>NC_070628.1:23122336-23459054 GCF_947347685.1 Pleuronectes platessa | reverse complement strand
TGCAGGTCAGATATAATACAGTGGCATCATTGTCCTCATCCTCAGCTGTCCCCCATATGTTCCAAGTCATTCTCCGTTCAATCACTCATAGGCTTTCTAGTGTACAAAAAAAATATCGGAAGCAAATTACTAAGAAGTTTCAAGTGAAAGCATTTCCGCTCTGCACGGAGCAATGACACAGAAAAGCTAGGTAGTACGACAACAGCATGAAGAGGGGGGGATACAGGTCACCGAAACATGTTCTGCCTGAGTGAGCAATGTAACAGACGTTTACTCAGCAGCTGCGCTCCCAAAGGAAACACTACGCATCTGAGGAGTTTGCCTCTCTGGAAAGGTTTTTGGAGAGGTCCAGGAATGATAATCAGGCCGTGTGTCACGCAAACTGACCTCCACAATATGTCCTTTGTATTTGTAGGGATACTTAATGTTGCGCGCGCTGACGAAATATTTTTCAGAAAGAAATCCACCGTCTCTGCTAGAATGGAGCAGGTCCAGGCCACTAGCTGATGCTCAACTACGCAGGCCGTCCATTCCACCACAAACTGCCTAACTGGACTGAGGGAAGGATCTTAGTTTCCTAAAGAAAAATGTGGAGAGCTGGGAAATATGTGGGAAGGTTTAAGCAGCATGACCCTAACACAGCAACGTAAGACTCGATTCATTTAGATCTACGCCCAAACAGATCTACCTGAGCCTCGATGGGTCGAAAGGCTAAAGGTTAGTTCGGGATGGGTGTGGACCTGATGTGCTCAAAACATGTCACGTTGGTCAAAT
Organism: Pleuronectes platessa; assembly: GCF_947347685.1. NCBI lineage: Eukaryota > Metazoa > Chordata > Actinopteri > Pleuronectiformes > Pleuronectidae > Pleuronectes > Pleuronectes platessa. Next base: position 23,458,280 of record NC_070628.1, on the reverse strand, counting down.
CAATGACAAACATACGGCACATATAAAAAACAAAAAAGGCCTTATGCTACATTGAGAAAAAAACAAACAACTGGTACTGTGCTTCTTAAAAAACTCCCCAATACACATTATCCATACTCATTCCAAAAAGAAAGGAGAAAAAAAAAAAATGTAATGTATGCATTCAAGTGGTACTTTTATGGCTTTTTGTACAATACAACCTTTAGTGAAAATATACATCTAGACATAAATTCAAGTACAAATGTACAAAATCTTTAAACTCATACTTTTTTCTTTAATTATAATACACTTTTAATACAGCTCATAAATACAGGTCAACATTCACTGAGTTCCTAAGATCTGCGCTCGGTTGGAGTTTGTGGTGAAGTTCAGCGGCGAGGGGGGGGGGGGGGGGCGGCGGGGCGGGGCTAACCGGCGGGTTGAAGGGAGTGGTTTAAAGTCGTGAGGGCTCTCCGGTCTCGTCGTCACTGTAACTGCTCTTAAAACAGACCTGGGGAGAACCAAAAGGTCAGAATATATCACTACTATCAGCCACTCTCACCATTTCGCATGTGAAACACATGATGCCATGATCTCTAGAAATGGCGTCCGTGACTTGACCACGTTACGTAATTCTGAAGCAGGTGTACAGCACTCAGACACTGTGAGCATGTTAGAAGAAAACGTAAGGCATGAAATCGAAACAAAGATTCTTCTGTTATTGCACCTTCCTCTATAATAGAAATATTAAATAAAACAATACAAATATGTAATACATTTTCCGTTTAAATGTTTTTCTGTACTAACCCTTCCTTGATTGACACCTGATGGTGTATTCATTTTTGTCTTTACTAAGAAGATCTCTGTGGATCTTTGATTGATATTCGATGGAGGATGGAGTGCCTTCAAATAAGTCAGTGACACGCTCGAAGAACATTTACACATGGTGGCCATTTTCCTCTGAAATCACACTCAGGGTGGGAAGCTCAAATCCTAATGTTACAGAATAACATTGTACTGCTGTGATTCGTGTTTATGAGTCATATGAATAGTATGTCTGACAAACATATTTTACAGTCTGGAAGGACATATCGACAGCTCAGAAGCTGTGATTAGATAGCATTTAGCTACTTCCTAGCTATGAGATTGGTTTTAACTTGAAATATCAAAGCTCATCTTGGAAATATGTATTTAGCTGGCAACTTAACACTAACTGTCATGTTGCACTATAGTTTGGAACAATCTGCCACAAGAGATTAGACTGTCAGAATCAGTTAGCGTTTTATCTCCCTTCATAGGACACGTCTTTATAGAAAAAGATTTTTTCACATGATGTCTGTGACTTTTATCATTTGTATCCTCATTATTTTTTATTTATTTACTCAGTTTGTGAATTTCATATGGGTTTTAGAAAGCACTGTGTTACTTGTATTGAAAAATGCTATACAAATAAAGTTACATTTATTATAATTGGCAAAGCTTAATGTCAAGTCTTCCCACAACCGTAAACCGGTACAATCAACAAAACATTTTCTATGTTTGACCCCTAAAACAAAGTAGAAAATACAGGAAGGGACTTGCAGAGGGATAAGCAAAGAACTGAAAATTTCCCATTGAGAAAAAAAAAGGGAGGCCTTATTCCAACTAACACAAATGGACTCTGGGATTGAGGAGTAATCTTTTCACATGTGGAGTTTGTACAAGGCCTCGGAAATAAAGGGAGGAAAGAAGTAAGAGAGGAAGTACCTTAGCCCCCACCCCCTCGAACAGTTCCCGGAGCACTAGCACTTGCCTCTCTTCTGAACAGGCGGTAGAAGAAGCCTCTCTTTGGTGGAGGGTTGGGCCGGTTTATGTCTAGGTCTGAGCACAGGGTCCCATCCGTCTCGTAGATATTGATTTCTTTAAAGCACTCCATCTCGATCATCTGCAAAAGATGAGAGGTCCTGTTATGAAGCCTGATACTTTTCACTCTCAGATTTTAATTCTTCAACAGACATGTTAGTTTGCATTAGGTGGGTTTGTTTATCTGCAACCTTCTTTGCAGAAAACCTTCAGTATATCCATCGGATTTACACATGTAGGATGTAAATCAACACCTCCGCACTCCACCGACTTTAATCGATCACAATTAACTGTAAATGAGCATCAACCACAATTTATCCTCCTACATTGATATATGTATCACTATGACACCACCCGTGTTGTTCTGTGTTATGTCTGCTGTGAGACTGAACAATGACATCATCGGAGAGGCCTGGGTGTGCAGTACCTCATTCTGCCAAGGGATGGAGACACTTCCTGTGACAAACTTGTGGTAGAAGTCGTCATCTGTGGGGTCAAGGTTCACGCCTTTGACAGTGGAAAACTGCTCAATGTCCAGGACGTCTTTACAGTACACGGCCCGAGGCTGAAAGAGAGAATGAGACGTGATTGAATTAGAAAGAGGGAGAGAGACAGATTCATGAAAATAGTTAAATGCGCGTGTATTTTGAACGAAAGGGGGAAAAAAGGATATTTGACCAACATGTAAATCTTAACACAACTGAGGACTCTGTGTTTCTAATGAATTCAGTGTGGTCCTACTGACCGGAATTACCCAAAATAGAATTGCAGATAACACTATCTACTTTCAGCTATCGATTTAAGCTGTCGGGTCATTTACTCTCCCTCATAGAGTCTATTTATGACACTGAAACTGTGATGACTCTTTCTATGAAAAGCTTTGTTATGTAGTCACAAGTCTGTGAGTGCAGCACGAAAGCTAGCGGTTATTTTTGTTGAACTACATCCATTTGTGATGTCTGCAATAATTGGTTCCATCCGCCACTTTGGGATTTCATACAACAACACTGAAATCGTACGACCACACCACATCAGCCTCTCTGGCTTCCCTGATCACTGGTCTTATACTGGAAGTGCTTGTTTACTTGTAACAATGGTATTTCCTGTATGCTGATTCGCAGCTCAACAAGGTTTCAGGCTACAAGCTGTGAATTGAGCCAGTATGTACAGTGGAGTGCATGCTGGGAGCTTGTGAGTTTGTGAGAGTAGTTCTTACATCTGGGCTGAAGGGAGGGTCCAGAATGCCCGCCTCCAGGCGTTTGAAGTTGATGTTTCTGAAGATCGGGTTCTGCTTGACCTCTATGGCCCCGTGACCCAGGCAACCTAAGCGCTCCTTGGGGTCCTTGACCAGGAGCTGATTCACAGGAGAAGGATGAGGAAGAGTGAATACATTTAATTCTCTAAAGATGCGCGTGTGCCCAAATGTCTCTGGCAGATATATTATAGCTAAACGTGATACTAATTTCTCATGTAGAATACCATAAAACTATTAAAGCCCTTTTCTCCGACGACAAATCACACACCCATGGAGGTGATGTTGGACAACTCATGAGAGTTTTATGACCAATTTCTCCAGTACATCAAATACTAAACACACATGATGTCCATAATGTGCCTGATCCTACATAATCTAATGAAGACCAATACAAACCCATATATAATGCAACACTATGATGGATGGAGTTGGAGTTTGTCTCTATAAGAGCTTCTCGATATTATTACCAGCATACCACCTACAGGACAGCAGGCTTATAAAGTGGATCAGTGGACTCTCACTGGCCCTTTCGGCATCTTAAAGCTGAGGGCTTTCACTGACACATACCCTCTCACTTTCTTCAGCACATCTCTTATTTTCCACTTTGTTTGCTGTTGTCCTTGTGCAATCTCTGCTTAATTTACACCAGGGTTCAAAGCAGACTCTCACTCTAACTTTCCAATCCTGACGACTTAGATCACTTTATTCTGGGCTGCGGTAAGAGCCACCGCTCTCTGGCTTTCTTTATTATCTAACTCCCATTCTTGCAGAAACCTCTCTTCTCCCCGCTCCCTCCACCACGGCTCTTCTACCCAGGGGAACCTTTGAATCTGCTTGAACCTCGGGTCAGAATGTTCCAGCGCGTCACACAAATAAACTCAGTGGCTCCCTCTTGGATCACAGAGTTAGTGACATTGTATAGGACAGAGAAGGTGAAAGAGAGATGGAGTTGTAATAAACCTTTGCTTTCCTTTAATTTGTACTAATCAATATTTTAACTTAAATTTGAAATGTTATGTGTGTGTGTAATGTTCTTGTGGTTTTGTATAAGGGCAGCCCAGCAATGTGATCTATTAAAAGATCATATTTATAATCTTTTTCAGTTTGGAGGAATTAGGAATCCCAAAATCCATTGCAAACCTACAAGTTGGCCCTCACTAAAACTACACTCCAGTATATAATCAGATTTTTACCCCGTTGGACGCAGCATGTGAATACAACACAATGTAATAAAACACAAACATGTTTTCCTTAAAAGGACAAAATTATGCTAATAATGAAAATCTCTATTCCGAAATTGAATGGGAGTTTTAGCTCTATATGTCTGTTGAGTTAATAGTTTGTTCCACTGCCCTCAAGTGGCCAAAAACACTGTATAAATGGTTTAAATTACATTTATTTGGGAATAGTACCTTTCTGAGTAGGCTTGTTCCTATAAGAATTGAAACAATAAGCCAAAGGAATAGTAAAAGTCGGTGTAGCAAAAATGGACTGGTGGCTATTGGCTTGAAGGCTATATGTGATGAAGAAGACATTTAGAAAACATCTGAACTAATAAAAAACTTCAGATATGACACAAAAGAAAATGCTTTTCAGTATTGTTTTCTGAAAGTTATAATGTCCTTTCCTTCCATTGTCCTCTTTTCCCATTCATCACCTAATCCCACATTCATCCAGCACTTCCATCCTCTCAAGCTCACCTGTCTACAGATGTCCTTCGCCTCCTCTGAGAACTTGTCAGAGTACTCCTCCGGGTCCTCACGCACTCGCCTGTCCACCTCCTCCCGCTTGACGCGCTCCTTGCGCTTGCGGAAGGGCGACTGGCCCTGGATCATCTCAAAGATCAGGCAGCCCAGCCCCCACCAGTCCGGGCTGAAGTTGTAGCTCTCGTTCTGGATCACCTCAGGAGCTGAGGGAGAAATGAGGGGGAAGAAATAAAAGATCTAAGAGTTGTATTGCTCATGTGGTGTCAGAATAATTGGAAAAAGAAGTTCTCAACTGGCAAATTTCAAAAACCCTGGATCAACTTTTTAGTACTGGAGTTGCAGAATTGCTGACGTCATCACTTATAAACCAATTAACATAATTTTGCACTAAACTCTAAATAACAGCTCCTCAATTGATCTTGTTGAATGCTTCCCCTTTGTCACTTGCAAACTGCATGTCAATCTCTCACTCTTTAAGCCAGGGCAAACATTTTTACTATTAATGTGCATAGTGTTTCCAAACACATAAATACAACACAGAGCGTCCATGTTTTTTTCCCAAATTCCAACTTCAAAGCACATGATCACACCGACTTCAGAACAATGACTTCCCAACTCGGGAAACGGGACCTTCAGAGGAGCACGTGAAAGCACGGTTGGCAAAGGATTAGTTGTATTGAGGTAAAAAGGATGAAATTGGGTAGAAGAGGGTATCAGAGAGATATTTGAGCAAAACCTGATTTAATAAAGTGACCATGTGTGCTAATGCTCGCTTTCAACTTTTATAAAGTTTGTTATTTTATTCTTACCCATGTATCCAACAGTCCCCACTCTCCCTCGTATCGTCTCTGCTTCAGGGATCTGAACAGCAAGGCCAAGGTCTGAAATCCGAATGTGTCCTAAACAAGAGCCACAGATTCACTACCCAGCGGTGGTGGTGGTGTGCATATTTCAATAATCACCTACACTTCGTTAAGTGATGTACAGAGAAATATATTTAGATTTCTGGGACTTCCACTGTGCTGAGAAACCACTAATAAGTAACAAAGGTCGAAGCAGAAGTGCCCTGACAACAATCATGTTATGCAAAAATGTATATATACATATATATAAGTGGTTAAGACAGAGAATAAAAAGAGTAAATGTTTCAGAGCGACACAGAGGAGATTCCTCTATTTCAAGATAAGACCATGTCCCAGAGAAGAGATAATACAGTAAGAGTATGAGTCAGAGGAGAGAGTGTGATGTGAGAAACTTGAGGAGAGGAATATTCGGCCTGAGAACGATGGGCAGACACTCAGCAGTGGTGCGAGCACATTACAAATTGGGCTCCTTACAAACTGTGTTGAACATTGTGAGCTAAGTGTTATGAGTTTCATTAAATAAACAGTGGAAAACAAATAATATTCCCAAGCCAAGAAGTTTGCCCACATATTGGCTCACTCTGGTCTTAACTAAACAAGAGGGGGAAAAAAGAATTGGAACTTACCGCGATCATCCAGAAGGATATTTTCAGGTTTCAAATCCCTGCCAGAAAAGAAGGGCACATTAGTGAGAGATACACAAAACCCTGGATAAATAGTTGTACTCGACATTAGCTTATCTTTTTGTTGACCTTTCGTTGTCATTTACTGCCTGTGTGCTTTCTGTTCTTTTACAGTCTCTCATTAGATTAGATTATTAAATAGATTAGATAACATTTATCCTTATTTGCTTTATCTGTGACCAAATGTTTAATGTGTGGTACTGAGCCACAGTTCTGCTTTCAATAGTGTGGCAACAAATTCCTGAGGATTTAAGCTTGTTGGTCATTGTTTTGTATTAAACCCCTCTCAAACTCACAAATTTGTTTTTCTTGTCATTTAATAAACATTTAATTGTGATTTGTTTTATCTGGATCCTTTTTAATTATCGCAGGTAATGTTTAACAAAAGTAAGATACCAGACGTTTGCCATTTATTGTATTATTATAATATATATGAAAACTGGGTCACTTCACGAATGCCAACCTTAACCATAGTACTAACAGTGAGGTTTCTTATAACACACGTGGACATCAAAGAACACCGTCTGTGTTTATGTGAATATGTGGGGCGTGTGTATGAGGGAGCATGTGTGTTCTAGGAACATCAGGGTTTATGTTGACATTACTTTGAGGTTCCATCGAGTTTGACACACCTCAGTGAAATCAGAAAAACATGAATCCAGTCACAGGTCATCATCCAAGACTTTATATTATTCTTCTTCTTTAAAATATCTCTCCTATTTACACCATGGCTGGGTCAGAGTGCCGACAGACATTTATTGCATGTTTTTTAAACCTCTTGCATTGTTAAACCAATTTTGGTCTCTTGATATAAGGGATATCCCACTTATTCCCTACTGCTCATCCAGTAGTGATCTCATGGCTTCAATATCTCAGATCTCACATCCTCCATGATGCATTGGGATTAAATCTTTTCATTTCATCCTTACTGTCTGTGCTTAAAACGTTACATGTTGCTTAAGTCACAGTGAGGCAGGGTAGCGGCGAGCAGAATGTGGCGCGGTTACACTATTTAAAGTCAACGCAGACCATGCTTAGTGCAATATTATATAATTATATATATTATATAATATATAATATAATATCTTCATTGTCATCTTGAGGTAATTAGAAATTAATCTGTCCATGTTTACTCTCTCATAAATCTTTGGATAATTAATTTTAAGTTTAAGTGGGCCTTTTTAATCTCGATTGACATGATCTTGGTATTTATAATAGCCTTAACCTCATCCAGTGTCTGAAAATTCCTTTGGAAATTCGCTACCAACAAGCCATTTCCTACACTAGAACAGTATGCACGCTTCTGAGTAAGTCTGAAAAGTTAGTATGAAACAAAAAGCATGTTAAATGCAGACTATTTATGGTTAAATAGTACACCAGAATGCACTATGCAACCCAACTACAGAGGGAGTTAAGTATGGAAAAAAGATAGGGCTTGGAAACATTCACATGTAAACAGTACCGCTGTGAGTAAGTAACCTGAACTTCATGTGAAAAAGTTGAAGAGAGCTCCTTTAAATTCCAGGACATTTAGCCAGCAACTTCATGAAGTGCCTCTGGGCCTGTAAACCTCACAATGTCCCCAGAGAAAAAGAACCTTAAAATACCCCAAGCATTTTTCCTAAAGCCTCCATATTGACGTGAGAGAGACAGATGGCCCACAGGACCTTTAAATGTTCAAAACAAAGATATGATCATGGAACAATCATAAAATTATATATGTTTTTGACTTGACAACGCATATTCACCTGGCACAAAGTGTTTCTAACCCCTGTGTGACCTTTACCTGTAGACTATCCTCTCACGGTGAAGGTCCTCAAGGCCACAGCAGATCTCAGCAGCGTAGAAGATGGCCCTCTGCTCGTCAAAGCCAGAGTTGCCCATGTTGTAGATGTGAAACTTTAAGTCACCACCATTCATTATGGTCAGCACCAGGCACAGCGCATCCTTGGTCTCATAGGCATATGCTAGACTAACCTGGACAGGGAGGCAAATTTGGGGGAAGCGATAACAAGGGAGGTGAGGGTTGAGTCAGGGAAGAAGTCGGTGTAGAAGAGGACAAGAAGAGAGAGAGCGGGGAGAAGGAGGAGGAAGAGGGAAGAGCAGTGGTAAGAGACACAGTGGCTAGAGGAGCACGATATTTTTCAACTGGTTTGGTAATAGCCCAAATTATTGGTCCATTATCCCACATCACAGTCTCAAGAATGTATACAAAGAAAAATGGACAGCGATACATCACAGATATGGAAAACCAGAAGCTTCCTCTCCATTCATTACTCCATCGCTCATGTCCTGTCCCTCTAATCCAACCATCTATCTCTCTTTTCTCCCTTCATTCCCACCAGCGTCCACTTCCCTCCCCTCCTCCCTGCTGTTGGTCAATGACATGCAGGGTATTGTGAATGTGCCGCTATGTACAAGCAGGATGTTGCTGCCACTGGGAGGAATCCCATCTGCTAAAGAGTATGTCGTCAGATTTGGACCACACACACACACACACACACACACACACACACACACACACACACACACACACACACACACACACACACACACACACACACACACACACACACACACACACACACACACACACACACACACACACACACACACACACACACACACACACACACACACACACAATAAAATCTATAATTCCAAAAAGCCTTGCAATAATGAAAAAAGCTGTTTAACTGTACAATCAAAATGTCGTCTACTGCCTCTCCTGCAATAAGAGACCACCCATTAGCTCACTGGAAATGGCTTTATTCTCAAAGGAGGTGAATCATAACATCACAACATGTGTGGCCCCCCCCAGAGTTTTCTCAAGTAATGAACACGACAGTTATGGACATTTCTCGTGTTCAATTGTTCACTGATAAAATTTGATTTTCTTGTGTTACTATGTGATCAGTTACCCTAATAATCTTTATATGGAAAAATGATGTATTTTTCAATATAAGAAGCGTATAAATTGTTAAATAGATTTGACCAAACTGGTAACTGCAAAATACACATACACGCTCCCACATGCAAAATATGTGGATGGGTTATTGGATCTTAAACCAAACAGTATGTATTGACTAATCGTATGCACTGATAAAAAAATAGGTAAAGAAGAATAGCGTGAGAGAGAAATGAGGGGTTTGAGAGAGCACTTGACTCTTCTCCTTGCTACTGCTGTTTGGTCAGTGTTGCTAGGCAACAGAGCTGCTCTCGTAGGTAGAGAGGCACATGAAGAGTCATCAGTTCTGCCTGCAGCACAGAGAACACACACACACACACACACACACACACACACACACACACACACACACACACACACACACACACACACACACACACACACACACACACACACACACACACACACACACACACACACACACACACACACACACACACACACACACACACGTTACAGAACCTCAGACTAGCAGATCTTGTCACCTGGGATTGGCAAATGGTTCCGTGTGTGTGCGTGTGCATGCCCATACATGTCTCTGCCATGACTCACTCAAAACAAGGACATGCAGCATAGCTCATGCGGCATTTGAAACAGACTAATCCAACACGTAGTAGAACCCCAACACAACCGTGTGTTCTCATAGAGAACACAGAGAGAGACAGAGAGACTGGGGCGGGGGGGGGGGGGGGGGGGTCTAGGTTTACAGTCTAGGTTACTGTACTAGAGATCAATAGCACAGTTCTGTAGTTGCACCATGTTCTACAGCATGTACAAATATTAAAAGTATACACACTCACACCCACAGACCAAAAATGATCCCTGTACTTTCTCCTCGACATGTTCCAAAAATGTTAAATGAGCACTTGCTGCAATTTTCTTGTCTTTGGAACAATCATTTTTCTGGGGGAAACCAGGACGTTGAGCCAAAGCTAAGTTTTCTTTTCCTGCCTGAACACCTGAGACGTTTCTTGTGCGTATAGTTGGACAAAATGGAAAGAGAAGCACACAGCACTACTTTTCCAAATGTGTCTGAGTCCTGGTGTTAACATGTTCCTTTAAAGGAAGATTTAACTTCAAGCATTTGCATTTTATATACAACAAGTGACAAGAAGAGGACGAAGGAATATAGATACAAGAGGAACATGTATACCGTCAAACACAGTAAGAGGTAATAGTAGTTTCAATGATTCATGACATGGAAATTAAAACTGTAAAAGGTTACACTTCTACTCTGATTCCCTAAAACTTCATCAATTGTTGTGTTTTTGTCTCAGGAGACGAAACACTCACAAATAGCAGCTCTTGCTTCTCATTTGTAGCAGAATTTTTCTTTGATAGAATACAAATTAACAATGCTTTACATGTTATAGTTGACAAATTAAACCTTCAGGGTCATGAACTATTCCTATAATCTGTTCCTACAGTTTCATTTTACAGGTTAACGGACTATTAGCTGTACACTCCAGCCCTTCAGTGGAGGGCTTTGGTGCAGCATGGAAGAAATTAAAAGCTAGGTGACTCCCTAAAAAGCGTTCAAGCTTGGCATTACAGCAGTGGCCAAAAACCACTGCTTACTCCTGATTATGGCTCAATTTATAGAAATCTTCCATAGGAAAATCAGCCAAGAGCAATGCCACCATTAAGAGCTCGAGGCATTGGGGTACAGTGGCAGGGTAATGGTTTTCTTTCTTTGGATTGGTGCACATCATGTGTACACACTGTACTTACTTCTTCTACATTTAGCTGCTCTGCTTGGAAAAGCTTTGAACAATTTTACCTTCCTCTGCATTCTGTGGTCAACTATGCTAATGACATTTGTCCCAGTTATTTAATGTGGTTGGATGACCAGGGAAACCAGTTTTAACAGTGTTTCCCAAATGAGGATAGTAGCAATTCTATTATGAAATTCTTTTGTAATTTGTTCATGGAAACAGCTCCTTATATACCATGCCCAGGTTACTTCTGTGACATGCAGTTTTCATCCGATTGCAGGCCTGTTTTTTTCTGGCTTCAAATAAACTACAATCAATTAGTAACGGGTATCTGATCTTCGTATTTTAAAGAATCTTTACTATGGGCGTTTTTCAGTTTTAAGGTGACTCTGTACCAGTAAGTAGTTTTTTGAGGAATCCAGCCATTAGTGAATTCAGGATCTAGTAAAAAGTTAAAATCAGACAAATAGAAAATATGTGACCAAATTAAGTGTGTGTGTGTGTGTGTGTGTGTGTGTGTGTGTGTGTGTGTGTGTGTGTGTGTGTGTGTGTGTGTTGTCAACCAGTAAAGCTGTTTTCAGACATGAACCAAAGGGAGTATCCACACAATTGGGATTGCAATTTGTCCAGAGTTTGCCTTTCACACATGATTTACCCAACAGGAGATTCTCGAGCGTTGAGGTGGGGGGTGATGCAGCAGGCACGGCAGGAGATAATGTATGAATTCCGCCGCAGAGATCACATATCATTGTTTACAGCTCATGGACACCAGTGTCGGCCCACATCACCAAAAACTCTATCAAAATCTCAGTTGGATGTCTTCGACGTGTATATGGTGCCAGGTGTTAGAAATATCATCAACATACCCACTCACTCATCGTACATTCTCCTGAGGATCTCCTGTTGTGTTCTCACATGGGATCATACGGACATTCTCCAGAGTTTTTACTAGGGGACTGGCAAGAGAGTCCAGAGCCGCTCACTTAAACATTTGCGTTCTCACTAACAGCCCTTCTGGATAATTTGAGGAGATTATCCCGAGTTTGGAGCATGTCTGAAAGCAGCTTAAGTTTCACTTTTTATCACCATCGGGGGAAAAGTAAGGCCGTAAACAGGTTTCAATCAATTTAAGAACAAATCGACATATGAATCAGGATTTACAGAAAACTCCAAACAAAATCAAACATGGCGTGTGTGCAAAATGGCAGGTTTGCTACGGATATATAACGTAACATTTGGGTTCTATGCTGGTTGGAAGAACTAGTCAGATATTGCGAAAAAAGCCTTGCTGCACCTGCAACTGGTAATTAACATAATTATGTCCTTCCTTTTGGGGTTTTGTCACGTCTCTCCCCACGTGGAACTTTAAGTCACCGTCGTTCACGGGCTTCCCACCTGCCGTGGACGTCATTAAACAAACAGTTGAGAGGTCGCAGCAACTATCTTTGAAGCAGATCAACAGCCTTTGCAAACACGCCATTCATTTTCATTTGCAGGATCCTGGAGTTATAACAAACAACACTCTCACAGACAGCGACAGGGTGCACACACAAACACTCACACAAAGACACAGAAAACAGGTACATTTCGGATGAGAAGGTTGAATAAGAAAAAGGTAGTACTTACTACAAAACTACTGTTAACTTTTTCTAAAATGCGTTTTTCGTTTAGTGCCATTGCTTCACCTTTTCTTTTCTTCACACGTTTCTTTTCCAGCTTTTTACAGGCGTACATCTTACCGGTGGCACGTACTTGGCAGGCACAAACCTGGAAAAACAAGCAACAGGGAATCATTATCACACATGCAGAACACCCTCTAAAAGTGTAACTAATGGAAGTTAATATGTCACACCACCGATTACTGCAGCGGAGACATAAACAGCGCTGCATTTAAAAGTGTTAAAGGTTACTCGTAGAAATTGAAATCATTAACATCGACATCTCATTTTCAAACTTAGTGTAAGAGGAACATAATGTTGGTTCAGTATCCATCAGAAAAACTCTGACAAGCACAACACCAGGGTAAACTGTAACAGCAACAGCATTACAACATGTATTCCTGATCTTTGAGACACTCACCTCACCAAATCCACCTTTTCCTAGTACTCTGTAATGTCTGAAGGTATTTTTGGTTACTGGTTGCCTGTAGATAAAGAAAGATAGAGAGAGAGAAAATAGGGGGACACAAAGAAATCTGATAAGTGATCTCATTCTTTCAGGCCTTGTGCTGTTGCAGACAGAGTAATGCTCTAATATATTATTTATCTGCCCTGATGACTGATTTTTCCACCCAGCCATTATGCAAACCATCATCAATTATTTACAAGTCACACAGAAACACTGATTGGCGTCACCACCTTTGTGAGTTGGGCATAAGTATATACTGTATAGATATAATGCCTATTGTTTTTTTAAATCATGTTATTAATATGCAATTTATTTAACATACAGTAAGTCTAGCATATATACAGATTACTTTTAAATATATTTAATTCTAACCAATTAAACTCGGCGGGTTTGCTAGCTTGATTCTTTTTAACCCTTTTTCACTATGTTTAAGGAAACATTGTTGAAGTGGGTGTTTTCTAACAATGCTTGGGTTTTAGAATGCAATTCTGCTCTGTACCCCAGGTCTGATTGGGTGAAATGAGATTAAGTGTTGCCCTTAGTAAACACAAACATAGAATACACATACTAATTTGAACAAGATCATAAGTGTTATTTTGTATGTTGGCACCAACTACCCACCTCTCCAACCACTTCCACTGCAGGAAGCGAGAGAAGTACATGGACTCATGGAATAAGGAAAATGGAACTCCACTCAGATAATCGCGAACTATTCTGCAGGAAGGGAGAGAGAGAGAGAGAGAGAGAGAGGGGAGTGGTGATTATTTAAAGAACACTTTAATGAGGATGTTGCAATGAACATGTCAACAAGCAAAGAGGGGAAGAAAACAAAACAAGTTCATGTTAGATTTCATGCCCAATCTTCCACACAGAATTCACTTGCATTTCCTAGAAAATACCTTTGAACCTTTGCAATGATTATAAAACATGTCATCTTCATCTGACTGCTTCCTGAATCACATGTGCATATTTGTATAAATAGCTGTACCTTATGTTTGTGCATGTGTTTAGGCATTGCTGGTGGTATTATGGTTCAAAGCCGCTCTCAGTGGAAAGACAGAAAAAACTCGGTGTGGATACGTCACGGTGAAAAATGAAAAATGCCTTTGAACAGAAACATTCCTCTCAACTGCAACAGGAAACAGGGGACTTTGGGGAAACCGTTTTATACTGAGCAGGCGGTTCTGTGGAACGCCTTAGTGGAAACGTAAATGTGGGTGGAGTATGTCTGGCTTTGTCTGATTATGTCATCTACATTGACGTTAGCAACCAAAAAACCTTGATTTTGTGAAATTCCTGCCCAGACACACAATGACACGAAACACCACTTAACTTCTTTGAGGAGTGGAAAGGTCATGAAATGTCACAGCTTCACCGTTTCCTGGCCAGAAGTCAACCATCACTCCACTGAGAGTTGTTAGAACATGACTCTTGACTTGACCCCTCTGGCCTCTCGTATTAGTGCCCATCTTAACTACGTCGACTTGACCACAGATTTTGTTTGACTACAACACCCTGTTTCCTTAACACAGTCATACCAAACAGACACGAGCTGAATCAATAGGTAACGTACAACTACCTCTTCAGCTCAATGGATTGTCAGAATAAACAATTCAGGTCAGAAAGATAGTTGGGGTGTCTATGGCGACTTAATTCTCTACTGTCCTTGCTGTCAGAGTTGATGATGTTGACACAGTAAAATATTAAAACCACGAGAGAGGCCAGACATCTACAGTTACACACAAACATGGACATAGAGGCAACACCTTGCAATAAGCAAAGATGGATTGAGACATGCCTGATTTACATATTATTTGTAAATGTTTAGAGGGAAATAAATGCATTAGGCAAATTTGTTACACTTGTTCTTGACTTTGTTCTGTGTTTTGGTGAGAAACACGAATACTAAATTGATAAAATATGAGAAGTTTTGTTTTTTATAACGTATCATCTCCGTCATTACAAGCATTTTAGCTCTGCATCAGTAAGAATCCACATCTTGACTAACAACATGTAAATCGCATGGGCACGTGCCTGCCTGATTAAACATATTTGGTTGCAGAAAATATTGTGAAGGAGAAAAAAAACCATGATGAAAAGTTAGATGATCTTTGACCTACAACAGTGCAACCCCAAGTTTCCAAATTTAAAGAGCCATATTTTACACCTTTCTGGGATTTAATTTGAGGTATTGGTACCCCTAAGATGATATATCGGTGGTTTATAGTCGAAAAAACTGCTGCAATGTGTACTTCCATGTGCTCTCTTCTGTCTCTTGAGCCCCTCCTCTGATTGGCTTACTGCACTTTGAGTGACATGCGACCTGGCCAATCACCAGTCTCATTCTGGCCCATTGAACGATCTCTCTGGTAAACCCACCTGAAAGTCCCGTAGGTATGTATGAAGTTATAGAAAACAAGCCACATATTTACAGTCGGTTACAACAGGATGTTGTTGAACGGTAAGTTACACCATTGTCAGGTTTGTTAGAGTTTTAGCAGGACAGTCGGCCATTGTAGGAGTATCGTCTCAAGTTTCAGTCCCAAGTTTCACAATGGAGTTTCAGTACGGAGTAACCAGTTTGTTATGGTTAGCCTGTGGTAGCTAACAAGCTGCTAGCTCTGCAACAAGTCTGCTTGGTGTCGAGTTTGGTGTGGAGGGGTGGTGGTGAGGAGCGGGGGTGGTGGATTCGGCGGCTGGAATGGTACCGGGTTACTGGGCTGAGAGACGAGTGCAATCCCGAATGACATCATATGGGGGAGGAAGTAGGAAACAAAACATATTCCTTAGAATGGACTGAGTGAAAAAGTCTGTGGAGTGACTGTTTTCACACTTTGAGGGTCCTAACTGACCCCTTCAATTCATAACGGATAGTAAAAGCCCCCAAAAAATATTTTACACAATATGGGCCCTTTAAACAGAGCCTGGCATTTACAAATTGTGGATGTAGCCTGAATGTGAACAGAAAATGTGTTTATTAACAAGAAAACTGATCAGGGCATGTTTAAGCTTTTACTTAACGTGTCTTAGTGGGGTAAATGCAATTGGTTATGTGCAATCTTCAAAGAAAATCTTCACATTTGAGTGATTAACTGCCCATTGGAGTGACATGTTTACTAACCAATATTCCATTAGGACAAGAACTTACTATATAAGAAGCAAAACATATTGAATTGGACAAAAAAACAAATCACTAATTCAAACTTTCAGTGCTGAGTTGTAGTTAAACCAAAGTATGAGATATATTTGCATTCCACCGCTGACAGCCAAATTCAGGATTAAATGAGTCCTGCTTTATGTGGCAGTAAAGATGGAGCTTATGGTCAGAGGCAAGTACTTGTAACAATTAATTACCCAGAAACAGGCATGTCAGAGAAGTTAACTGTTTTGTACATCTGCAATTGTACTCTAAAGAAATACATATCTGTATTAGTTGCAGCAAATTTATATAACGTTTTTTGTTTTAAAAATTGTAATTGGTGCTCTATTGTGGACAACGTGACTGTGGTATTACAGTTCTTCAATTGACATGAGAGTATTTCCAAATAGAAGCAAGTGATTAAGCTAATACATTGGAAAACTAAAACAAACACAAAAACTGTGCTGTGCAGCTTTCTATACTGCTGACCAGTGCAATCACAAACGGTTCAACCAGCCTACGACACATGACGAAAAACCAAAATTACAAACTTCGGTTCCCTCCTCTACCACCCAGACGCTGAAGAGATGCTCATATTTGGCCTGGAGATTTTCCTTGACCATATTACTTCATCACTAAGGAGAATGAGGAAAGCTGCCTGTGGTTACCAGCAGCGCTGGGGTGGCTGTTCTTGGCAAAAGGGCTCAAGAGTTGAGTTTCCACAAGGGGAGCACCCTCTGCAGTGTTAAAGAAAACTGAATTACTGGTATGTCATCGTATAGGAGCGAGTGGCTGTGCACACTAGCCAAGCATCTATCATCATCTCTCCTGAAGAGATCTTGAGTTTTCTCATACGTCTAAAGGTTTTAAATACTTTATCCTCTGCTGCTCCTCAGCTCTGAGACTTAGTCTACACTAATATCTTGTATCAACGCTCATTTAAAGAAATCATTTTTAATGAAAATCTTGAGCACAGCATATGTTTTTCTATGAATTAAGTTCTTTGTCAACTCTCTCATCATTAAACTATTTATTTTTCTTTTTACGCCCAGAATCTCATCCACATTCTCTTAGGTCAATGAACATTGCAGAGTCTTTTGAGGCAAAACTGGTCCTGGACACTTAAAGAAAGGGCGCCAGAAAGGCAGGAGCCTAGCAGTGCCTGGCTTGGAGTCGGGTCTCAGACAGACACCACTGGGAGTAGAAATAAAAAAGGCCACAATATGGCTTTTGTTGCACAAAGGGAGTGTGGAGAGGAAGAGAGAAGGGTGGAAAATCAGCAGTGGGACCTTTGTTAAAATGTCACGATAACACATGGACTGAACGGCCATGCTCTACTCTTATTATGACATAACCATATGTTCCACTGCAGTAGAAGAAAATCCATGAGTGAGCTAACACATCTCCTCTAGTGGATATTTGGCTCTGCCAGAAATCACGTTTCCACATGTAGCACCATGCTTTCCTACAGGCTTTCCCTCTGAGTAAGCCCTGGTCCCGAATTACGTATCGGAATTTAGGAAAAGAACAAGAAATTGAAGAAAATCAAAATACCACAGTGGAATACAAATAATGATGATACTGGAAGGAGTGATGACAGAAGTTGAACATGAATCTCATTTAAAAACATCTGAGCTGCGGCGAGGCTCCAGTAACAAACATGTGCCTGTGTTGTTCTATGTTTGTTCACCCTGCTGTTTTCCCCTGGTCTCCTTAACACTCTCTTTCCATTTCTCCTCCCTTTTCTCAATTTCCCTATTTTTGCCCTCCTTTCTTTTCCCTCTGTGCAGCCCGTCATGCTGATTTTCTGGCATCATCTCCCTAATTGTAAAAGGTGAATAAACTAAACACCCCAAAAAGAAAAATCACCCAGTCCAGACCAAATTAAACATTCATTGGAAACAAATTGATCACAGCTTCAAAAAGTTTTGGCAACAGCAACTCTGCCTGCACAGCCACCACAAACGGCCAAGCAAGTTTTCTGGAGCATGTGGGTTATTGATTTTATAAATCCAACAGCTCGGGAACAGCTCTTCGCGTGTGTTTTGCCAAAACACGAGTACAGCCTGAGAACATAAGTGAGTGTTTTCCCATCGGTTCCCACTTCTCCTGAGTTTCATCTAGAAGATTCCAGTATTCCCAGGGGAAGCTCAAGTGACTCAGAGGCCCGTCACAGCATTTTCAGACCAAATCCATCTGCCTGTGTGGCTTAAAGTTGAGACTTTGCAGAAATACATCTTCTGCCAAGACTAAGGAAACATGTTGTTTTTTTTACCCTAATGATCTGATGAGGGCTGGATTGTACTGTGATGCATATCCTCTGTTATGATGTTATCGATATTTCTTGTCTTATTACGTACAACTGTTTTTTAACTTCCCAAAAAAGCTAATGAAACTAAGAGGATGCCGTACCGTAATATGTTGTATAGTAGTTTGCTGTGAACAAGATGTTCTCAAACTGTGCGTGAGGCATCAGCCACAATACACATCGAAACCTGTACTCCCTCTCAAAACGATACTTCAATCAAATCAGAACACAGACATATGTTTAAATGATATTATTCCTGAAGTTATCTCAGGTGTCCTTCACAAATAAATATGCTCATACAAAAGATAGGAAAGCTGCTCCCTTGACTCTTCATCATGAACTTCTCTTACCAACCACAGTTTCCTCACGTCATAATTCTACATTAACCTTCTGAATTCCTTTTTAATTAATCTGAGAATATATAAAACAATCAATAACTTCCGACAACAGCTCCAGCCAACCAATCAGCACACAGTGCAGCTCAAGCGTTCTGGATCATTAACTGCTCTTACTGTAATTCATCAATAACAGCACATCAGACGAGAGTCAACACAGGGACGGGACTGTGGTAGAAAAACATAATGCACTGACTGTGCACTGACACATATAAAATAGATATATAATATATAACCAAGCTAAACGTGACAACTTATCATGATATTTATTTTGTGTGTGTGTGTGTGGGTCTGTGTGTGTCTATGTGTGTGCAATGAGAAGTACATTTGGGGATAATAATCCACAGCCTGTTTGCTTCTCCTGGCTCTGAGAACAGGAAGCAGAAACACCTGCAAGCGTGTGTGTGCGTGTGTGTGTGTGCAGGGAACACTGAGGTGGCTGTTGTTTTCATGCCAGCCATCCGGATGCTCTCCCTGCCCACTGCCCTTTTTCATTCACATCCACCATGCGTGTGTTTTTGCATAGCCCTGTGTGTGTGTGTGTGTGTGTGTGTGTGTGTGCGTAAAATGCTGCACACCCAGTGCCAGCTGCCTCATCATCACTAGTGACAGGGTGCATTAGTCCACAGAATGTACAAACACGCATGAATTTAGCAGGAATGAGATTTTGTTGGTGCCCCTGCACTTTGACAGGCTTAATTTTTAAGAAAAACAAAAACACGATTCACTTCCAAATAACAAGCATCGCTCACATTAACGGTATGAGCGTTGGGAGTACTCGACCGCTGATCACAAACCTAGAGATGCAGGTCAGTTAATTTTGTAGGAGAGTATGGTCACAGAGCAATGCCACATGCGTGTGGGAGATGCAGACTTACTTTGTGCACTCATTGAAGAGCTCCTTACACGGAGTCTGCTCCAGCCTCTCCCGACACCCAGCAACTACATCCTGGGGTACGTCTGGCAGATGGGCAGCCGACTTGGGGGTAAAGAGAAGGAGACAGATAGAAACAGAAGTTATATGTTGGCGTAATAATAAAACTGGTCAAAGCGGTATATGTCCACTCTACCCTACTCTATTTATGAGACTATATTGTCTGTCTGGTAGAGATGTAAGAGATCTCACTGTGGTTATAGTGAACACATAACAGTTTCTGATATATGTATGCAACACATTTATACATTAAAAAACAACTAGACCAAACGAATTTGGCCAGCATATTTCCTCTTTGCAGTAATGGACAAGATGTGTCCTCTATCATCAACTGAAGAACAGAGGAGTCTTTGCCAATTATGTTCATTAACCCATACCAAAAACAAAACACAGTGTAAACACAGCCCTTTGCAGATAGGGGCATAAGGCTGACATCACACACCTTTGGATAACGATGACAATGTCCACAGTAAATCATACGTGACACATGTCTGGCAAATGTGGTCAGTATTTCAATTGTAATTAACATCAAACCATAAAATAATTGTTTTATTTAAAATTAAGTATGAAGTACATTAAAAAAGTTTTAATGTACTTCAAAAATAAAATTGACTAAATTAAAAAGATGAACTGCAAAATGTAACCATGTAATCATCTTTGACTAATATCAAAAAATGTATTGTGTCCATATCAGCCGGCTGTTAGCATGTGCGTGTTTGTCTCACCCCATTGTTGAAGTATGTGTCTATAAGATTCACTCCACAGTCCCTCCTCTTCTCATCAGGAGCGAGCTGATACATGGCCTGTCGGAGAAGAAAAGAAGCGTGAGCCACCACAACAGCGCAGGAAGCCATATTTTACATCTTTCCAAATAAGGTCAGACAGAGACGAGACACAGAAAGCGAGAGCAGACGGTTGAGAAAAGGAGGAAGAGCCAGAAGGAAGGGTGGGGGGTTGGTTAATGAGAAGAATCCAGAGAAAGCAATTAAAATAAGACTGAGCGTGGGACCATAGGCAAATAGAGATGTTACTGATGACCAAATATCATCTTATTTAAAGCAGCAAACTAGCAACTGTGTTCTTCTTCACACATAGCCCGTTACATCTGTCACCTACCAGGATGATGCCATAGATCTCACCCCATCGCACCAGCACAGATTGTGTTTTTGGTCAAATATGGCTGTCGGCAGGGAGATGGACTGGAGTTTGACTGCCTCGAACCATATGTTTTGTTTGAAAACAAGCTCGGCGGACTGGAACGGGACCAAGTCGTGCCACTACACATCACAGCCAGGGTATGAAGTTACCAGTGGGACTAACAGCATGTTGAACGCTAAAATATTTGTTTCTTGAGTTTTGTCAGCCAGTGCAAGTACGTGTGACTCGCAGCGCACATATGTTCTTGCCTGTCTGCCTACCTTGAATATGACTAATGTAGGTTCTTATTAAATAAGCATGATTCCCCCCTGTTTTCCTTTCTCGCATACCTCCAGGGGCCTAGACACAAGCTCGGGCCTGTGTTTGCCTGCTCACCCAGGGGACCTTCCTCTGACGTGGGCTTGACCTCATGGAGGAGTGCATGGAGGAAGGGGAGGGTGCTGCTTTCTGACAGCCTGTCTAAGGCGGTAATCACTCCGCATGCCCACCCCACCAACACCTCATGCTTGCCAACAAGAGCAGGCAAAAGACCAAGACTGACTTTCCTCTCCTACTTCTTGCTCTGCGGGGGCCGAATCACGCCAGTCCCATGAAAGAGAGAACGCAGGGACAGACAAGAAAAAGAGGATGTGTCAGAGAATGGAGTTATGTTGGTTATAGACACTTACCACAGCATCCATAAACTCAATGCAGCGTTTCAGCTCCGGCCTGGTGTCACAGTACTGACGGAATAACAGCCGCCCAATGGGCTGCTTCTCACATAGACTTGTGTAGTCCCTCTCTACGAGGAGGACAGGAAAAGGAGAAAGAGACAAGGGGTTGGGGGCAGATGGAGAAATGTTATTACACAAATAAATACAATATAACAGTGTTTCTGAACCTGGCGTCAGATTCCAACAACCAGAGTGTAAAAATAATGTCAGATATTTCTGTCGTGCTTTACTTTTTTGGAAGTACTGTGCAGTTCTCACAATCTATGCATCTAAAAGTTGGATTAAAACTGAGAAAATACAATGACTCAGACTTTCATTGAAATACATTGGGATCTACGAAATAGCCCTATAAAATTAGCATGTATTAAGGGGCAGGTTGTTTTGGGGGGGAAATTGTACCTTTATAGCTCTTATCCACCAGAGTAAGAAACAAATGCCTTTTCATGTCTCTGTCCACTGCTATGCACCAGGGTGCAAGCTTAGCTTAGCTCACCAGTTTCTAAAATCAGAATGTTTTTTTTATTTCCTTCCTAAAAACTAAACATAACTATTTAAATCTAAAAAAGAGGCACATTCAATTCCAGGCAGGACAGAGAAACACTCTTAACTTAAAATAAAGACAGAGGATTTGTAACACCCTTTTCCAAAAAATGCAGTAAACAGAGGCTGAGAAAACCGTTAAACAGGAAGTGAGAGAGGAAAAGATATTGTACATTTGCTTATATTGCGCTTCCCTACCAAATAAACCAACAGTATGTCTGGATCCATGCTTTGTGTATGTGTGTAAGCCTATTTGTGTTTGTGCGTGCGTGCGTGCATGTGTTGATGTTTTCTGTGCAGCTGGCCCCAGCTTATTAGGACTAATGGCGTCCAATTGAGTCATATTTCCTCTGGTTCCAAATGAGGAAGAAGACCCAGGACGTTTTCCATCACTGACTGACAGTAAGGACACACATACATAAAGACAAGATAAACATACAAACAAAAATAGGCCACACACGTTCACATACACATGCACGCTTGTGGCCTGAAGAGGAGGAGGAGGAGGAGGAGGAGGAGGAGGAGGAGGAGGAGGGATGCATGGGATGAACTGTTCTGAGTAGTGACAGCTACAGGAAAACCTCCCACAGCGGGCTAAATCAAATCTCCACAACAACCCTGCAGCTGCACTGTTTATTGCACAGCATTCCCCTCTGCTCTGCAGCTGAGCACTCCACATTCAGACTCACCACTTGTACGACCACGAAACCTAAGTTATCAGCTTGTTCGCAAACAGAAGAGTGCAGAGATATTTTTTTGCTTCCCTTTTCCCTGTGTGACCGCTGTATTTTCAATTCGAAGAACAAAAGCTCTTTGAGAAAGTCTCGCTGCCTTCAGACTTCGCCTTTTCATCTTTGATCACCAAGTTTCTGGAGGTTTGCTTTGGTGTTTCCCTATCAGCTGTGTTCAGCTGTGGGAGGGAGCTCGGAATTTCCCCGTGCATTTCCTGGTTGATGAGAGCAATTTTTGTTTAATATAATTGAACCAGGTGTGGACAGCACCGTTTGAGCTGCTTACAATCAAATAACACACAGTAGACATGTATATATGTATATATATAATTTTAACCTGATTAAAACATAAGTCTGAATAGGACATTGTCATGTTCACAGCATTCTCAGATTACATTGACCTGAATAAGGAATTATCAAATATGTGGAGTATCTCGTACTCAGTCGCATTATGTGGACATGACTACATCTTAATTGCATATCTCAAAAAATATTTGAGTTCAGGTGGGTAATAAGGTTTTAAACTGCAGGCAGGAATGTTTGATGTACTATTTAGTAGACATAAAGACGACATGAGTCATAATCAGAAGCCGTTTTCAGACATGTCCTGCGGAAGATCTCCGGTGATTTGGGTCCGGACTTTCTATGCAGTTTGCCTTTCACACAAGAACAATGCATGTGGGTTCTCCACTCAGATGCTTTCATAAATTCTCTGCAGAATTCAGGTGAGGGATGGTTCAGCATTTTTTTTGGACATCACATCGAAAAAAGGTGTGACTCTTATCACCACATTCTCTCTTAACATCTTCGCTGTTGTCTTCTGCCTGAAGAGTCCAGTGGGGAAGTCCTGCTTCTAACATTAGTTTATATGATCTTTCTGCAGACTTCTCTCACCAACACATTTGCGTTCACACCTACACCTTCTCCAGAGAAATTGCAAAGAATCTCCAAGTTCACTTCATGTCTGTAACATGTAAAACAGGAATATGAATGGAATATTCTATTATCAACCCAATGTGCAACTTTTTTCTAATGGGAATATAAGATCTCCTATTGCATGTAATTACAACAACAGATTTCAAAGATTTTGGGTTGACAATCAGCCTCCATATCTGGTTCCGGTATCTTGTTTGAGAACAGGTTCTGATGGTTTCCATCTAAATACCAAAGTGGCTCTTAGATCACACCCTCTGCTGCATCACAGCTAAACTGGTCACTGTTTAAGGTGACACTCAAAGTGGTGGAGCAAAAATCCCAGAAACTGTTTTACAATGTTCTTGAAGGGGTTTCCATGTTCTTATTAAATTTTCCTTTCGGTAACTCATCTGATTCAAAATAATTATGCCACAATAATACAATATATCGATATATATTTAATATATTTTTGCCTACATGTCAACGGCTATTCAAGATACAATAATTGTGAACTGAATATGTGGATGGACTGGGGAACGCGTCAGTATCCCAGTCATACATAAAATCATGTGGAGACGTTCTATGGCAAATAGTGGCAAACCAAGAATGCTAATTTAATTCGTCAGAGTTAGTTTTTTGTGGTCACAGGCCTCTTCTATCACATAACATCTCCAATTTCTCGGAAGGCGTGCAGCAGTCTCAGCATGAACGTGTTATTTACTGTCATTACACAGAGAACTATGATGTGGCAACACCCAAACACACATTTTTAAATATCTATTTATTTCAGAATTTCATGGTAAAAAAGAGAACTTTCTCAAATCGAACAAAAGAGATAATTCTTGAGAAACCATTGATAAAATGTATCTTTGTATTCATACCCCTGATTCCCCGCACTTTCTCCAGAGGAAGTGCCTGTGTGAACGTAAATGTCCAAGGAAGAGTCTCCGTATTATCTGAAAAAGTGATGTCATACACCAAAGATGTTAAGAAAGATTGTGGTGTTAATTCTCTGGACTGTATCCGCAAGTCATGTCTGTAAACGTGCCTGTGTGTGTGTGTGTGTGTGTGTGTGTGTGTGTGTGTGTGTGTGTGTGTGTGAGAGAGAGAGAGAAAGAAACAGGGGGAAATACAGCTTGAGAGACAGCAAGGTGTCAGAGAAAAATGGAGCAGGAAAATGAGGGGTGAAAAGTGGGAGGGGGCAGTTGAAAAGCTTGAACTAGTCTGGACTAGTAACTGTCAGACAGTGAAGTGAGCTGCAATTACATCTTAATTAAAACTTCAATTTAGGCCAACACAGAGCGAGTTAATGAGACAGTGAATGGCTTCGAAAATGTGCACAAATGCAATTG
Organism: Pleuronectes platessa; assembly: GCF_947347685.1. Lineage (NCBI taxonomy): Eukaryota > Metazoa > Chordata > Actinopteri > Pleuronectiformes > Pleuronectidae > Pleuronectes > Pleuronectes platessa. The sequence goes on along the minus strand of NC_070628.1, from coordinate 23,432,957 downwards.
TGTGAAATATTGAATTGTGTGCACACTATTGAGACACAGAGCTGAGCACTGACTCACAGTCTGTACTGCTGCGGCTGCTGCGCATTTGAGCGCTTTTAGCCTCCGTAAAACTGATTTCAGGAAGAGGTTGAACAAAGCTTACATGTCAGTGATCAAAAGCAAAAGGTGCACATGAACCATATGTGCTGCATGGACACCGGACTAAAGAAGACCGTGGGAGACAGAAGGAGAGGAACAGAACGGTAAAGCGGTCAGACGCTGGCAGACAAAGTGGCTGCAGCCGACATAATGTAATCTGGGCTTCCTAGAAGTACTGCACACTTGTCAAGGCTAAGGTCAAATGCCTGACATTATCAAGACACAACAAAGACACAGTTATCAGTTGCTTTACTGTATCCTTCTATCCACTTTGCCTACGTGGTGCATGGGCATGCGTGTGCGTGTGCGTGTCGCAGGTGTGTATATGCACATGCACATGCCTACACGTCAGTGTGTCTAGGTACTCAAAGGGGATTATTTTGATCTGTGCTCAGTGTGATAGGGAAATTACGCAATAGTGTCTATGTAATAGTGACGTATGTAACCCTGAACAGCTGCTGCCTGCACACACACACTCACAGAAATAGAGGCACATACTGTCCATTATTTTGAATCCTCTGCAAAGTTTTAATCCAAATGGCAATATATATATATACAAGATATGATAATCACAATGCTTCTTCACACTTAAGGTGACATTTATGGGCTGTTTTTGAGTAGATATCATCTTTTATCACTGCCGACGACAGATACATTCAAGTTTATGATAATTGGATCGGTGGGTGACGGTTTGTGACATGAAGACACCTCCATGAGGAACACAATCAACACTGCATAAGAGAGAGAAGGATGTGCAGCCACATCTTTCACTCTGCCTCCCTCCTGTTTCTCTCCCTCGCTCATGTCCTTAAGATATCTGTCCTCCCGTTGTAAAAACCTCTGTCTTTGTTTCTGATTTTCACTCACTCTCTCTTCATGACTCTCCTGTTCTCAAGTGGTAGAAAGCGGGATGGAGGGAGAGATAGAGATAGTTGGAGGGGGAGGCACGGAGATAGAAAAGAGGGAGGGAGAGAATGTGGGGGAGGGTTGCACTGCAATCTCTGGCAGAGATAGCTGTGACGCACTATTACGCACACACATACAGGCACCAGCACACACACATAAACACACGGAGTGCTCTGGCATTCAGAGAACCTCAGTGTGTGGAAGGGATGTGAAGATAATAAAGCCCAAGAGTAGAGCACTTTTCTGGCCACAAAGAGAAAATCCTGCCCCTACCCTTGAGTCAAACCTGGACTCAGAGAACAGGAAGGAAGCAGGACTGACTGATATTTAGATTTGACACACACAAAATATTAAGAATGAGGGTGAGACTAAGAAACGTCTTCCAAATGGATTCCCTGTGTCAGATAGACGCACAAACACACAGACCCACACCCACACACATTGTGTTTCCTGTCCCTTGCCTGTAACTACGGGTGGAGACGGGTAGAAACAGGAAGGAAGTCCAATCTTAACTTCCTCCCGAAGTCAGATACACCCCAAAGACACCGCATGGCACGATATATTTCTGCCTCACGCAAACACATACATTCCCTCATTTCTTACCAATGGTGCGACGGAGCTCCTCACACTGGCTGATATGAGGAAGCTTTAGCATCTCCTTCCATTTCTTACTGCGGCCGTTTCTCTTCCCACCTCCACCTGAGAGACACAGAGAGAAGATATGTAAATCAGCACATCAATCAGGTCACTGTTAAACACTGTACTTGAGTCTTCAACCACATTCATCTGATGGCAATTTCAACGCACGAACAAGATACCCTGCCAAGTGTGTTTGTGCGTGTGCAAGTGCGAGCATGTTGACCTTGCAGTAACCACAGGCAGGGACAGCTGGTTCATCTCACCAGTCACCTCTATGCATCATGACAGAGCATGTGGTGAAGAATGTTGACAGCTTCAAAGATCATCAGATACACACACACAGCTCTTTCCCTGGAGCTCAGTCAAACATTAGCCAAACATAACGTTCATGGGCTATCTCACACACTCACACACGCACGCACACACACACAGAGTGGTACTGGGAAGTTCTTTTGGCCGCTATGAAGACCCTGGTGTGAGAGATGATTGACCTCTAGGTAGAACCATAGTCTTCAAATTGCCAGGGGTCATCCAATATATATCACATGCACATTCCAACAGCACCAAGGTTGTGTGCATGTGAAAGAAACAGTCAATCTGAGGTATTTACTCTTGGAGGCAGACAGAATGTCATCATTGTAAAAACATCACTTTTAGCTCTGGCAATGTGAGATTGACATTTTACATAATTTTCTGACATAATGATTAAAATGAAAAACTCAGTGGAGCACATAACTCCACCAAGGCCTAACACACAGCTTAATTGCATTCAAGCTGCTCTAAATTACACACTCATAGATATCAGTCTTATTAAAATGCCTGATTTTTTCATCAAGATCCATGTGACATTTCTTGGGAAATCAGAAAAAACACCCTAGAGAATCTGAAAATCTGTTTTGGTATTTTTTGCGGAATCCTGCTTACGAACAAACCCACATATGGATACTTTGGACAGAGGCAAAAACATAACCTCTGTGCTGTTTGTAAAAATAATCATTAGTGGGGCAACTTGATAGGAGAATGACTATGGTGCATTTATTTCATGTTAAACTCCTCTCTCTGCCTCTATATAATTATCTAATATCCAAGAAAGTTGAAAATACCAGAACACATCCAAAATACACTGCTCAAAAAAATGAAGGGAACACTTAATCGTCACAATATAACACCAAGTCAGTTAAACTTTAGGGATATCAATCTGTCCATTTAGGAAGCACGGCAGATTTTGAATCAATTGCACTGCTCTGGGGCAAATGAAATGACAATAGGTGCAATGGAGAGGAAAAGCAAGACAACCCACAAAAATGGAATGGCTTGCATGTGATTAATGCAGTTTTTTAACTTGAATTATTCGTTCATCAAGATCTGATTTGGATGTAAGTGTTCCCTTACTTTCTTGAGCAGTGTTAATATCATTTATAAGTATAGAACTTTTCTTTACGGTAAAAAATGTTATTTAATATATTTTGTCAGGACTCTGATTTAAAGCCAAATGTAGGGGCATGTCTCGTTTGAAGAGAACAATACATATTGAGATAAAAGAGCCTTTAGAGATTTAACAATAACAGGACATAACACTCGACTCGTTTAAATGAAGTTTATGTAACTAAAGTCCTCTTCTTCACTGTTGATAAGAATCCAACAGCTGCTTTTTCTTAAAGGAAAAACAAAATGCCAAACTGCTGTTAATATAAAACATCTGATGGAGCCTTCAGCTCTTAGTACCATCTAAGAAACTATATAAATGCCAGAGGCCAATCGCTTTCCATGACTTTTATCTCATTCGGCAAACTTTTTAAAAGGCGACTTGGATTCTGGGAAGTTTATTTGATGACACGCTTGACTTTCGATACCAAATGTTGAAACAAAAGAAAGACCTTTTTCAATAACTCTCTTTAAAGCATTCAAACATGTTTTCTACAAAGCCCCTTACAGATTTTAACAGACCAAGATACACTTTCACAAGTTACACATTCTGAAACATAAGCAGTTGTAAATTAAATACAGTTGAAAATGCCATGGTTTAGATACAGTCTAGTGATTGGTAAGAAGAAAGAATCATCATATTTGTTCTGTTGTCTGTCTCAATATTGCACTCTAGGTAATATGTTACCTAAGTTTGGCAAAAAGGCTTTCCTCATTTTAATGCATCCATCCATCCATTCATTATCTATACCACTTATCCTTAGAGGGTCACGGGGGAGCTGGAGCCAATCCCAGCTGTAATTGGGTGAAAGGTGGGGTTTACCCTTGGCAGGTTGCCAGTGTATCACGGAGCCAACAGAGACAAACAACCATTCAAATTCACATCTACGGTCAATTTAGAGTCTTTAATTAACCTAACCCCAATCTGCATGTCTTTACACTGTGATTAATCTGGGCTAACTGAAGAAAACCCACACAGACACAGAGAGAACATCACAGTCCACAGAGAAAGACCAAGGCAGAACCAGGACTTGAAATAAGAACCGATTTTCCAATTTTGATGCAAATAAACATATATATAGATATATAGATATATATCTATAGATATATATCTATATATCTATATATATTGAATAAAAATTGTCTACCCAAACATTTCAGCTCTGTGTTAAAACATCAACTTGATGAATCTGCCCGAGATCGAGTGAACCATGTTCACATTCTTAGGATGACAGGGAGGGAAATCCTCTGCCCTCTAAGTTCACTACACACCAGCTGGCCCGGCAGTGACACGTGACAACTTCAATACAAAAACATACAGGGGTCAATGTGGTCAAACACATGCAAAACAACGCCCTACAAACACACAGGCACTGTATGGAGTGTGCCTTATCTCACTCTTACACAAACCTCCTGGGCTGTGCCGGGCAAGATCGATTTTTCACTGCGCCAAAGCAAAGCTCATGACGAGCCCGTGTGTGTCCATTAGAAACAAAGCATCCAGCCAGGCACAGAATGCACTATGGAGGAAAGAATATTGAGTTTACCCGAGTTCACCATATTATGTGACACAAGTTTACGTGTATTTCGGGGGGACAGCTATATCATGGAAACATATTTTCAAATCAGGTAGGAATGTTAGGCATGTTTTAAGTCACAGTTTGTTTTTGGTAGCGTAAATGTGTGGAAGAAAAGCTCTGAACAACGCAGACAGTTTAGTGAAGACCACGGGCCATACGCAGTGCAAATCACTTACTAAAGCGCTTTTAGATGTGCGAGCGTGAATCACTGCGATACACATAGAAGACACAGAAGAAGATGTCAAGGGAACTTTTAGTGATGAGGGCAAATACCGGTGTCCATATGTTGTAAATAAGAACATGTGATCTCTGCAGCAGAATTTATGTGTCACATTCGACCTCTGCCTGTTTGGCCACTCCTCACTCCAGAGATTTCTGTGTTATTGTGAACACGGCTGAGTAGAGAATCTCCTGCTGCGTTGTCCATATGAGAGAGAGGAAGCAAACTCCCAAGAATGTCTGGACCCAGATGTGTGGACATTCACCGGAGTTCATGTCAGAAAAGGGCTAATCTGAAAGGGCCTTAAGTGTTAAGACCAACAAAGGATGGCAGTGTCAATGCTAGTCAATTAATAAATTAACTCAATTAATGGATGAGCTGATCAACATAAAAATAAGTAGTCAACCAACCATTTTGATATTTGCTTGACTGTTCCAGGGGGTCAGGGTTTGTCGTTTCCCCCCAAAACTAAACAAGACATTTAAAGACTTTAATTTTATCTCAGGAAAGTTTTATTTTAAATTTGTTTTATGTTTCATAAACTGAAACTTATCGACAACAATTGAAAAAGCCCTACTTGTATCCTGTACAGACGACTACAATGTGGCTGAAATGTGACCTAAACTTGAGGTCGAGTCAGAAAAAAAAAAGAAGGAAATACTAAGAGAAGATCAGGGGGAAATGGCAAAAGTGAAAAAAAGGTACTGACTAGAAAAGAAAGACAGGGATTTGAATGCCGAGGTACGGAAGAGAGCGTCTGTGTGTATGCAAGTGAATGTGTGCGTGTGTGCACATGCCTGTCAGAGCCGGCTGGGCCACCCCACCCTGTTTAATGTCACTCTGACGTCAAAGCCATGTGTGCAGGCCCTTAATGCAGACAGGATGGAGCAAGTATTTATTGAACTTTGGTTCTCCTCTCCGACAGAACGGGGCCCTCCATAAACACTGACTTCAGTGCAGTTTTGCTCATTCATTGCCGAGCTGAAGCCAGCGCTGAGATCATCGCGCAGGATCCTGGGACGGGTCTACGCATGTGCGGCAGTGACGCTGACAAAGGCTGATGTCCGAATGAGACTCAAACTGCTTGACTTTGACGACGCACATTCATTTGCTTAGCAGCTTTATTGACATAGGGGGCATTCTGGTGGCACAGTAGGCAGATGTGTTGAACATGGCGCACATCTCTGATTTGAGTCACACAACTTTGCTTATACATTATCTCCTTCTCTTTTTCCTCATGTTGCCTGTCACTTGCTACTGTCAACTAACCAACACAACCAAAACGCCACAAATAAAAAGCCTTAAAAGAACTGCGACAGACAGCTTTGGCCACTGATGAATGGATAAGCTCTCATTATACTCAGCTCATTTAAAACAACTTTATGGAACCAAAGTCTTACCCATTGATAAGAGTCCTACAGTCTGTAGTTTAAAAATGGGGACATAGAGGGCCAAGTGGCATCAAAGCAAAATGTAACAATGTGTCAGCAGGCAAAGGCCTACTCACTTTGATCTCATTTGTTGCACAATTTAAAGCAGGAAGCTAAGCCGGAATATATATTACTGCATTTTCAGTTGTAAATCTGCTACGGATAAACCTGGCATCCACACTACACCTGAAAATTTGGAAAGGCTGCTGACCCTGTTTTAGTTTGAAAACTCTGGGGCTGCGTTTTTAGTCTGGGTCGGCAGAAATGGGAACGTTTTGAAACACTCACAGCTGCTTGCTGATTGAGTATTGTTGGTCACGACGTAGCCTTCGCTGATTCAGGGGACAACAACCGGCATAAGCCTCAGCTACCAGTGCAGAACACAACATGGTTAATCAATTACAAGTGATTACTGTTGTGTTTGCTGCTTCACAGCTGTTGTGCCGTTCAATTCTGTATTTTACAAATATACCACTGCTTACTAGGAGATTTGTATTCGAGCAATTCTATTTTACATCAGCATGTGTATGCAAAGTGTACATGAGAGGTAATGTGATATGCGTTTTCATAAATGTCAGTATGGACTGGGATTAAAACTGATAAGGACCCAAACCTCTCATGTAGATGGATCATTTTAGTTAAAAGAAGCTCTTTGGTTTGTATGTTTCTGTCTGTCTGGAGTGAGCTGTATGAGTGCATTAGTCAATGCTCATTTATGGGTCTTTTCTGTCTTTGCTCCGTTTCCCCCTGTGAGCGGATGCAGCTTTCACATCCTCGTACTGCGTGTGCAGCAAAACACAGTCTGACAAAACCATCCAAAAAATGCTCCTCTCCCTTTCATCTCAAGTGGGAGAAGGAGCCAGACAGGAGGAGGTCACTCACAGTAGAATGTGGCAGCATCATCTCAGAGCGAGTCCCCACCCACCCCACCATACCAGAGTTCACACAGCTTCCACCAAGTCAGATTGATATATTTTGAATGCCAGTTCAAATAGAGTTCTTCACTTAGTTCACATTCAAAATGCTAAAGTGAAAAAATAAGACAGAGCTCACAGAAGACATGACTGTGTAATAAATTCAATTATAACTCAAATGTTCAAATATATAAACAGCATTTTAATTGCTATCTCTCTGTTGACTTTTTGTCTGGAAAAAAGTAAAACTAGACTGGACACATAATGTCTGCAAATATCAGCTCTAAACAACTGATAAGCCATAAAAGATGGCTGTAAAAGTGTCAAAGATACGTTTGAGGTTATATAGAAAACGTGTTAATATCACATTGTTAGACCACAGCACTGAGTACAAATCCATGTCACAAATTAAATAAATCCATCACATTAGGTATTAGGGAGGTAATAATTCTCCAAATTCACAATGGTTTGTTTTGTTTCTCAGTGGCCAATTTAAGGTAGCCTAACTTTTCAGTCCATATTGGACCAAAGGGATCACATGGTTTAACTATAATTTAGTGATTACCTGTGTTGAAGTTTTGGTGGTAAAATGAGAGTTGTTAAAAAAGTAATGGTAGCAATGAGAGTTCAACAGTAGAGATGGGAAAAGGGCTGAAGTTTAGGTATGATGGGTCCTGTGTCCCAAGCCAGGACGTTTGTGTCACAGTTTCAGTCTCAGTTTCAGAATCGTTACACCTCTGTGGGATTGTTGTCTGAAGCGAATATTTTTCACCAGGATAATCGTCCAGTGAGTATTTAGTGCCAGCCCTGCCTCATATGCGGAGGATCGGATTGGACGGCTGCACTACTCTCCCACTATTACTTAAATGGTAGGAAATGAGAGAGGGTCACTTTAGGGCCCATTGTAATATGAGCATGCACATACACATGGGCACAATGGAGTCCTGCCATAATAAATGAATGGGCCTGTTGCGTTCCCAGTCACTCTACAATACAGTGTGTGATTGGCCTGAGTAGCCTCTGATAAGGAAAACATTAGGTGCAAGTATCTGTGTTGCCTATTCAAAGCAAAGGCCCAGTGTTTGCACAAGATAATCCATGTGTATACTCGCACATCAGCTGAGAGAGAGAGGGAAAGAGAAACATGTGAATATCATGCACCGCTGCTCTCCTCTAATCCTCACCTCTCTCACATACCCCGTTCCCCTTTTTCATCCCCTCCCTGACTTCAGCTCCTTGTTCCCCTCCCCCATATAAACACATTTCTTCTCTTGCTATGTCTTCGTTAATTCTTTATGGCCAGACTCCCTCCCTCTCTCTCGCTCTCTCTTTCTCTCTCGATCCATATGGCACAGAGAGAAAAGGCTTGAATCATGTGCAAAAATGTGAAACCACATTACAACATCAGAGTACATTTCGGGACACGAAAACAATCAAGCACGAGGGGCTGGTTGTCACACGAGGTAGAGCAGGTTTTCACATGAGCACACAAGCATTAACAGGTCACTTTTGAGGACAACACAGACTTGCTTTGATTTTCCCTCACCACTTCTTACCTAACACTAACCTTAAACACCCGAGACGCACACACGCTACTGCTCGTTCCAGCAGCGTGCTGTGGTGTTTTGCAAGACATTTCCTTCCTCCAGTCCATCTCTCTCTGTGTTTGAGATGTTCGATTAAATCGAGCTGAGATGTGCTTGAAAACTGACCCGTTTTTTTTTGCGTATTGAGGGAGGGGGGGGGGGGGGGGGGTGGGAACGTCGTGAGACTAATCTTGAGCAAGACGCGCAAAGAAGATGTTTTGAGTGTGTAAGAGCACAAACTGTAAGGTTAATCATCTATATGTTATCTACAGCTGTCTCGCAGATGAAGGCGCCCACTGCTTAATTTCATGGCCGCGCTGAAAGGACAGGAACACTAAGAAGCAGCCTCTCCAGCACTGAGCCCTTGAGTGTGGAACTCATAGCACATATTACACCTTAAAGATAATCTCTTATAAAACAAAACCTTTGAACCATATCTCAAAGCAGGACTGACAGTATTTAACAAAGGGTAGACTCAAAAGTTATTTCCTTACAAGTAGGGTTGGTTATTGGTTTCTGAAACCCTCTTCACATTCCGATATCCATCAATAAATTAACATTTCATTCAAACAGAGTGAAATGATTGCTCGGCGTACCTGTCGCTGCACACCCTGCCAGTGTTGTCACTGCGCATAACCGCAGTCTTCAGACTGAGAGACATAGACAGCTGAAGCACAGACTACACTAAGAAGTTAGCGAGTGAGTCAGGGAAAAGTCGGCTTCTAGCAGTTGTCAGGCAGTGTGTGCTCATGTGTTTGGGAAAGTAACTTTGACTAGAGAGCAGAGGGGAGGCGGTGGGATAGTTGCAAATGTACTTTAAAATATCCAAGATTATCAAGCCTAGCTTTAATCTGAAGAAACATGAGGAACCTTGACATATAACATGCATTCTCCTAGACTTAAACTCTGCCCAACAACCTAAAACTCTTTTTAGAGAAACCAAATCTTTCTTTGAACCTGAAAAACCTGTAACTACGCACTGTTGGATTCAGCTCGGAAGGAAGCTGGAGCAACGTCCCTATGATGTTCCTAAAAAAGTGCCTCTTTATGGTTCGTCATCCTGCCAAGAAGTTGTGCTAATGAACATCCCAGTAGCCACCAAGCAAAGCGTCGATGCCACTGCCATGCAGCAGAGGTTGTGAACGCGACACACAGAGTCTCATTCTCCGCACGGCCCATTTGTGGGTGTCATAACTGTAAAGTGAGTCCCACATCAAGGGACAGTCCCAAAGCAATGTGTTTTATTAGCCTCAGCTGGAGGAAACACCCCAGAGTGATGACAACAAGTGTTAGCCTTAGCTATAGCCACAAGACTAATAAAGCCATGCTGGCTAACGTCACGAAAAACCCTCACAAGTCGTCAAAGAGGACCAGCTGGCCTACAATTTGAGCTGTGGTGGAGCCGAGAGCACATAGAGGTTAGTGACACCGACTCCAGACATTTGTAATGTTATACTGTAAAACTAAAAAAAAATAATCAGAGTAAAGTTTCCAACTTGTAAGGTGGAAATTAGATATATAAGCAGGATTAAAGTTTTTTCTGTTTGTCAGAGGAATGTGAGCAGTGGACTGTCTGCATTCCTTCTTCCTTTAAAAAAAAAAAAGTAAACAGTTGCAATAATGACAGAAACTCATCTAGTATTAACAAGTAAATGTGACTTCAGGGAAAGAGGTAAGAGGAGTGTCCAGTCACTCTGTTCATCATGTATAAATGAAATATGTGTGAAAATGTAATGTGGTCAAAATATGTTAATCTTGCCGGTATTTGTATTGAAACTCAGCTGCACCAGTTAATCCGGTTCCTCTCTGTCCTCAGTTTCATTGCTTCTTGGCTGTGAAACATTTCTCTTCAAAACCTCAATCTTAGGAACTGACAGTTAAGTCAGTTTTACTCGTTATTACATAAAAAACAACCATTTTTTATTTTTAGTTCATCATATACAACTCATGTCAACTCAACTCAACAGCAACTAAAAATATAACTCACATCTGTTGAAAGTATTAGTCCAGGTAAACTCTAAACTAAAAAAGAATATTTTTATTTAAATTCCCTTCACCAAGAGCACACAGTCCACAGCTAAATTCACTAGATCAGGATTTTTGTATGCACTAAATTGGACACACTCATAAATATTAGTTCCCTTAACATGCCTGGTTTTGTTTATCAAGATCGAGTTATAATGCTCTAAAAAAAAAAAAAATCAAGGCAAATCATGAAGAAGGGCCCTTCTCATAATGTTAAAGATCATGTTTGTCATGATCCCTGTAGCATGTTTTGTGTAATCCTGTCAGACAAAGAAACAAAAACAAAACCTCCTTGGCAGAGGTAACAATGGCAGAGGCAACGAACTTTTACTGACAACAACTAACCTTATTATGTCAGTTTTGGCAGCTTGATCTAGTTCCCTAGATGCTAAAGAGCTGTCACCTAAAAACTATAACACCCAGATCCTCCTCTTGCCTCTGTGATGCAGTACATCACTCAAACCAGGGCTGTGTACAAAAGCTAATACTTTAATGCTTTAAAAAGTCCTCCAGTAGGTCGTTAAATGCATAAGCCGTAAGATCAACGCTAAAAAATGTTTTACAGTTAACCTCTGTGTTTTCAACTTTTCTTTGAAATTTTGCATCAGTCTAAGTGGTCGTCATCTGCCGAACCAGAAACACAAAGAGTTTCACAAAATAATTCCTGTAGAGTACAGACTAATTATATCTAATAATATCAGAGCAGATGTTTTTTAAATAGGTTTTGATTGTTTACAGCATCAAGTGGAGATTAGGATTCGTATCCGTTGATTTTTTCTGCAAGAAGGAAAAAGTATGTCTCGGAAACATTTTCCAGTAGCTGATCAGCACAGCTTACTTCTATCTGTGATACAACTACATGTAAGGCTACCGGACACATAACAGTTTATGTCAACGGTTGTTTCCCATTTTCTTCTCTTAACTCATGTTTTTATGAGAAACGAATAGAAAACGAGACCCTACGATTTGGTTACTTAATACTCTGAAAAATAAATGGAATGAGGCAGGATATTTGACAGCTGAAGAGTTTTTTCATTATTATTTAACAAACTTCGCACCACCATCTGCTGCGCTGTGATAGGGTGCTCTGCCCACTCAGGTTCTGCAAAGTATTGTAAACAGTGGACTCTGCGGGACAAACTATGACTCCTCTGTTTCTAAATTACAGAGGGCTTTTAACTGCGTTATGCACTGCAGCTTTCAGTGAATATAAGCCAATGTGTGCACCAATACCTGTACAAAAAATATTGGTCACATTCTATGGTAGTAACAGATTTGAAAGGGTTTAGACTCACGAAACAATTACAAATTTGATGGTGTTAAAGATGAACAATGAGGACACGTACTGCTATGTGGAAAAATATTCCAGTAAACTTGGCTTTTAAATCTTCATAAACTGTGGGTTGCATCTCTGCCAAAATATATCCCTCCTGGGATTATCACAATTTTTCTAAATTGTAGATATTCTCAGGGGGGCTATGGGAATAACTCCCTTAACTTTAGGAGACTTCCTCCTCATGCACCCGTCTCTTAGGCAGTCTAAGTAGCTCTGAGGCAAAGTTAAAATCTAAATAATGCAAATGTGGTTTTCCTGTCTACATTTTGTACCAGATTGTATGTGTGCAATTCACAGCGTCCAGGGTCGAGAGCTGGGAACACTGTCGTTTCTAAACCACTTCCCCTGATGTGTCATTTCAACTCAAACCAGGCACACCACACCCCCTCTCACTCTCGCCACCCAGTTTCACATCAACAGGTACAATAAAGTTTTGATCATCTTGTGAAAAGACTGACTGATGGATGTGCAGGATGACATCTTAGCCAAGTGTTATTTCTGAGATGGAGAACCAACTAGGAAAACTTACAATTCTGCGTGCAGTGGATTTTAGACTGAGCACCAAACCGGGAATTCCTCTGTCATCTCCTGTCTCTTACAGCGAGGTCAGCGAGTTACAGAACAAATGATTTAATGTCTTGCTCAAGGACACATCAGCAGGGCAAACTCTTGCTGACTCAGTGGCTTGGATTCAGCTCCTGCGGATGAAAAGCCGCCTCTGCAAGCACCGTCCTGCTGCAAGCAGAGGCTGCGATGCCACCTGCGTCCACGAAGGAGGCCGAAGACAAAACCCTCCGATGAATGGCCACTGACCACTGATGCACGGGAGCTGTTTTCTCTTGGGTTTTATGCGATTAAACGTGGGGGTTGTAACACAACCAGCATCGTCTCTGTGACATATTGAAACACTTTGACAGTTACAAACATCCACCACTGGAAATGTGAATTAAAACCAAATTAGTCTCCTATGCACCGTACACAGATAAACAGGGAGCCATTAGCTGATTTAATCTCTGTGATAATTAAGACCGTGAATTATCAGGAAGAAATATTTACGAAAAACAGTTTTTTATGCTGCACAGCATTCTCCATGTTATACCAACTAAATTTAAACTTGGAAAGAGGACAACTACAGATAATTTCCTTTACCGATTAATCTAATAATCGAATTCCCTCGCATAAAATAAAGATCGATGACAACTCAAATGATTCCAAACTTATCACTATCACAATCTTCTATTAAAAAAAGCAACTGATCTAACACCAGATGTTTTAGTGATTCTGGGGCCTCATGTTGAGAGACACCAGGCTCCTGCCCCTCTCTGATTGCTTCACACGTCAGATCTATCACTGAGGGCATTCTGGAGCCGCTGGTGACCACAGATTGTGACAGGTATCGAGCCTGTAGAGCTGATCGGTGCACAACAACACTGTGCCTGGCACCACTGGATGGCAGGTAAAGGAAAGCCTGCTGCCTCGAAGGGAGCTGCTGTTTGCTGCTATGAAACGGATTGGGTGGTGCTGTGAACAATCCATTTCACAGCAGTGTTTGGTCTTGAGCTGACGACGCACACTGCATAAAATGTGAGCCTTTCAGGCAGGGAGGGCCTCTGTGTGTGTGTGTGTGTGTATATATATATATGTCTGTGTGTATGGGGGGGGGGGGGGGGTGCTGAGCCACGACCCTTCGAGCGATGTATGTAAAAGCAAAATGGATCAAGTTGCACAATATACTCTGGGACCATATACACCACATCTGCTGCTGCTGCTGCTGCTGTCCAGTCCGATTGGAAAGAGGAAAAAAACACGAGTGGAAATCGTTGAGCAGTAATACCACCCCCTCCTCTCCCTCCCCCCTCTGGGTGCTGATCCAGTATTGAACACCCACCTTGCGCCCACTCACAGGCCACCGAGCAGCCTCTCTGCTCTGCCTCCTCCTGGAAAACAGATGGAGATTCGCCTCCTCCTCCTCCTCCTCCCCCTCTCCTTCTCGTTTCACCACCTCCAGGTGAGCTGCTGTGGCATCACCGGCCCACCGAGCAGCGGTGGCCGCCGGGGCTACACGGTGGTGTTGCTGGTGGTGGTGGGCTGTACCCCCCGGTCCCCATCTAGACCTAAACCCACCATTATCACAAGATTAGGAGAGTCCATCTCAGCTGAAAAGCAGCACATCATTCTCGCATCAAATCAAACCACAAGTTCACGTCCACCTCCATCACGAGGCTCCGAACGCAGACCTACAATGACAGGTGAGAACGAGGCTCGCAGCCCCACTGCGCACATTCAGCAGCCTCCACATCCACCGCCGTGTGGCGAGAATACACTTAGGTGCCCGCTAAATCGTCCTATATTGTAAAAAGCCACCAAAAAAACAACCAATGGTTCTTGTGAGAGGAAATCCACTCGACACAGCCTCTAACGCAACGCGCGATGCTGCAAACACTCCCTGCGTTGTTCATCCCCGCTGCTTCGCGGGCCCGGTGTTAACCTGCCCGGTACGATAACACATATGTGAGCTGCCGAGGGTGGTGGTGGTGGAAGCTACAAGCTGCTGGTTTACTGCCCAGTATGCTCCGTATTTTTGCCCGGAGACAAAGCGCTGCGCAAAGGGGATGAGGAGACGGAGGAAGCGTAAATCCCAGCGAGGAAGAGGAGGAAGAGGAGGAGGAGGAGGACGGCTGCTGCCGCCGACAGCTCCGGGCTCTACCGTGACCGAGGTGGTGGTGGTGGGTGAACACAACACAAACACATTTAAACGGCTCTTACCTTCTCTCGCCTTCAGGAGAACCGTGTTGGCCACGATATTTTCAATCTCCATTGTCAGAATGTGAGTCCTGAGCAGCAGCGACACATTTCACTCAGCGGAAAAAAAGACGTTGTGGTTTTTTTCTTCTTCTTCTTCTTCTTCCTCTTCTTCTTCTTCTTCGTATCAAACGTGCCGACGACGGTGAGGCTGCTGCACGCCTGCGGGGCGGACGCGGCACTGGCGCATAGTAGGTGGTTCTAACGCTGCTCCTCGGTCCGCTCCATTGCTACACGGGTTGTTTTTTATCGAAGCCGACCCACGGAGCTGCGTGTGGTTACGAACGGGGCTCGTTAGCATTCACAGCCTGACTCCCTACCCCTCTCTCTCCCTCTCTTTCGCTCTCTCTCTCTCTCTCTCTCTCCCTGCCTGCCTTTCTGCTTCCTCCTCCTCCTCGTCGCCCCTCCTCTGCACAACGAACCAGCGGGAGTAGGAGGGATCACTTTACAACCAGTGCAACCACACACACACGCACGCACACTCACACATACACAGGCAAAGTGCATTTGCTACATACATGAATACAATTTCTTGGTTGCTTCCATAGCCGTGCGTGATTTTGTGACAGCTCGTTCTCTTGTGTCGTTTTCTACACATCCCCCCCCCCCCCCCCCCCCCGCATAGTTTTAAGTTAAGGTAAGATATGTTAAGGTCGAATAAGATGAGATAAATTAAGTTAAGGAAAGATGAGTTAAATTAGGATAAGTTAAGAAAAGATATGATGAGTTGAGTTAAGATAAGCTTTCGTTAAGATAAGTTAAGATAGGAAAGGATAAGTTAAGATTAGATAAGTTAAGATATGATGAGTTAAAATAAGTTAAGTTGAGATAGGATAAGTTACGGTAAGATCTCTAGGGTATTTTTCTATTAAATAAGAATATCTTATAATATCCTTTCGATCTTCTGAATAGGGCCTGTTAGATGTTCCTTGGTCAAGAGTGACGACCGAAGGTGTCAAGGTTCTAACACTTTAGTAAAGAAACTCACTTTTAGTTTTTAAACTGTCTCTCAAAATGTACTTTTACACAATTGCCTTTATTCTTCTTTTGCTATTGCCTATATTAACCTAATATTTTTCCTTTTCACCATGCTGACAAATGAAGTATTATTTTACTTGCTGCCTTTGATATATTGTTGTTTTGCTAGTTGTCTTGTTTTATATTCTTGTTTTGATTTGTTGTCATTGTGAAGCCCTTTGAACAGCTGTTTTGAAAGGTGCTATATAAGTAAATTATAATTATTAGCTTCACAGATAGGAGAAGGGAATACAAAAATACAAAGCATTGAAGACAACATGCTTATTATATAATAATAAAAATAATCATCATCATCCTCATCATCGTCATAAAAATAAGATGTTTCCTTATTGTCATTTTCAGCTATGTGGCTGTTTCTTCTGCGGCAGGCTAATATATATTCAGGAAACATGCATGTCATTGTCCACAGAGCCTGATACAGACCTCTCATTGTGCATACAATGGCGTGAGGGTTTTGAGTTGCTGGTTCATGCCAGGCCGTTTACAGCCAGGAGCAAAGAGACAACACACTGGTTTTTCTCATCCTCACCCCTCTGGGCTGTCTAATCAGACTCTTTATTATCTACTCAACCCACAATGCATCAAGTCTGCCGAAATACACTGTGCAAGCTGTAGATGTATGTATAGAATCTATTCATGGTGGTAATGTATGAGAAGGAACAGTAAAGAGTAGTCACACGCAAGGATCATAAAAACAATAAAGGCCTTAAAGAAACTGTGGACCAGAGCCCTGAGGAACTTAAAGGTCACTAAGTTTACATCGTCACAGACAGAAAATGTTAGTTGCTGTTCAATCAGAGCATTGGGATCAATCATGTGCTGTCTCCCCTCTTCTGTGTTTTGATGTTGGACTGATGGAGATGTGTTTTTTTAAGCAGCAGAAAGACATGGAATTTAAGCATGGAGTTGTTTGGGAACAGGTATGCATGTTCAAACATGACATCGGTAAATGGGGGTAGTCTGTTTCACACACCATTCTCCAGACATTATCGTGATGGTTATTTACTTGAGAAACCGGATTGTGGTTTGGGGACAGATACAATCAGGATGCTCACAAACATAACAATCACAGGTTTGAATCTGAACAAGTATCAGGGCTATACTGTCCACAACAGCACAGGCTTTGCTCTGACTTTCAATTTATCGGGACATACTTTCCTCTCTGAGACACAGGTTATGGATGCAACTCTTACTACAACTCAAGTCCTCAATCAGGATCACATAAGAGGAGATTTCCTCAAGTAACAGAGTCTGTACATCAACTTGACTGTCATTCTTTCACCCCTTCAGAAATACACCCTGTCCATAGAGTGGGGTTGTGTGTCAGGAGCAAAATACCACACAACTACACAGATCACAGAGTGATCACTTCCTCACATCACATTTAGATTCAATACTGCCACCTAGTGCTGACACTGCATAAATACACAAAAAACGGCAAAGATAAGATAAGATAAGATATAGACATGTTATGTATAGAGAGTGAAGTGAATTGACACAGGATGATTGCTCGAGCATTTAAACAACTGTTTGTAAATAAGTATAAGGAGATATTTGGATAAACGTGTTCAAATGTGGTTATGTTGTGCAGGTCAGACCATTTATACATATATCGGAAGATATAAATTTGATTCATTTTGATTATGCATTTACGAGATAAAATATGTATGTGTATATTACAAGCTTTTATAATAAAAAGGATTGCAGACGAATTAAAGTATAAAATATAAAGAGATACAAAAGCAAAAAACAGCAGTATAATAATTCAGAGGAAATGGTCATTTGTGTTTATGTGTGAAACAAGTAGAGGTGGCTAGTACAGCTGCCTTTCATACGTGTCCAGGTAAGGGCGTTATTGTTACATGTTGTACCACATCTCTCTCTACAACATCAGAGAACAGAGAATTACATATATGGTCACTAGCTTTTAGCATATTATTTATATTTTCAGTAAGTGACTGCTACTCTTTACATAAGAGGTATAACTCACGTATATTTTCTGATGTGATGCAGGATACATAAAACGACACAAGGTGGTGCTACTCTCATAAATGTGGTATTACCATAAGACACAGCATCACAGGACAGGGAATTATCTGTGGTTTCATCATTTGGAATTTCTACTAACTAACCACAGTGTGCACTGTTTATAGATATGAGATATCTACAATATATGTGAGACTGAGAATGTAGGCATGTATAAATAAGACTAGATTCTAAGAGTGACAATGTACCTTTTTAATGTTTCATGATTGATGCCTGGAGATTTCAGGCAGACACACTAAGTATCTCTTAAGACTGGCATATTCTGAACTACTGCAATGGTTGGAACAATTTATATTGTTTTATCTAGTTACATCTTATGCTTTCGATTTTATAAGTTGCATCATCTGTTTTATTGTGAAGCACTTTGTAACTTTGTTTTGAAGGATCCACAACACAGAGACAGCAACGCAACACTGACAAAAATGTCATAAGACTTTTGTTGAGAGGAAGCACATTCCGAGAAGAATTTAGTGGTTTGGCAATAAATAGTCTTACCGAAGTCGACACACTGTAGATTAGTAGATAAACTTGTGAAATATTAGAATGAAAATCTGCCTGGGCAAACGTTATTTATTTTTTAATTTTAACAGCTCAGCAAACTCCAGTGTCTCTGTGTACAACAACCAGTACAGAATTAAACATTTCCTCCAACGTTTCTTGGATTTGAAATATAGTACAAACTAACTTAACACATTTTAGTACACTTTTGGTTATTTTATGTAACCTTTATATTCTCATTCTTTGTTTCAGAACAAAATAATCAAGTCTATGTCAATTCATTTGACAGCTAAAGTCAAAGATAAAGATTCAGAAAAAACATATTATACACACAAAAAAATATGTTCCTACAACTGGCCCATACTCTAACCCTATCTAATCCATTAAATCCATTAATCAATGGTGGAACTCAAGTACAATTTAGAAATACTTGTACTTTACTTAATAATAAGGTAATTTGCTTCAGTGCTTACATTTAAGAGTTAAAAGGCCTTTACTTTGAATGAGTTTTAAACTGTGGAATTTCTCATTTTAAGTACTCAAAACTAAATACTTCACATATTATGAACAGGCATCCAGAGAATTGACTGCAGGTCTACTGCAACTCTCAGTTATTTAAAGAAAACGCTGAAGCCTTTACTGTTTGCCATGAACTTTTATTGAAATCAAATATTTACCCATTTCTTACTATGCACGGTTGCTTTTACTGTTGTGCTTGTCATTTTTGTATGTTGTTTATAATTGCAAAGTTAATAATATTCTCTATTGGATTTCTCTGTACCTCTTATTAGTAGTGTAGTATATCTTGTTTTCACAATTTACCATTAAGTCTTTTAAAAGCATCTCGAATGGCCTTGCTTTAAAAAAAAATCCTAAACAAATTGACCTTTCTCTAACGTTTTTTTGGGAATATAATCTGTTTTACTTATTTTTAATCCTGAAAATTCTGAATGTTTATATATATATATATATTACTAGGGGCCTTAATCAAACATCAAGCGTCTTAATCCTCTGTGTGTGTGTGTGAGTGAGTGTGAGTGAGTGAGTGAGTGTGTGTGATGTGATCACAGGGCAGCGGTGTGTGTTGATGCGTTTCCTGGCTCTGCGTGTTTTCACGTGACCGCTCACAGGGCCAGCGCGTCTCAGAGGCAGCGGTGTTCACTGTGATCCGAGAGGAAACAACAGAGGCTGCAGCGGCTCAGCCTTTAACTCTTCACTTGAACGCTGTGGAGCCAGTCTGCCGGCATGTTTTCACTCGGGGAGAAGATGGAGTTTCTCATAGGAAACCCCTTCTCCACGCCCGTCGGCCAGAGAATCGGTGAGTCGCTTCGCTTTTCAAACTTTACGTGTCAATGTGAGTCGTTGTGCTGCTGGAATAAATACACGTCAGTAGATTAATTTATATACGTGTTATAACCACACCCACGGTGCTCAAAGTGACTGAAACACGCTTTTATTCCTAGCTTTCAAATGCCTAAATGTTTAATAATGACAGAAACGTAAAATAAAAGTCTGAAGAGAAAATGACGCAGAGGAGGCGGGACTCGGTTCTCGGAGTCTTGAATGCGATTGGTCGCTGTGGTAGAGGGGAAGCTGCCGTGGCGAATCAGAGAGCCGCTTGTTGCTTCCTCTCACTTCCTCAGTCACAGATGTGCTGAGTGAAGCTACAGCCTCACAACAGTTAGAAACATCGCTGCTCCGGTTCAAGAAGGAAATGAGAGGTCGTGCCAGTTTGAAAGCAGATTTATATTTCCTCATTGATGGCGGCAGAGTGATCTCTCTCTCTCTCTCTCTCTCTCTCTCTCTCTCTCTCTCTCTCTCTCTCTCTCCCTTTCTCTCTCCCCTCTTTGCCAGATCCTTTCTTTCCCTCTCACCCCAACCGGTCGATGCACACAGCTGCCCACATAATAATCATTTTATAGGTTTCTCTCTCTCCTCTGTCACTAAAGGGTTGCTCCTTGTGGGAACTGTTGGGTTTCTCTTTAATTTTGAAAGCTCTCAAACGTACAATGTAAAGTGCCTCGAGGTAATATATGTTGTGATTGGATGCAATACAAATAAAATTGAATTTAGGGTGATTTTTTTTGTGTGTGAAACCACTGGAGGCCAGCAGAAGCTACTGGTGTCATGAGGACAGTGATGAGTAGTGAGAGAGTATGACACACCCATCAGATCTCAAGCCGACCTTCCTCTTCCTTCTTTCCTCTCAACCTCTCTCACTTTCTAGCACATACATTTCCGAGTGGCCTCAGCTCCCTCTGAGGCAAAGGAGAACACAAGCAGCTGACAGTCACATGAAGTGGAGGCAGCAGCAGCAGGGTGGAGAGGGGAGGGAACCCGATGGGATTGAGAAAAGCAGCGGAGAAGGTTTTCTTTGAGGGGGGGTTGAAGGGCTGTGTTGGTGGAAAGGAATGAAGGAGATTATGAGGAGCCTGTGAGGGGTGGAGTGCAAAGAAAGCTGGCTTTGATTGCTAAACTTTTTATGTCAGAGGTGAAAACTTATTTCCTCAACCAGCAGTGCAGTTCCCATAAAAACACACTGTAGATTTTTTTCTTTACTTTACAGATTAAATTATCCTCAAGGTTATTTCGGCCTGAGTTCGAAGTTGACATTTTCTTTTTGGCACTAAAGCTGTAAACTGATGGATTGTTTGGCCGTATTATGGGAAATGTAGAATTCAAGAAAAACTCTAGAATATCTTTTGAGTATGCTGCCTTAATTAACTCCAGGTTGTGTTTTCATATTCATTTGTTTGATAGATCGATAGATAGATGGATAGATGGATAGATAGATAGATAGATAGATAGATAGATAGATAGATAGATACCAAGAAAAGTTAAGTTTGTCTGTTAGTCTGAAAAAACATTCAACCATTTCCATGAAATTTTGGAGAAGGTTGGGCCATGAGCCAAGGATGAACCCATTCACTTATGTGCATATCCATATCATGGATATGCACTTATGACACGACTTATGACACGACTTATGTTTTTCGCTTTGGATAAAAGCGTCAGCTAAATGAAATGTAATGCAATGTAATATCCAGGATTTATTTTTTCACTTTCTGTAACATTGTGAGATTTTAACCATTTTCACCGATTTCACATTGAATAATTTATGGATCTTGATGAATAAAAACGTTAAGTGGACTGATATATATGACTGTGTGCAATTTGTTGCATATCCAAATAACAATCTGGATCTAGTGAATGAAATGTCTCCGTAGCAAGTCAACCAACTTCTTTGAAGAGCAGCAGACCTTCACTATTTTAAGATACTTTTGTTTAAGCCTTGCTAGTGAGCATTTTATATCAATATGGAGAAACTGACTTTAAAGTTATCTGTAGTTGTTTTGTTTTTCTGGCCAGCAACTATATTGCGACAAAGTTAGCGACTACTTGGTGAACATAGTGAAGTGTTTATCAGCTACAGAGCCAGATGTTTCCATCAGGAGTTGGTGGAGTATGCATAATGCACCCTGCATAACGCACCATGCATAAATACCGGATAAACCACACATAAATAAGCCACTGTTTGACATCAAGTTCAACAGGTTGACGTTCAGTATTGTGCTCACAGCTGATTTATACTTTGGCCAAGTCACAAAAAGATTAAATCAGGTCAAACTTAAAGCGTATTTTTTAACTAAGTTTTTTTTTGTAAATGTATTTAAGATTGAAACTAAATTCTTTAATGTAACCTCAAGTGATCAGAACTGGAAATGTGAACTTTTGTGCAGGATCGAGGGATATAGCAATAAAAGCACCTCATGAAGGCAGACCTTGAAACAGTCATTTGGTTATCCTGTTTCCTGTCTTAATATAATATAATTAATCACAGCATTGGTACTGTTTCAAATAAATAATTTAATTAAATGATATGAATCATAACACACATATCTGTCTAAATTAACCCATTTATCCTCAAATTATTTCTAAAATAGTCTTTAAAAAGACCAACTCAAATGACTTCCTGTTATGACTCAGTTATCTCAATAGTGGGAGTATTTCTTCTGGTTATTGTGACGTGCCTGTTCCCATGTCAGTAGTATTAATCTAACTTCTCTTGATTGTCCCTCTGTTGACAGAAAGAGCAACCGGCAGCGCTCTGCAGTCAGAGGACTGGGGGCTCAACATAGAGATATGTGACATCATCAATGAGACGGACGAGGGGTAAGGATAATAATCGTTTCCTCTGCTTGGTTATTTTTGGTCTCTATCTCTTCAGTGGAGCAGACGAGCCAGCGGAGACTGAGATTGTCCTGTTCTTGACCTCTCAGTACAAGTCAGTATCATGATTACTGATGAAAGAGGCAAATCCAGGCCACCCAGCACAGTCTCATGATATGATGCACACTGCCCAACCTTACTGATGAGTTATTACACTGTATTACAGTTTTACCTTCATGGTCAACTATTTTCTTTGGTGCTGGCTTTTATTATTACATTAAGACCAGTTCTATAGTTCTTTTGCCATTGGGTTTGTGATGCCATGAAGAATGTCCCTGTAAGTCTAAAGTGTGTATGTTGTATTACAGTAAAACCTTTTTATTTACTAATAACGTTCAATGAACATTTGAATCATGAACAGCTCTACTTTCATTAGTGCTTCTGCAACAGAAAAACGATTTACCTTTTTTGTTTACGATTATTGCCTTTATTTCTCTTTTTTTTTAAATATTAAAACGGTGAATAAAAGTGATGATCACCTGATGCAAATTTTATTTTCCCTGTTAGTCCCAAAGATGCGGTCAAAGCCCTAAAGAAGAGGATCGTAGGAAACAAGAACTTCAGAGAGATCATGTTGGCCCTTACTGTGAGTTAATCATCTGTAGGTCACTGTATATAAATGCTTTATGAATTTGTTCATGAGATCAGCTCCTGATTGACTGGTGGTCCAGAGGCAATGGTTTCAGTGCACATGCTTATAGTGGATCAACATTCATAATGAGAAAATGACGACCAAAGCTTTATTTTTACGTTTTGATTTTGATTTAAATATGTCTCCTTATCTCGTGGGTCTCACAGGTTCTTGAGGCTTGTGTGAAGAACTGCGGCCACCGCTTCCATGTCCTAGTGGCATCGCAGGAGTTCGTTGAAGGGGTTTTGGTTCGTTCCATTCTGCCCAAATTTAACCCACCCACTGCCCTGCAAGACAGGATACTGAGCCTCATACAGGTAAGGGGATGCTTCCTTCAGGGGACAGTGTGATAGAAACGGTCAAATGCAACCAATGAGTATTTCTATTATGAATTAATCTGCTGGTTGTTTCTTTTCATATTCAAGTAATATTCATGACACATTTTCTATGTCCAATATCCATGAACAATTCCTGATGACTGGTAACACTATAGCTATGGCCAAAGAGAAAGTTACCCTCGTTCCGGCACATTTGACAAAAAGCTTAGAAAATGAAAGTTATAAAAAACTGTTAATATTTTAAACCTGGGTCTGGAATCGAAAACTGTTTTGTCATTTTTGCTTTAAAAAACCAACTGAAACAATCGATTGACCATTATTGTGTCAGCACTACTCTGCCCTTTACTTTAACAGTGGGAGTATTTTTCTTGCTGTATGTTGACATCCCACAGCTTTTATTATTTACTCAAGTTCAACTCTATTATGTCTGCAGACATTTACAACAGTGTTATCTTCAGTATTCTTTGTCATTTGAACAGCTTCATGCATTTCTGTGCTTCATGGTCAGAACCAGTTGTTTGTAATCACAGGCGAGTAGGAAGGATAACATCAGACTGACAGAATCAGGCTTGTTAATGCTAAAGGTTCATTTATGTATCTTCTCGCTCCATGTTACATTACATTACATGTCATTTGGCTGACGCTTTTGTCCAAAGCGACTTACAATTAGTACACTCAACATTTATGAGGTTGCTTTTCTTCTTCTTCACATGTGATCTTTGTTTTGGACTGTTTACTGTGTTATTGATTCGGGATGGAAGATTCATTCATTCTTACTATGTGGCCTCATATGCTCTCGCTCCCATCTCCAGTCCTGGGCGGATGCATTTCGCAGCTCTCCTTCTTTGGCTGGGGTGGTGACTGTGTATGACGACTTGAGGAGGCGAGGTCTGGAGTTCCCCATGACGGACCTGGACGCTCTGTCCCCCATCCACACTCCAAACAGGGTGAGACTACAGATTTTATAAGTGCCACATCAAATCAAAGCAGAAAGGTGTGTATCTAAGTATGCTGGACCTCTCTGCCTTCATCTCGCAGAGTATCCCAGAAAACGAGACTCTTGACACGACCGCTGTCGCTCCTCCAGCTCATCAGTCACAACCACAGGCTCCTGTAGAGGCGACGGAAATGAACGCCTCACTTCCAGTTGAGCCCAACGAGAGACCGGCATCGCTGTCTGCAGAGCAGGTACCACTGCCAAATAACAGCTGTCAGCTAGTGTTGACTCTAACATTGGCCCTGCAATGGCTGGGTGATATTATGAGCCATGTTCAACCCCTAAATGTAGATTTATTTAAATATCCTGTTATTAAAACAGACATTAATGTATTTAATCAAAGAACAATCCGTATTTTATGACTGTTTAGAGTCTACAACCCGAAAAACACATTAAATTGTGAGGTATCACTTAAAATAGCCTCTGGAACACCATTTATACAAATAACACTGTATCTTTAATCAGGTCTAGGAGTTCAACTAAGCTTTCTCTAATCAGGAGGATTTCCTCTTTAGATGATTAACCAATGAGTATTTTCATGTCTGATTTCCTTGACTAATCAATTTAGGGCTTGTTTAAAAAAAAAAGAAGAAAAAAAAGAAGAAAAAAAATGTGACACTTGAATTTCTTTACTTTTTCTGACCAACAGTGCAAAACACAAAACAATTCATTTCACAAGTAGAGATTTATTTTGCATTTGTTTTCATAATAAAAAAAAAAAATCATTCTGTCAATCAAATTGATTTAACTAATCTGTTATTTAACTAATGTGTTGGCTGAAACTGAAGTTGAATAGATGCTCCATAACTTTTAGACTACTGGTATAACATTGTCTGTTGTTACATTGCATTGCAGTGAATGCTTGAGTAGAGCCAGTGTTAACACTATTAATTCCATCTGTTTATTTCCTGCTATGACAAGTCAAATCAGACTTAAATAGTAACTGTGTTGCTTGTATCACTGTTAACCTTAACAGTTAGCAAAAAACAAACAAACAAACTGTAGAATGGCCGTGTTTAGTTTTCTTTGCATTTATCCAGGAGCAGAAGCTGCGTAGCGAGCTGGCGCTGGTGAAGGGGAATCTCACAGTGATGTCTGAAATGCTGAATGAGCTCGTACCTGGACAGAGCAAGCCTGATGATACGGAGCTGCTACAAGTCTGTACTTTATGTGTCTCAATGGTCTAGCATGTCTTATCATAGTGTCACAGATGGAGATAACATGCCCCCACCATTTATGCTCCACTTTTTATGTTCAAAGTAAGGAGTCAGAGGAAAGGTCCTTTATCCTGAGTTGTGAAGTCAGTCTTCTGACTTTGTTGTGATCATGTGCTTTGAAGTCAGAATGTGGAAAAAACATGGAGGCTGTAGAGGTATTTTGAACGTTTAAGCAACGTGTTGACACCTCCTTCCAATATTTGCATAATAACGAAGGGCAAAGAAAATTGGATTAGGTTTGACAGACATACAGTGCCTTGCATAAGTATTCACCCCCTTTGGACTTTTCTACATTTTGTCATGGTATAACCACAGATTAAAATTTATTTCATCGTGAGTTTATGTAATGGACCAACACAAAATAGTGCATCATTTGGAAGTGGGGGGAAATATTACATGGATTTCACAATTATTTACAAATAAAAATCTGAAAAGTGTTGAGTGCATATGTATTCACCCCCTTTACTGTGAAACCCCTAACAAAGATCTGGTGCGACCAATTGCATTCACAAGTCACATTTGCAAGTCACATAATTAGTAAATAGGGTCCACCTGTCTGCAATTTAATCTCAGTATAAATACACCTGTTCTGTGACGGACTCAGAGTTTGTTGGAGATCATTACTGAACAAACAGCATCATGAAGACCAAGGAGCTCACCAAACAGGTCAGGGATAAAGTTGTGGAGAAATATGAAGCAGGGTTAGGTTATAAAAAAATATCCAGAGCTTTGAACATCTCTCTGAGCACCATAAAATCCATCATAATAAAATGGAAAGAATATGGCACAACCGCAAACCTACCAGGAGGCCATCCACCCAAACTGAAGAGTCGGACAAGGAGAAAATTAATCAGAGAAGCAACCAGGAGGCCCATGGTTACTCTGGAGGAGTTGCAGAGATCCACAGCTGAGGTGGGAGAATCTGTCCACAGGACAACTAGTAGTCGTCTACTCCACAAATCTGGCCTTTATGGAAGAGTGGCAAGAAGAAAGCCATTGTTGAAAGGGATCCATAAAAAATCCCGTTTGGAGTTTGCCAGAAGCCATGTGGGAGACACAGCAAACATGTGGAAGAAGGTGCTCTGGTCAGATGAGACCAAAATTGAACTTTTTGGCCTCAATGCAAAACGCTATGTGTGGCGAAAACCCAACACTGCCCATCACCCCGAAGCACACCATCCCAACAGTGAAACATGGTGGTGGTAGCATCATGCTGGGGGGATGCTTCTCTTCAGCAGGTACAGGGAAACTGGTCAGAATAGAGGGAAAGATGGATGGAGCCAAATACAGGGAAATCCTTGAAGAAAATCTGATGCAGTCTGCAAAAGACTTGAGACTGGGGCGGAGGTTCATCTTCCAGCAGGACAATGACCCTAAACATACAGCCAGAGCTACAAAGGAATGGTTTGGATTAAAGAATGTTAATGTCTTAAAATGGCCCAGTCAAAGCCCAGACCTCAATCCAATAGAGAATCTATGGCAAGACTTGAAGATTGCGGTTCACAGACGGTCTCCATCCAATCTGACTGAGCTTCATCTTTTTTGCCAAGAAGAATGGACAAACCTTTCCATCTCTAGATGTGCAAAGCTGGTAGAGACATACCCCAAAAGACTTGCAGCTGTAATTGCAGCGAAAGGGGGTTCTACCAAGTATTGACACAGGGGGGTGAATACTTATGCACCCAACAGATGTCAACTTTTTTGTTCTCATTATTGTTTGTGTCACAATAAAATTTATTTTGCACCTCCAAAGTACTATGCATGTTTTGTTGATCAAACGGGAAAAAGTTTATTTAAGTCTATTTGAATTCCAGTTAGTAACAGTACATAATGGGAAAAAGTCCAAGGGGGGTGAATACTTATGCAAGGCACTGTATAAACAACTTAAAATGTGCATGTTAAACAGGAAAAAATCTGAAATCGCTAAAAAGTCTAGTTTGCAAGTGACACAAATATGACAAGCTAACATAAGTAGCTGCCTTTTGGAGCTGAATGTAAAATGATGTTAATTGGTTTAAAAGTGATCATGTCAGCCACTCGTTGACATTCCTGAGTTGTTTTTCAAACTAGAGGTCATGTGACTTTTCCCAGTTGGGAACTACATTTTCAGAATATTCCAACAGCAAGTGAATGCCCAATCAGATTCCCTCTCGTGTTGTAGTCAAAAGAATGCTTGGAATTGTAGGAGCTAGTGATTTATGTGAGATATGGATGTTGCAGGAAAACTGGCTACACCAAAAAAGTCAATACCATTTGATCCTAAAACACATGTCTTGGTCTGGATTCAACATGAAGGATTTTTAACGATCTTGACTTTTCTCTCCCTCTCCGTGAGCAGCAGCTGTACTCTGTGTGTAAGAACATGCAGACTCGGGTGGTGGAGCTCATCCCCCAGCTGCTGGATGAAGGGTTTATGGAAGAGCTGCTCGTGGTCAACGATGAACTCAACAACGCCTTCATCCGCTACGAGAGGTGAGCTGCAGCCGAGCCTTTGCTGTTTAAAATGAGTAAGACAGGGCTCGTTTTAAGAGTAGCTGTATGTATCTTTTTTTATTTCACGTTCATTGTATTGTGTTTGTATTTTAGGTTTGACAGACTTAACAAGGCCCAGATCTCAAGTCCTCCGCAGGTACAATGACAGATGTGGTCTTCCTCTTTTGTTTGAAATAATGAACGCACTACTGCATTTCTCCAAAAGCTGTGAGGTGTGAACTTCTTGTCTTTGACACGTTAGCTATAAGAGATTACTCACACTCAGTGGGCCGTGTCCTCCTCTCAGCAGAGCACTACCAGCAGTACGAGCCTCATCGATGTCAGCCCACAGCCGCCCACTCTCAGCCAACCTGCTGTCATCCCAACAACCAGCCAACCAACAGAAAGCACCTCCACCAATCAGAGGCAACCGGCCAGTCACAGTGAGTCAACGCTGTATGACCACAACCTCATACTGTATGGGCCTTATTTTGCAACAACAAATCTACATGAATGATTTCTTGTAACTAAAGTCTAGCGTTTATTATTTGTTTTATGTATGGTAACAACAGGATGTTGTGGCTGGACATCACATGAGCGGGAAATATACATAGTAGGAAAAGCAACAGTGGATCTATGGAGTAAATCCTAAAGAAATGCATTGTTGTAACATGTGATCTGTATGTGGAGAAAGGATCAGTCAGAAGGGTTTTATTATTACCTCCGCCAAAGAGGTTATGATTTCACCATTTGTTTGCTTGTGAGTAATGTTTTACAAAGACTACAGGATGCATTAAGGAAATCTTGGCTGTTGTTACATTGAGTTTTGAATTTATGAGTGAATCTCTACTTTTCAGAAGAGGAGGAGGAGTTTGACATGTTTGCTCAGACCAGAGGCAGCTCCCTGGCTGATCAGAGGAAAAGGTGAGTGGTGCTGTCTGGGGACAGACAGGACCTGGTCAGACCTGGTATTAACATCCGCCATGAGAGATCCAATTTGACTTGACACTGTTTGTGTCTGATAGATAGATAGATATATAGATAGATTACTTTATTCATCCCGAAGGGAAATTAATTCGTCATAGCAGCCGGTACATTTGAATACAATAAAATACAATACAATAGAATAAAATAAAAATATTGAGGTAGAAAGAATAAAAACAGAAACACAAGATAAATAGGTAGATAAGGTGCAGTGGAAAGATGATGGTAATAGTACTGATGATATGCTGGTAATGTTATTGTTAGACAGTATATAAAAATAGTACAGTATATATAGTATATAATATAACATAATATATATTTATATATGTTAGTAATTATACCAATATAATAGCAGTATATAGTAATAATGGCAGCAACAGTATATATAATAATAATAGTAAATATAATAATAATAACATGTACACATGTATAAATATGTGTCTATAGACTTATATATATATACAAATAATATACAAAGAGTATGATATAATATGATATGATATATAGTAGAGGTATAAATATAAGTATTTGACTATATAATAGATATTATAATATACTATGAGTGTGAGAATATGTAGACAGAGTGTGCAAAAGACAATATTAGTGTATAAAATGATATATAGTATCAATATGGTTTATATTAACACATATCACATATGATGTGAAGTAAGTGTTCCAGTATATGGAGCTGAGTGTTGTACAGGGTACACAGTGCAAGGAGACAGGTATATTTAGTGCAGTTCTGTGATGGTGGCTCTGACAGAGTTAAATGAGTTGTACAGTCTTATTGCGGTTGGGAGGAATGAGTGAGGTATAGAGAGAGATCAGGAGATTGTGAATGAATCTCATGTTCCTGTGTTATGAAGAAAGATTTTTTACCAATTTTAGAAAAGTATCAATCATTGTGTGGTGGTCAGTGTTGATATTGTCAAATCAGGACTTATGGTTACAGTGCATGTCACATAAATGTAATGTCCATGGTTTGATTCCTACCTGGGGACTTGTGTTGCATGTCATCCTCGTCTGTCTCATATCTCCTGTGTTGTTCTATGATATGGCCATTTAATAAATGTAAAAAGAAGTAATAAAAAGTTTACTTCAGTAAATCTGAAGTAATGACAGCTGCCACACAACTGTCAGTTCCTATACACTTAAATATAACCCACATTGCATCACGTTATTACAATATGTCCCTGATGGCTGTGTCCAGTGTCAGATATGAGGACCCAAGAGCAGTGGAAGGCCTCGCCGGAGCTCTGGACACCAGGTTGCAGGTCACAGGAGGAGTGAGTGAACCTCAGTAACACACACCAGGATGTGAAAAGAGAATTTCCTTTGAAAGTACAAAGTGTATTTCTGTTTGTATACATATCCACTACACAGGGTCATCATGTCTGTCTCTTGATTACATTTCCCCTTAGATGCCACAGACGAGCAACTCTCCACAGAACAATATTGACAAGTGGTTATCCGGCGATATGGTGAGGCTATACAGTTTTCTATGGAACTAACGCTGTGTTTCAGAAGGGAGAGTGATTGATAAGAGTATGATGTGAACTTTAGCCTTTGTGTTTTCTTGTGTTTGGACATGCAGGGGCAGCAGTCTTCAGTAAGTGAGGGAGTGTCCAGTGAAGGTGTGTAACTGGTCGCATCACCGCCATTTAATTTTAAATATGTTTTTGTAGATCCTGCTCTGTTATGTGTGTTCATATGTTAACAAACACAAGCACACACACACACACACAAACTCACACACACACACACCTTTAACTGTAAACATCTCTTGCAGAATTTGATATGTTTCTCGAGGATCGGGCAAAGGCGGCAGACCACAGCAGCCAGGGGACCCGCAGCATGCCGCCCGCAGCGTCCAGACCGCCGCCACCGGCCACCCAGCAACAGGACAGATCACATGACCAGCTTTTTTCACTTTGAATGGGGAGACGTGGAAGGCTAAGCATACAGACAGGCTGTGCAAAGTCAGGTTATCTCTGAAAGTACACGTACACACACACACAAACCCACACACACAGTAAAACCTGACACTACAGAACTAGTGCCTAATCAACTCGTATGCAGGATTTCTTAGTTAATTTTGCTGTTTGTACCTTTCTGTAAGAACAACTTTATGTGGATGTATTTATAAAATGTATTATTCTAATGTCGATGTGGATAAGAGTTAACAGTTGAACATATATTTGATATTACACCATCGCAGGCCTTCGAAGAAGAAATTTGATTATGTGTAAATGAGAATAAACGGGGCATTGTCCTGCAAACATGTTTCATCAGTCCTCTTTTTCACAAGTTTTTTCTCTTAGCCGGCATGAAGTCAATTTTCCCTGGAGCTTGTTTTCTAACCGATCTCAGTGTCGTCTTTGTGTTAGAAAACGCTTCATTTGTTGTTTCTGAAGATCTTGTGTCTGGGGTTGGTGACACAGCTCCTCTTAATTGAGGTCAAGTCATGCTTCTTCCTGTCTTGTTTCCTGCTTTGTGTGAAATATGCAAATGTTTTTTTGTCTGTCTACTTATGGGAATCAACACTTTCACATGAAACCAAACCAAAGCAGAGCCGTGTTGTATCTTTTGGTTCACTCTGGTGAGTTAGAGCCTTGAAGGAGAAGTGGGAGCTTCGGTTGGGCTCTGGCCATACTCCATAATACGCCTGCTGTTTGTGTGATGAGTCCATCATTTTCAGTATGTTGTTGGTTAAGAGCTCAAGGAGGTCTGGTGTTGAGTACACTGAGTCCCTGGAGCAGCCAGAGGAAGATTAGAGGAACAATTTTTACATTCCTCTGTTTAATCATACAGTCACAGGATCATGTCTGGAGCATTCGACTTTCAAACCCTCATGACCAGGGGGATTCAAGCTTTGATTCACCATTTCTTATGCTGTGAGCCAGTCTCCTGTCCTTCTTGCAGCCAATGCGTCCATATGCTCTGCTGACCAGGACATGCCCAAACCCAGACACCGCCGGCCTTCTTGCCTACTGCGTACTCTTGGATGCCCTTTCCACCCCTTCTGGACGTCTATTGAGAAGTCACCTGGGGCCACTGAGGGTGACGGGGATAGGCGGCTTTTGCTGCATGGAGACACACCGCATGGCAAATCACCCACTAACCTGAATCCTCCTCCAGAGCTAAGAGGGCTGCAGCAAACCATCACCACAAGCTTGAGAAGGAAACTGCAGGTCTAGACTTGGGTCCTCTTCCTCCAGATGTCGCCAGTTCAGTTTGATCCTGGCTGCTACGCTCGGCCACGTGTGAACTAACCTACCAGTGGAAGGACCTGGGCCTAGCTTTCTGGCCTCCTTGGCTGAGGGAGACAAACTGTGAAAGATCGGACCAAGTGCGAACTTCCTCCTTTCCCAGTAGAATGGAGTGTGTGAGCGCTCAGACAGCAAATATACAGATACTGGCTTGGCACTGCCTGGAGATCAGACACGGAGGTTGGCGGTGGTTCTAGAAAGATTAAGACCAAAAGGTATAACGCCAGCGCAGAAGTGGGGACGAGTGAAGCCACGAAGAGTTGTTTATAGATAAAAGTGTCTTATCCTGTGGTTCCAGCATGTACATGTTCATGTAAGTGAATGTTTCTCTCTTCACCGGCTGCAGCTTGGTTTCAATATGCACAATATGTATTTTATTCTGCTATTTTGAGGCACCTTTAAATGAGACATTGCATGTGCTGTATATGGCTTTAGGCAGAATCTAATAAATTTCCCTCTGGGAATTTTTTCTCAATAACATCACTTGGCAACCATATGAGGGGAGAAGTTAACCCATGTCCTAAGTTTATTATTCTTAGCAATCCTGTACAAATCTGGAGATGCATTACATCATGATGCTTTCCATATCATTGATTTGTTCACTAATACTTCATTATCCATCGTACTGTGTGGAACTGTGGGGTCAACTTTTAAAACAACTTTAAACCCCATTGTATTACTCCAGAAAGGAGCTTTACGTATTATCTATAAGGCAGGTTATTATGATCACACAAATGAACTATTTATAAAATCCCATATGAGGAAATTACATTATTTAATATATTATAAAATAATGCAATTGTTGTCAATTGTTGTCTAGAGTTATATCAAATCAAATTTTTCAATTCAGGAGAGTAAATATGAATAAAGAGAAGTTTGCAAATTTGTGGTACAAAAAGCAATAAAGGGGATCAAAAGGAGATGCATTTATTATGTTGGGGTTAGACTGGAACAACGCAAATGTAAAGTTTAGAATGTGTAACTCGATATGTATAGGTCTGTGAAGCTATTGTTGAGGGTTACAAGTATGAATAATCAGTTTGTTTTGCTTTGTTTATATCTGGATGATGAATTGTATGGACAGTAATGTAGGACAGGCATATGTAAGCATCATGCTTCTGCCTGTGTATTTTCACTCTCTTTCTACATAGAATGTTGACTATGTGTATACTATGTTAATGTTTCATGCCTGAATAAAAAGAAACTCTACTCTTATATAAATATATATATATATATATATATATATAAACATGTTACTCAAGCACTCTGTGTCTCTTCTCTCGAATAATCCAGCCTTCCTGTCACGAGTGTCCCCCTAAAAGTAAAGTAAATGTCTGTTATCAGTGAAGCTAAACATACATTGTTAAGACCCTGGCAGCCCCTTGAGGGTTGTGCTGCATCAAGTCATGTGGGCTGTAGTTTCAATGTGTATGGCAGCATTTTAAGCACACTGTCGACTTTTCAACACTCCTCTGGGTTTAAAGAGTGACAAATTAATTAATGTTTTACAGCAAAAAAACATTATAATGTCAACTCACCAATGAAAAATCCAAGGGAAATGTTTGACCGATTGTGCCATTTCAAATGTATTTTTCCACCAAGACGTGTGATGTCTAAAATAGCATCTGGCTGTGTAATGGTGTTTACGATTTTGCAGAAAGTTTCTGCTTTTGTTTCATGTGACATTTGCAGAATACAAGTTTATAGCTGAGATAATGTTGGTGCAAGTTGTTTTTTTGTATGTGATGCCCTCATAGTTCTATATACAAAAGCTTAAAGGGTTAGCACGGCTCCAGGCAGGAGGATAACAGTGAATCGGTGAAAGAAACCTCAGGGGCTGTGTTTGTAGGTGATGCTGTTGAGCCATTTTGCCACGACCATTTCAAATTACTCCAGAATACGTATATTTTCACAAGGCCTGACATGCCCGCAAAGTTTAGTGAGTTTTCAAGTATGTTCAAGCCAACAAAAATGCGATTAATTTGCCTGAATATAATCAAATGATGAGCAGTAGGGCCTTTACACTGTTGGCGCTGGGGCCCTAATAAGATCAAGGGGACAGACTCACTACTGCCACCTGGTTCTTGCTTGAAATGCCCACTGTGCTGTTCATTCTGCCCCCTCCCCTAATAGTGACACGTTTAGAGGTAGTTTATCATAAACTCTGACGCAGAACAACAATTAGGATACATCCCTCGTATTTTAAGAAGAGACAGTATTTATCATTATTATTTATTTATATTTATTCATGCTTTTAAACCACTCCCACTGTGTTTAGACCCATAACTCCGAGTGTCGTTGAATGCATCAGAATCACTACATCCGGGTTCCTCCCCTCTCCACGGGCGCACCGGTGTGACAGAAGCTCGTAGAGGCACCTCCGGTGGCAGCAGAAGCTGCCACTGATATGTAAAGGCAGCTGTCACAGCTGTTTTAGGGGAAACTACCGCCGTTTGTGACCTATTCCCTGAGATACGTAGTTTATGAATGTTTATCAGCGTTTTACTGTTCTGAGCACCGAGACTAATTGATCTGTATTTCACTTGTTTGGTGAAACACGCTCGTTCATGTGGCTGATTAATTTGTCATATTTGTACCGTTTCTGCTTCAATGCTGTCGATGCTTTGCCTGTGTTTTTTGTCATTAAACTGAAACTTGAAATCCCACTGCTGCCAGGCTGCATTAGGGCACCTGCACCTTAAGATGTATTACTCATTTGAAGGGGCCATGCCATGTTAATTCTTTAATTTTTGTCTCCTGATCATTTATAAGATGTGCCTGTGCCACACTTCAGACTCCTGACAGCAACACAGAACAAATAACATAATGACATTTATAAGGAAATCATGGACATATTAAATCATAAAAAATAAATGGAAAGTGTGCCTTGTCCTACCTTTACTAAACACTTTGTTCCTTTGGGGTATTTCCATCTACTTTGGTACAGTTGTAGTCAATACATTGCTACATGAGCAGTGGCATCTCTGTGCATCATTGCTATCATGGAGTTATTCACCATCTTATGTAGCATTTAAGGCAAAGATATAAATGTACATTTCTCCTTTGGTTTATCACAGTTTACTGGTCCCACTGTAACTGATACTGGGAATACAGTCTTTGAGTTCCCACCTATCCATAGACACCAAGATCATGCATATGGATCTAATAGATGTGCAACTCTTCTTGATTTAATTTGAGTTCAACCCCCCCGAGCTATCAATCTATCTAATAAACTTGTATAATCCAGTTTACATCTCATTGAATAAATCACAAACAGCTTTAGTGGCTCTCAGACAATGTGGCAACTCTGACATCTTTCTTTAGTGTGGCTTCAGAGAAGGCTGCATTTCGATATCACTGGCAGTTTCTGTTGACACCGGAAGTGCCTCTACGAGGCCCCGCTGCCACGGTTTTAGGCTTGCCCTCACTGCCGCACGGTGCAGTAGTGTACACAGACAAGATGGCAGCTTCTGTGGAAGACGAATTTGAAGATGCTCCTGACGTGGAGCCGTTAGAACCAACTCTGAAGAACATCATCGAGCAGAAATCCCTCAAGTGGATATTTGTGGGAGGGAAAGGAGGTGTCGGTAAAACGACTTGTAGGTGAGTGGAAGAGAAGCGCTCGTCGCCTCCAGGCTTCGACTCGCTAGCTAACGCAGCTAGCTTTAGCCTGTATTACTAGTTGACGTGGATCAATGTGAGTAAACGAGTCAACCGCGCAGTTTCCCCATAACAATAATTGAATGGGAGTTAGCTCACTATCCGAAGACGTCTTAGCATTAAACTATATTGACATTAGCGTTGTGTTAAACGTCAGTCAAGCACGCTGAGTTAGTTGACAGTTTGCCGGCTGGTTGTTCGCTGTCTAGCACTGTCACTTGCTAACTTTAGCCAATTGACACATGCGCTTGTCAGTGTGCGTGTATGTGATCATTCCTCTATGGTTTGACATTGACAAGCTGTTTATTTCCATGTTCAATGGAAGATCTAGCTTAACCGTGTTAAATAGACTTAGCATTAGCATTGTGGCTAAGGGACGATAATGGACTACTTTCTTGAGGACACTCTAGCCTACATATTAGCTTGCTACCTTCCATCAACTACAGCTGCCAAGACTCACTGAGTGATGCTTGAAATATCATTAGGAATATTCCTTGTTAAAGGTGTTAAACACAGATCATTGAAGTATTGTGGATGTGATGCCCACGCAGAAACATTCATTAAATGCAACAACAACTTTCCAACCTCAGTAAAATGTATTAAGATGCGGGTTATAACAAAACAAACGTGTGATGTATGTGAACGTTTGTGTTGTATCTGAACTTTCTATCTGGACAACATGAAAATTGTTTAAACATGTAACTCTGGCTCATGCAGTGCAGTGTTTTGTCTTTGGATTAATCAGCACTCTTTATATCAAATAAAATGAATTAATATCCCTGATGCAGCTTAGGAAAAGAGTCTTGATCTCAATCTTTTTATCAGTACCACATACAACATGGAACTTTAACCCGTGCTCTCTATAGCTGCTGTACCAACGTGTCTCGTCTGTGTCATTTGTTCAGCTGTAGTTTGGCTGTCCAGCTGGCTGCTGTGAGGGAGAGTGTCCTGATCATCTCCACAGATCCTGCCCATAACATCTCTGATGCTTTCGACCAGAAGTTTTCAAAGGTGCCGACCAAGGTCATGGGCTATGAAAACCTCTTTGCGATGGTGAGTCAACCTGCAAAAAGAACGGGAACATGTCGCAGACGGAGTAAGGAGTGTCTGTACAAGTTGGGTGGTAGAGTAATCTAACTCTACAATACAAATAAGTTGTATGAAAAATCCACAGTTAAGTCAAAGTAATGGAAAAAGCTACACAATCAACAAAGATGGATTGATTGTGCACTCAGCCCTCAAGTTACTAAAAAATGTAATATTGTTTAAAAGCTAGAATTATATCAGTATTGTATAACATTTTTACAGGAGACATTTTGACTTTTCAGTGCAGGAAAGGTTCAGATGGTTCAAAAGCCCCAGTAACAAAATGAGAGTGTGACACAATGAGCCAGCATGTACAATACCATGACCCTGAAACTAAAGCAGCTAATTTGGACTCAATTTGCTTTTTGACACCATTAGGGATGGTTTCCAATACTCGCTATTTAACTGGTCCTATTGGAAACGTTTTGACGCTATCAGTTCTGCCCTCGTTGGTGGAAAAATTAAGAAAAATTATTTTCTTTTTTAGTATTGCTAGAGCAAATTTTTTTTTGCACAGTTCATCTCCATCCATGTATCCAATGTCTTTACCTTGTATCAACTGAGTTAGCAGCCTAAAGCCCAGACATGGAGTTAAATAAAATATACAAACATGGATTACTGAATAAACATGTATCCATCTGAGAATTATGGATGTGTTCACAAATGTAACCTCTGATTGAAATTAAAACTGACTAAACAACAGCTCAAGGGATGCTCTGTCCATGTTTGTGTATAAGCAGCAGTTAAAATCGCAATGACACGCCCCTATAACATTTTAAACGTCTCCTAAAACAAGTGGATGAATCATAGCTCTATCTGTTATTAAAGAGGTTTCTTTATGCTCTTTTTGGAAAATGAAGTTTCACACATGAGATCAGTATCTCTTCTGTGTCATGAGGATGGTCAGTTCCACATCTGGGTCTCAAAAGCACAAGCCATCGTTGTGTATCAAACAGAATCCCCAGAGGCCCCAAAAACATTTGCAGGCAGTTTCAAACATGTTTTTTGGTGTGTGTGTGTGTCAATGTGTGTTTGTGTTGTATGTGAGTGTAGGAGATTGACCCTAGCCTGGGTGTAGCAGAGCTGCCTGATGAGTTTTTCGAAGAGGACAACATGCTCAGCATGGGCAAGAAGATGATGCAGGAAGCCATGAGTGCCTTCCCTGGCATCGATGAGGCCATGAGCTACGCAGAGGTCATGAGGTGAGATCTCCTGGTCGATACAGAACCAAAGCACATTTTCCTACAAGCAGCACAGTTTCAAAGATCCACCGATGCATAAACCTTTATGGAGTCCATAAAAAATTGTTGGCCAGTTGTGAGTTATAAAATTGTCTTCCTGTGCCTCAGGTTAGTGAAAGGAATGAACTTCTCAGTGGTGGTCTTTGACACTGCCCCCACTGGCCACACACTGAGGCTGCTTAACTTCCCCACCATCGTGGAGCGTGGGCTGGGTCGTCTCATGCAGATCAAGAACCAGATCAGTCCTTTCATCTCACAGGTAAGTGAGATGAAGGGTGTCCTAAAAACCCGTTGGGCTGCTGATGAGCTTTCAATTGAAATAGTTAAACAAATAGATGAATGGAAAAAGCAGCAATGACATTCTATTTGGTTTTTTTATGAAATGTTTTATTTTGCAATGCCAACAAGCCTTCTCTCTGTTTCTCTCATTGTTTGTAGATGTGTAACATGCTCGGTCTGGGTGACATGAACGCAGACCAGCTTGCCTCGAAGCTTGAAGAGACGCTGCCGGTCATCCGCTCAGTCAGTGAGCAGTTCAAAGACCCTGTAAGTCACACAGATACACGACACTTGTAGTTAATATACATTCATATTTCTGTCTCAACAGTGTGCAGTTGCTTTTATGTTGTGTGTTTTTTGTCTTCGTTGTGCTTGTGTGCATATACACTAGGCTTGTCATACTACACTTCACAGACCTCGGGTCTCATTTATAACCGTTGCGTACTCACAAAACGGGGCCTGAAACGTGCGTACACCACTTCTAACGCAAACGTTTGGATTTATAAAAACAAACTTGACGGAAGTTTGCCTATATCCATCCAGACTCTGACCCATGTGTACGAACGTTTTGGAGACGGGAAAGTGGCGACGCAGACGTGAGGTGGTGAACTGAAGCAGATTACTGCTCCAATTCATAATTTACACCAAAACCAACAGCTTAGTTTTACTCGCGCGACATATCTGTTCCAATCAAACCTTTTAATTAAATAATATATAAAACAACTTACAGAAAATTACGTTTAGATTCCATTTAACAGCGGAGTATTTACTTTATAAGTGACATCACTGCTGTCCCATAAAATCGTTCTTCACCTCCACCTCACTAACAAACACCTCTATGTCAGTGTCTGAAAGTTTCGCTTCCTCTTCTCAGCGCTTGATTCCGTGACTCCGTCAGGACTCTATCTGGAAACCCATTGGTCAGCAGCATAATTAATATTCATGGCGTGCTTTGCATTGACCATTTATGGTTGAAAGTGGGCGTGTAGAGGGCGGATTTATAAAGCGAACATTGCGTTCAGGTGTGCGTGCGCACTGTTTTATAAATCGGAATTTTCTTTTGCGTACGCCATTTCCGGCTTTTGTGCGTATGTACACTTTTAGTATGAATCCTACACACTGTTTTCAAAATGAGACCCCTGGGCTCCTCCTTTGAGATGTGGCTGTAGCGGAGCTAAAAGGCTTTCCAGCTCTGTAGCTGGTTCCCACCATCATTTACATTATGTACACCTTCACAAAAGCATGGAAGTGGTGCCAGTAGTGTTAATGGATAGTGATAACTTGAAGCAGGTGGAGAAAAGGATCTAATCCACTCATTACGTTATTAAAACCAATTTAACATTTAGTGATCTAGCACAGCCACTTCTAATGTAAACCTCATCACTGAGCTGTGTGCATTTATACAGCATCTACACGTGGGGCACGTGCTTTGTTGGTGCAGCCTTTCAACCCGTCCTACTGTACGCCTGTGTACAATGGTGGGACATGTAGTATTGTGACAAGAGGACTATCAACAACACAGTTTCAGCTCTCTGTATACTAGATCATGTTTTCATGTCACAATGACTGAACCGCTGCATAAAATTGTCATTTAAGAATGATTGTTTCGAATGTTTTTTCCCAGAAATTGCTTTAGTACTGGTTCATGCATTACGTAGACATCCCATTTCAACCTGTCAACTGATTTACAGATATAAATACACTTTCAAATCTGAATACATATTTTAGGATATTTTCTTTACCAATTTCCAAATCCCAATCACACACATGGATTTTAAATACACATTTACATATCGGTTTACACACGCACACACACACACTCTAAATACAGATTTTCAGAAATTCACATGCTCATAACACATTCATAAATCTGAGGGCTGATGGGCGGGGATATATCGGTTGCATTTTTTTCAAAGTGTGGCCTGCTCATGCTAGCTTTTCCAGGATTACCAACCCTAGCTTTAAATTAGTTGTTTTAAAAGCTTTTCTGTACATGGGTGTAACTCTTCTATGTTTCTTTCCCGTCCATTAGGAACAGACCACCTTCATCTGTGTTTGTATCGCTGAGTTCCTCTCCCTGTACGAGACGGAGAGGCTCATCCAGGAGTTGGCCAAGTGCCGCATCGACACGCACAACATCATCGTCAACCAACTTGTTTTCCCTGAGACAGAGAGGCCGTGTAAAATGTGTGAAGCCCGCCATAAAATTCAGTCCAAGTATTTAGACCAGGTACGAGACAGTAATTTGTGTTCAAAGCTGTTCAAATACAGATGCATTATTGAAACCAACATATTTAATAAGTGTAACATGTTATTGTCCTTTTTCATGGCCTGTCCTCTCTCCACAGATGGAGGACCTTTATGAAGATTTCCACATAGTCAAGTTGCCGCTGCTGCCCCATGAAGTCCGAGGTGCCGAAAAGGTTAACACGTTCTCTCAGCAACTTCTGGAGCCGTACAAGCCCCCAAACAAGTGATCTCCGTCCCTGCAGGACTTCCCTCCCTCTGCCCCCTCTTTGCAGACCACACCTCTATCTACAGTCTGACCTCCCCTCCTGTGAGCCCCCTCCTCCACTGGCCTCAAGCCCCACAGTAACAGGCTCAAGGTGATCCACTCAGTCGTCAGCTCATCATCCGAAGTAGAGCACCTCTACAGCGAGACACAGGCGCTTAATGAAGGGGAGCTGATGATCACAAACACCAAATTATATTCTGCTGTATTGTTAGAGATAAGACAGATAGGAGCTGCCTGACTCTCACTTCACCTCCTCTTGTCTCCATATCCTCCGTGTGGCAGTCGAACTATTCCTACTTAAAGCATTTACCATTTTCTTAACAACTCCCCTCCCCCTCCATCTGACACAGTGTCCAGCTTCGATTCTGTAAAAACTAAATACGTGTTTCCAGTGACGGTGCTGTGTGTTCCTCATTTCAGATGGTTGATGTTTATTCCGTGTGACTTGGTGGCTGTGTGCGTTCTCCAGTTTGACTTTAGACAAAAAACGATGTAAAAGGAATATGGCTTGTGGTCTTAAGTATTTTTTTGTTCTTGGCCGAGACCAAAAAAGTGTCTTTTACCAATTGTCAAATCATTACTCACTCCTCCATGCGACTATGGTGTAAATGCAGTTACTTAACGTCAATGAGATTTTTAATCAAGTCAAACTAGGAGCTTTAAATAGTCTGTGCCTCTGTTATTGTTTTAACTGGACAGTCTTAAAGCTAGGGTTGGTAATCCTGGAGAAGCTAGTAAAAGCAGGCTACACCATATCTCATTTACATCCCAGCCCCTCTCATTGTCCCTCTCAACAAAGCTATGCCCTGTAGCACATGAAAGCTCACTGACTTACAGCAGCTAATAGAAAACTTTTTTGTGACCAGCTCACTAACTTCTGGCTAACGTCTCTGCTTCAGAGGGGAATGTCCCCCCGACTTGTGAAGACCCTGTGCTTTGTGATGGCACGAACAGGGGGCTCGCAGACAGGCACATCCATTAGTGACTGACAGGTACACCAGCCAATCATTTCATTTAGTCATGCGAGGGGCACAGACAGGCATTTCTTCATTTTTCCAAACAACTGTATTTATTGATGGCTAT
The DNA here is from genome assembly GCF_947347685.1 of Pleuronectes platessa. Taxonomy (NCBI): domain Eukaryota; kingdom Metazoa; phylum Chordata; class Actinopteri; order Pleuronectiformes; family Pleuronectidae; genus Pleuronectes; species Pleuronectes platessa. The sequence continues at coordinate 23,390,372 of NC_070628.1, read as the reverse complement.
AAGGACGAGATGAGGATTTCAATAAATTACCAACCCTGCCTTTAATGGCCTCTGTTGAATATTGTAGGCATCTAGTTGCTTCAGACAGATGATGCTCGTGACCTGATGTTTCAGTGGCTGAACGTTCATTATTATTTCTGCTGAATCCCCAGCACATGCTCCCACAAGCTCTGTCAATCATTATATCTGTTTACTTAAGACTATAACTTATGGGAACACAATTGAGAGACATTAGTAGCCTTATTTAGTGCATTGTTAGTTAAGAATATATTGAATGTTGCTTGATCAATAATGTTGAACCAATGAATGGTGAGTAAAGCATCTTTGCCCTAGAGTGGGCTCTGATTGGTTGACCTGATGATTGAATTACTTCATTTCCCAACAGACGCATAGAGAAGACAGGTTACTCCACCCCTCAATCCAACTCTTCATCTCTCCCCTCTGTAACTGAATGCTTTTGAGACAATACAAAGCTGTTTTCTATAAATTATTTAGCAAGAGTTGATTAAAATGAACTTGCCTCAGCTCAGAGCCTTTTGTGGTCATTGTTTTGATCTGATGTTTTTTCCTGATCAGGCTGCAGATTGTGTCTGACGGACTCATTTAACCTCGAGCAAGAAGATTCAGGGGCACAAACAAGCCTTTTATGCAAACAAAATTAAAGACTCATTCAAAAAGTACAATTGTTATTCTCAATTGATTTTGTTAAATTATAAAGTGTTAACTTTAAATGAATTGCCCTTGTGCAGAATTGCATTTGTGGTGGAAGAAGTAATCAGATCCTTGACTGAAGTAAAAGTACTAATCCCACATTTTTTTATTCAAAACCTTGCAATGACACTTGAAATGAGGGTTTTCAGTGCCTCCTACTGGTCAGGGACACCAACTGCAAGGGGAAGAGTTTAAGTCAATTAAAAAAACCTTTTTATTCTCTACAGGGACAATTTGAGAGTAGCTCTGTAAGGCCTAATATCAACCCATTTTTACCTGTTTATATAATATTTGATTTAGTCTTAGAACCCCAGAGGTGATGTAGATGAGGAAAGACGGGAAATGAGAATATTGTGGGTTTTTTGTTTGTAATAGTGGGTTAAATTATGCAGCACATGCTGAACAAAACAGCGACTTTTCCCCATATTTTGTCCATACATTTGTTACTTTTTCTTACCAGGTTTACAGCAATAATTGTAAACTGTCTAATTTACCTTTTTGTAAAAGATATCTTGAATTTGATTTCCATGTTAAGCCTAAACATGAAGTATTAAGATTTCATATTTACGATTAACGCTTAACATTTCGATTCAACATTTGGGTTTATCATTTAGTGATTAGTTTTCAATTTAATATTTAACCTCACATTTAGATTAAAAGTAAAAAAAATTGAGTTTATTATTCATATGTTTTATAAAAAGCTAAATATGAAAGGGATACGCGTAAAGGCATAACTTAAAAAAATACACACTGATTTTAAAAAATGGTTCTGGTGGAACGTTGCTGTGAAACTGACTCGGTCCAGTTACTGTTTGGTACAAGTGGGATGTTCTCATCCAACTGTAATTTATATCTATTCTTATGAGAAAAGGTGAAGGAGGCGCAATGACAAACGTCTCCACTGTGTCTATCTGCTCTGGTGTAAAATAATCTGATTGTTATTCAATCCGCAACAAGGGGGACTTGTAGATCTGTGACGCCGCAAATTGCTTGTTGTTTTCATATCACTTAACACGAAACTTTGCCATGGTCCACTTGCTGCAGTTGTATAATCCCCTCCACTGCCCTGTGCGCTCTCCGTGGCCCCGGCGCTGCGGCCTGTCGCTTGTGGTCCATCAGCGAGCCGCGCTGTGCCGGTCGGGGGCCGCGCTAACGAGCTCCTCCTCCTCATTTTGGGGGGGGATTTAACCCCGGGGGCGCGCTGACCACTGGACGCACCGACTGAGGCTCTGAAGGATTACAGCCATTACAAGCAGGAGCAGCCCCGAGTCAACCGAGCTGACGCCAGGGGACATCGGAGTTATGAGCTCTGTGAGGAAAAGACAGAGGAACACTCCACCACCGGCGAGCGCACAGAGCAGCACAGCATTGGCCAGTGGTGCCAATTACGCACAGGGATGCGCTGAGCAAGTGGCGCGTTCAACACGGGAAAAACCCCACAAGAGGTGAGAAGCTTTTTTAATATAAAGATCAAGTAAATAAGCATTAGCTTTGAACTCTGTGGTGTTTAACTGATATCACTGCCTGAAGTGAATGTGATCCAGACTAATTTTAAGTGTCACATCAGGGAGCACACAATGAACTCTGCTTTATTAGTTGAACTATTTTATTAATGAATTAATACATGTTGATATTGAGTTCTCTCCCTTATGATTCAAATAGATATGAATTCCTTTCCACTCTGTTTTTATTAACATTATCATAAGTTGTAGCAGTGCATTTGTTTTGCATTGTATTTTCTTTTCTAATATTACTCTGTTTGTTCAGGATTCACATCTTAAAACTTTCTATGCTTTTGTATAATGTGAACAAATGAAACCTTGAAAAACTTGAATGTGATATGAAACAGTTGGAGCATCTCTGTTCCAGGATCCGCTCTGGTCTCACTTCAGATGTTTACCTACAGACATGGTGCTTTTCTTCCTCCTCTCAGCTCTTCTGACCCTGAGGACCCAGTGATCTCTCATCAATGACGGTCACCTACACGGCCAGAGTCGCCAACGCCCGCTTCTGTGGCTTCTCCAAGCTGCTGCTGGTGTGGAAGGGGAGCATCTACAAGGTGCTGTACAAAGAGTTCCTGGCTTTCTTTGCCATGTACACGGCCATTAGCGTCACTTACAGGTAAGACAGCAGCTTCAAGAAAAGACTGTCCACTGAGACACATCAGTGTTTTCATTAAAAAAATATTTTTGAAAATACTTTAACCTTTTTTTTAGATTTGTCCTCTATGATGACCAAAAGAGGTACTTTGAAAAACTGGCAATTTATTGCAACCACTATGCCAGTCTCATCCCCATGTCCTTCGTACTGGGTAAGATTTCCTCATGTTCTTGTTACGTTGAGATTACAGTGGAGGGGACAGGGCCCGAGCCACAGTGTGTCCCAGGCATGTTTGTTTGTTTCTAAGATGGGTTTGATGAAGTGGAACCACAAAATGTTCATGACAGTTTGTTATCTATTTCATGTCAGGGATCCTCATCTATAGACATCAAGCCCTCTGTTCTATAGGTTTACAGGTTTGCATTAGACACATAGATATAAATATATGTAGCCGACTGAGATGAGAGCATTGATTAAATTACACATTTTGTATTTAACTTATTGTAGAAAGCATTTATGTCAATACAGATTTTTGGGAGAGATCAAATATTCTATTAGAACATATATATTATATACAAATGTGACTTTTCTCTGACTATACATTATGATATCAACCTCTTCTTACAGACTCCAATGTGCATTTTACTAAAACAAATGCACTTTCAACTTTATTGCGTTAATATTTTGTCCCATATATTTCTTACTTCTTTATTCATATACGTACACTAAACCATGCATACACAGAAATCTGACGGTATTGCTCTCTGATGCATAGGCTCTATAGTATATTGTTGTGTAACAGTAAAAACAATTTTATTGTTGTTGGGGCAACAGCTGATGAGCCTCAGACTTTACAAGGGAAACCCAGACTGCATCATTTAATAATAAGAATTTGAATGAAATAACTTTAAAAAAATTATTTAATTAACTAATTTTGGAAATTGTGGAGCAGTGCCAGGTAATTTTGATAGAGTAAAAACATCAATTAAAACGCGGTGGGGAACATTTCTATGAATACATAGCATGATATGAATTGTTTTTTACAGACTCCTAAGTGCATTTTACCACAGTGTGCACTGTGCATTTATTGATTTAAGATTTTCTTCATATATCTATTTTTATTGTGTTCTTCAAGCATACATCATAAGTCATACAAACACAGTATGTGATAGATCTAAATATCAGCCCTGGTTCTTAAAGGCTCCACAGTGAACATATGTTGATTTGGTATTTTTCCACATATTGTTTTCTTCATGAATTTACATCAATTTGCTAAAGCTTACATACATATGCAGTGTGTGATGAATCCAGATGATCGTATATTACTTACATTGTGATGCATCAGCTGGGCCTAATAGAGTGAGTTCTGTAACAATAAAGCTGTACATTTTGTTGGAGGTTCCTTTGACCTCAGTTGATGTGAACTGTTGGGCCCCAGAGTTCAGTGGAGAGCCAGATTTGAGCTCTGATCCACGTCTCCAGTGTAATCACCTTCGTGTCTCCTCATTACTGCTCTTCCCAGGTTTCTACGTGACCCTGGTGGTGAACCGCTGGTGGAGCCAGTACACCAGCATCCCTCTCCCTGACCGGCTCATGTGCGTCCTGTCGGGGGGGCTCCAGGGGAGCGACGAGCGAGGCCGCCTGCTGAGGCGCACCCTGATGCGCTACGCCAGCCTGTCAGCCCTGCTCATCCTGCGCTCCGTCAGCACGGCCGTCTTCAAGCGTTTCCCCACCATGGACCATGTGGTGGAGGCCGGTGAGTCGGTACCTCCAACTCCAACTGTGATTTAGCAGTGAGTAAAGTATGAGTATGTTCAATTATCCACAGCAGCTTTAAACCAATAGAGCTTGGGATGATAATGGTCTGTATTTAAGACGACTCAAAGCTCTTTAGAGAACACACACATTCATACAGTGCATATACACTCACCGGCCACTTTATTAGGTACACATTGCTAGTACTGGGTTGGACCCCCTTTTGCCTTCAGAACTTAATTCTTCGTAGCAAAGATTGAACAAGGCGTGGCGTTTAAACAATGCTCAATTTTTACTATGAAATTATCCACCACACCAATACACCATTACCACCAGCCTGAACCATTGGCACAAGGCAGGATGGATCCATGCTTTCAAGTTGAATACGCCAAATTCGGACCCTACCATCTGAATGTCGCAGCTGAAATCTAGACTCATCAGACCACGCAACGTTTTTCCAAGCTTCTATTGTCCAATTTTGGTGAGCCTGTGCGAATTGTAACCTCAGTTTCCAGTTGTTGGCTGACAGGAGTGGCACCCGGTGTGGTCTTCTGCTGCTGTAGCCCACCGCGGCCCATTCTCCTCTGACCTCTTACATCAACAAGGCATTTTCATCCACACAACTGCCGCTCATGGGATATTTCTCTCTTTTTCTAACCATTCTCTGTAAACCCATAAAGATGGTTGTGCGTGAAAATCCCAGTAGATCAGCAGTTTTTGAAATACTCAGACCAGCCTGTCTGGCACCAACAACCATGCCACGTTCAAAGTCACTTAAATCCCCATTCTTCCCCATTCTGATGCTCGGTTTGAACTTCAGCAAGTCATCTTCACCACGTCTAGATACCTAAAGGCATTTAGTTGCTGCCACGTGATTGGCTGATTAGCTATTTGTGTTAACAAGCAATTGAACAGGTGTGCCCTAATAAAGTGGCTGGTGAGTGTATGTGGAGCACTTTCTCTCACACACACCATTCACACAATGTTGGCACTGGCACCAGGGTAAATTTAGGTTCAGTATCTGGCCCTAGGACACTTCTGCACGCACTGGGATAGAACCACCAACCTTCTGGGTAGTTGACGACCCGCTCTGTCTCATGAGTCACAGCCGCTCCCAATCAAATCAATCAAATGGACTTTTCCAATGCACAATCCAGCCACAACGTGCCTATTTGACCTGTCACACGAACACGTCATGACTGTTGTGTGTTGTTTCTTCCTCTGCTCCTTGTCTACACCAGAGAGTGCAGGATAAATCACAAGGACAAGGCACATACTGAAACTCACAGATGATAACGGAAAGTTATCAAACGCCCGTAACCAGATCACAAGACACGGTGTCCCCTCCTCTGTGTTTTATAAATTATACATGGTGCCATTCTGGTGTCATTTCTCGACACATTGCAGAAGTTCTCACTCACTGTAACGCCTTGATTGGAAATCTGACTCATAGAAAAGTTCAAACCACCACTTGTTGAATCCTCATCAGTCATTCCTCTCTCTCTCTGTGAGCAACATTTTATATTATCATGGTATCTAATGAATCTGAGGCATGAAGTGTTGTTTTCTGCTGTTTATTCAGGATTTATGACGAGAGAGGAGAGGAAGAAGTTCGAGGGCCTTCACTCCCCCTACAACAAGTACTGGATCCCCTGCGTCTGGTTCACCAACCTGGCTGCTGTGGCCCGCTGTGAGGGCAGGGTCAAAGACGACCACACACTCAAACTGCTGCTTGAGGTGCACCACCACACACACACACACTCACACACACACGTGTGACTTCCTTGTTAACACGTTTTACTTATTTTTTTTATCTTGAAGCTATCATGTGGATGTAGTGAGCAACATTCTCATTTTATTCTTAGTAACCTAATGGTTAAAGTTCAGAGGTGATTTATTATCTTCCATTGATCTCAAATTAGGCATCATCATTGTAGCATATAGAAATAGAAACTGTATCGAAACATTGCGGGGACGCTGGGAAGAGTAGCCACTCTTGCAACATAGTGCCCCCCCCCCCCCCCCCCCCCCACACACACACACACAGAAGGGACTGCAGTTTCCTGTGTTTTAATATGAGATGTATATTCACAGGGACATGCAGACAGAGAGTTTAGATCTCACAAAGTTTCTCTTTTTGTGTCAACAGGAGCTGAATGGGTTCAGAGGGAAGTGCAGTATGTTGTTTCATTATGACATGATCAGTGTCCCCCTGGTCTACACTCAGGTAGGTGCTATGTATGTGGTTCTCATGCACACGTACACACCACGTATTTATATAAATGAAAAAAGACTTTTCGGTGGTTTCTTAAAGCTCTGCTCCTCCACTAATGTTTTATTTACAGAGTCTGAAACAGTGTGAGGTTTCTGGTTGCATTACGCAAAAATCAGACCACAGCTTGTTGTGTGTGAGAAATATGAAATGAAAGTAAAAAGGTATTATTGGAATCTAAAAGCAAAAGTAACACGTCTCCATTAATCTGTCCCTCAGGTGGTCACTTTAGCCGTGTACAGTTTTTTCCTGGTGTGTCTGATTGGTCGTCAGTTCTTGGACCCGAGTCAAGGTTACCCAGGTCACGACCTCGACCTCTACGTGCCCATCTTCACCCTGCTTCAGTTCTTCTTCTATGCAGGGTGGCTTAAGGTCAGATAAAAGGGTCACATACCATTTGGTCACGTTTGATACTCGACCGCCATGTTCGCTTTTCACAACCAGGGACCATTTCTAATAGTTTGTTACTCTTTCTCTGTGCTGAAGGTGGCAGAGCAGCTGATCAACCCCTTCGGAGAAGATGATGATGACTTTGAGACTAACTGGCTGATAGACAGAAATTTCCAGGTTTCTTAATAATGTTTTTTTTCTTCTGAATTTGTTAACCTGCCTCAGGAAATTAAATTCAAGGCCAATAATTAGTAAGTACTGCCTGAGCAATGTCTGCTGTTTCACCTCTACAGGTGTCCATGATGGCAGTGGACGAGATGTACGGAGATCTGCCTATGATGGAGAGAGACCGCTACTGGAATGACTCCAACCCCCGGCCCCCGTACACCGCCGCCACCCTCTTCGTCCTCCGCAAACCCTCCTTCCAAGGGTCCACTTTTGACATGGCGTGAGTTTTGGGGTTTCACGCGCTCGCTGTATGTGTGACCGTGAACGTGACACTTTCAGTTTAAGTCGCCCAGCAGTGTGGGAAAGTCTCAGACAATGAAAATGAAAGCACTCTTTCAGAAGTAGTGTGAAAAACGGTAAACACGAGATCTGTGAAGTCATTGTGTTTCAGGTAAATAAAGTACTGATGCATTATTATCTCTGCACAGGGTCCCTAAGGAGGAGATGCACTTCCAGCCTCTGGAAGAAATTGCTGAGAACATGGAGGAGTCTAGCAATCGTCACCCCAACATGGCCCTTTTTAACCGCCTCCTGAACACAGCTCCATCCCCCACCGGCCTCATGGGAGGGGCTCTTCGCCGCACCTCAGCCCAGCTCCAAAGGTTACGCCACTCCCCCAGCATCGACCAGTGCACCAGCGATGATGATGACGATGAAAGTTGCAAGATAGGCAAAGGGGGCTCTCTGCCATCAGGGCTGGGGCAGGAAAACCAGAGCACCGCGTCCAGTTTCACGGACGAGAAGAGCCTCAGAACTCCTCTGCTGGAGATCAAGTTTGGGGCGGAGCAGGAGAGGCGAGGAGGGCACCCTGCCCACAGTGAGAGGAAGGAGGTGAGTGGAGCGAAGGGGAGGAATGATGGAGAGTGGCAGATGAGGGAGGAAGGAGGGGATGAAGGAAGTACAACATGGGAGGCCCAAGCTCCTGTGTCAGTGTCACCTCTTCCTCCTCCCCCACAGTCGTCCATGGAGACGTCCACTCGACCGGCCTCCACCGTTCCCATCGCCTGCCATCGCACCTCTGCCTTCCAGTTTCACCCGACTGCTCACTCCAGTCTGGAGCACTGCAGCTCCCAGCCAGCCATCAACCACAACAGAGCTGTGCCCACAATTCCTAAACCCCCGTTTGCTGGGAAGAAAAAGTCCTTCCTCACTGTGCCAACTTACAACGAGCCTCAGCGCTTTCGCAGTGTGAGCATGGGCTCAGATCTCACTGGATCTTAGGTTGACTGTTGAAACTGGGATTTTTTATTTCAATGCACGAGGGAGATCTGTTAAAACTATAAATGTGTGTTTCCACATCTACTTTGATTCTACTGCACCTTGGGGGCCATACAAGGAGCACTTTTGGGAAGTTAGTGACACTCCCTGACATTGTCACATAAAGCATTAGCCCCTCATAGTTCTAAAATATCCCCGACTTATTTATGATGTTGGAAAATATGCTTTTTGAATTGTGCTCAATTTCGCGACACATCATCTGGGACCTGGGAGGAATGTTTGGTATTTGAAGGAAGGGAAGGAAGGGAAACTGGACACAATAAAGGACAATTGTTCTATTGACATGTTGCTTCATGGTAGCTAGTACAGTAGTCACAGGGTTAAGTTCTCATTTTGAAAGTCTATGAAGCTGAAGGTGTCACGATGCAGCTATCTTAATATGCTAGATGCTCTTTGAAATGATGTGTTTTTCACATCTCCATTTATTGAACATATTTGACACTACATAGCTATTTCTCACTACTGTCAGCCTGTGTGCTAGGCTACGTTATGCTCAGCTAAGCAAATCAAAGGTCAATTCTTCCAGAGAGCATAGGGTGTATGAAGAAAATTTATTTCTGGTTCTTAAGTTAGGCGTATAAATGACCTGTTATTACTTAAGTCTGGGCAACTTTTTTTTCAGCAGTTTGGAGAGAATACAATTAAAACTTTATTTGTTTCACCCTGATTATAAAAAAAGTGTAAATAAAGTGATTTTCAATGCGCTTTTGTGTTTTTTTCAAAAACCTAACGAAGAAAGACATAGTCATAGTTGGGCATTATTTCCACTGGAAAATTAATCTCACCCGCGAAAAACTAAGTGTATGAATATGAAACAATCAGTAATGGAACAGACAGCATTCGTTTATAGTTATGATATAAACATGATCTTTTAATATTTACTGTAGTACCAACATTGACCAGCTGGAGGTGGTAGCAGCAAACATTAGTGAGAACCAAGGTCAAACAGGAATAAACCTTCTCTCCTTCTTCCATACTCTTGCTCTCCATCCTGCCCACGAGTGGGCTGATCTCCTCCGTCTCTCCCTGCACATGAGGCCTCCTACCTGGGCTGTAGTCGGAGCACCCTCCTGGTCAGGGTGGACTGTCTCTGCTGGGCCAGGAAAGACTGAGCTGGTCCTGGAGCTGCTGAGTCCTCACACAGACTGTGTCGATGGAGAGTGGAGGACTGAAAGAGGCACAAACACCTTTCATATGTCATTGTAAACACTATTATACTCAAATGTAGGAACGTCATAGGCCTATTGCCACTAATAAAATATGCAACTGCTACTACTGTTATTTTTCATTTGACATTTGGATCATGTGTAACACTCGCCTCAGAGTGATATCAACATACAGTATTGTTTATTGAGCTGAGAAGAAAACAACAGCTTGTTTGTAGGGAGCCAGTGAGGGATGACAAGAATCTCCTTTGTTTTGGTCTAATTAGCAGAGAAGAGAATATGCTGTCTTCTCTTCATGATCAAAAGTAGAATTATCCTTTATCAATTATCATTGATGGTCAGAACACAACAAACTGGGAAGGAAAAAGAGCAAATTTACCAAAACAAATCAGCACTTATCTTGAAGTGGGAAATTGAATGCACGACTGTGTGTGAAGTTCAAAAGTGTTACATATATTTCCAGACTACAAAGCCTCACTTCACGTTATCACCAACACATATGTTCCTTCAATCACACACCCACTGCACAACAGCGTGTGGTCCTGTTTGAACTGCTGGATTCACTATGATTCAGAATGTATATGTCACTTTTAAATCACGAAACAAACTTCATTGTACCTCTGACACACTGTAATCAAAATTGATAGAAAGTATACTGGGACACAGTTATCAGGAGTTTGATTCCCTCATGTTCTCACCATGCTTTTCCAGGCCATCAGGATCCGTCTCTCCTCTTGTTCCTGGCTCGACCTCGTATTATCTCCCCGAGAGTCCTGGGACATTTGAAAAGTCACAAAGTGTTGTTTTTTCTACCAGCTCAGATTAGCACAGTGAAATCAGGATCAAAACAAACAAACTGTGCTTCAGCCTGAACGGACACAATCTCACCTGTGTGGCAGCAGTGGTGTCAAACAGTCTCACATCCTCGTTGGTGGTCATTTTTCAAAATGTATCACAACACAGACAAATCCAACGGACTACGTGTGTGTGCCTGACAGACAGAAGCCCCCCACGACACGACCCGTCTGTCAGTGGCCCAGTGCGGCTCCTGGCTGTGGTTTGCAGCAGAGGCCCTGGTTTTGTTGTGGGGGGCAAATAGAACAATATGGAGAGTCGCTGCAGGCTTAAGTGCTCTGGCTCCTCGCCACTGTCAAAGATGCCATCCTGCTGACTGCGGCACATCCACTGTTTGACAGTCAGTCACCGGGCTCTGGGATCAGTAAGGGACAACAACAACACAATACCACCACCTCGATAATAGATACGAGTTCATTGATGAAAAGTGGGAGTGGAAAGTTAAATCATTCCAAAGCACATTAGGGTTTGGATTCATGTTTGTTGCCTTGGTGAACAGCCAGATAAGTAATACAAATTAATTTAATATATTTCAATTGCATTTTTATTTGCCAAATCACAAGATATATTATCTCAAGGCACTTTACATAAAGGGGTTCAATTATTAGAGGGACACACAACAGTTCTCTAGAAACAGACTCAGTGTGGGCGAATCTAGATCGACTGGTTGGGTTGAGCAGAGAAGAATGGAGGAGAGACACCAGGAACAGTCCTGTAGCTGTCAAATTCATCATTATTATTATTAACAATAACAATATTGTTAATATTAATTAGAGACACCTGCAGAATGAAAGAGAGAGAGAGAGAGAGACAGAGAGAGAGAGAGAGAGAGAGAGAGAGAGAGAGAGAGCACACAAACTGTGGGGGAGGGGGGCACAGAGGGAGAGAGAAGTGCTCAGTGCATGATGGGAGTTCCCCCAGCAGTCTAGACCTATAGCAGCATAACTTCGAGAAGGTTCAGGGCTCAGCTGGTCCAGCCTGAACTATGAGCTTTTTCAAAAAGGAACGTTTTAAATCCTGAGGTTTAACATGATGTCTGAGTCCTGAATCCAAACTGGGAGACTCACATGCATAGTCTGCTGTGGACCACACTGTGCAAGTACAAGAGCTTCTAGGGGCTCTAATGTTTTCACTCATGAATGGATCCATGAGTTAATGTGCATGTTTGTCTGTTTAATTGAGTCATTACCAGTTTCAATGACCCATAAATTCTGTAGTTCCCCTAATTATCACTTGACCCGCTTCAAAGGGCAGCAGTATCAGCACATCAGCCGAGATGGAGCTACGGGGGAAAGGTCTGACCACTTCTGTTCAGCTGTCGACATGGAGCTTTCTATTTCCTGTCTCCTAGAGCCAGCCTTCACCGTGATCAACCGATTCCTGTACTGGCTTTAGGGGAAATGTGGTTCATGTTATTGTCATTAAGTGTGAAAACACAAGCGTGTGGGAGGATTTCAAAGAACTCTGTGTGTGTGTGTGCGTGTGAGTGTGTGTGTGCCTGTTTCTGTGGAACCGGGAGGACTGAGGTCAGCAGAAAGAATAACTGAAACTATCTATTTTAGGACTGAAATCTGCCCTGCAGCTCTCCACCAGTGATGTGGCCACGTTAACCACATGGTAATGGATGTTTGCGAGTGTGTGCACACGTGTGATTTTCAGATTTGACTTATCAGACCAGCTTCGTGCATTTTCTGGGGAATACTGTGGGTCTTTGTGGAAAACAAACCTGCGTTGAAGTAAACAAAACAGAGGGAAAAAAAAAAACGTGCCAAGAAAAGAAACTTTCACAGACATGTTTCTTGGAATCTGCCTCGTTTGAAACATGTAAATGTTGATCTGAACAAGATGCTGCTCACCAGGCCCCCACAGACCTACAAGGTGCTATAGGGTCCTGATAGTTACAGCAGGAATTGAGCATCTGTTTGTGAAAGCTTCCTCTTACTTTCCTTCAAGCTATGAGTTTTATTAAACCAATTAATACCCAGACGCTAAAGGAAACTCACCACGTTGCGCAATCATTGCGTTACAGTATGTGCTATGATTTCGTTGTACTCACAAAAGTAATTGCGGGAGTGTACGTGCACATCAACCTCATTACAAGGCAGTCCGGTGGGGCAAGTGAGATTACCACATCATCTAAACCACATTGTTGAGAGGTAAAACTGAAACTGAGTAGACCTGAGGTGACAGCAATGGCCTGTCACTGCACAGGAAAGCGATATGTGTGTAACACTTCGTCGCATCTAAGATAAGTTGATCTTATTCGTACTTTGAACTTTTTATCATGTGTCTGACTAACCCATTAACCTCAAACCTGTCTGATTACCTGCCTGTTTGTGTTCCCTGCCCTGGCTGACGTTTACGTGATGTCACAGCAATCTCAAGGAGTTTAAAATGATTTGATACAAATAGTATATATCATGATCACATTATTATTATTATATAAATAAAAAATACTAATGCTACGTTCAATATAACAAAAGAACATTTAAACCAATCAATGAATTATGGTGTAACTGAAACACAACATTCTGTAAATTATAGCAAATAAAAAACAGCCACAAATATTTTTAAACCATGATGGGCATGACATGTCATGATGTCGGTGACAGGGAAGTGAAGGAAGATTTTACTTAGAGACAAATTTCAAACACCAAAAGTCCATAAAATTCAAAACAACAAGGGGACAGAGGAGAATGGACATTAGAATAAAAGATGTATATAAACTTACACTGTACATAATCACACAGAGAAAGATCAGTAATATTTGTAGTGACGTATTGACTCACTGTTTACAACCTCAACTTGTTTCCACTGTTTGCACGTAGATAATAATGGTGTTTAATGTTCTCTTTCAAAGGAGTAAACACGCATGTGACTCCAGTCAGTTTTTGTGGGACCGTTCCTAACCCTGTACTTTCACATTTGTTTTTGTCTGTTGTGTGTGTCTGTACAGTGTGTTTGTGCGTGTGTGTGTGTCAGGCACTCCCTGTCTTACACACCCTGCTTCAATGAAAAAAAACGTACTCTGCGCACAAGGACCTGTCTGTCTGGTTCTCTCTACGCGTGTGAGTGTTTTGTGTGCGTGTGTGTGTGTGTGTTTGTGTGTTTGTGTGTGTGTGTGTGTGTGTGTGTGTGCCTGTCAACCCTGTATATTACAGACTGGCTCTCTGTCTCTCTGTCTCACACACACATACAGTACCTTTTAGCTGTCTGCTGCACTATCTTTGTTCAAACAAGAGCACTTTATCAGTATTGTCTGACCCAGAATGAATCAACTGTTTGTTAATGGTCTGTCTGACAGTGACGGTATGAAGATAAATGGCAGCTCAAAGACTTCTGCTGGCTGGTTGAGTGTACAGTTGTGTACAATGATCCTAACTGTGTGTAAAAAGCACCCGGGAGATAACATGGTTCCTGATGGGCCTTTTTTCAATCTTTACATAAAGGGACAATTCAACATTTTGGGAAAAGCACAAGATGGCATTTAGATGAGAAGATAGATACCACTTATATTGGAAACTGGAATGAAGTGGAAACAATGAGCCAGGCTCCGGCCAACGGAAAAAAAGAAAAAAGTGACCTCCTGTTAGGCTGCAGGCCCAACAGGAGGTCACTTTAAGCTGGAGACACAGACCAGTATACTCCAAAAAAGAATCATCTATAACTTAAATAAATTGTGTTTTTAATATATATATTTATGTATAAGTCTAACTTTATTTTATAAAATCACTCTCAAGTTATTTTAAGAAATGTTATATGTAATTGAAACATATAAAGTCATGGTTCTAGGCATACTACTTTTTTTGAGTTCATTCATTCATTCGTTCATTGAACCTTTGTTTTAACTTCATTTACAAAATAAATCCAATACACCACGAAAACACAAAGAAGAAACCATTATTTGCCAAATAGTAAAAAGCAAGAGCCTTTGGAATAAATACCTGAAATTGAATGTAAGGCAAATGAATCAAGTAAAACTAATGAATCAACTAAATAAGAGCTAAAGATTAACTGCAGGTCAAATAAGGTCAGAATAAAAACTTGAATTGTTCTAATGAGTTGAGCTTTAGATTGTTATACACGCCTATAACACGGATAAAACTAGCCTCACCCTTAATTTCACATAATAAGCTCTAATACTTGTATAGTATAGTATTTCAGGGCTGTGTTTGCACATGTAGAATTATTACAATGATATTTAACCTCAGTGTCTGAAGAAAGTGGCATCAGGTTTTCAGATGAGAAATTTACTGGCTTTCACCCTCTCAAAGTAAAATATATACTTACATGGACTGTTCTTTTTTGTTCCTCTGCTGGCATTGACTCAGTTATATAATCCAATTCCAAGTTATATTTAACAACAACAGTCTTTTCAGATGTGCTTCCAAAGGATCATTTTTAAAAATCTAATTAAACAGGGTCCATGGTTTAATGCGGGTAATTTTCTTTTTTGGCAGGAGGCGGGCTGGGGGTGGAGATGAAGACTTTTTGATATGAAAAAGCATGAAAACCCTTAAACACCCTGCGTTCATTCCAAATTCCTGATGTGTCAGAAATGTTTGATCGCCAACAAGTGTGTGTTTTTCGGTGAGTTACAAAGTGTGTGTTCAGTGTTGACACCTGAGCACACAGTGATGCAGGCCTGTCAGTCTGTCTGTTGCACTGCCAGCCGCCACCTGACGGCTTCCTCTGCCCGGCCACACCACTGTTTATGTCTGGACTGAAACCCTCAGCACTGACCGGCAGCAGCAAAACATGTTTTCCCTCGCAGGCTCCAAAAACCGGGTAGACGACGTCGCCGCAGTCAGACTGCGAGTTATTATCTAAGTCAGCCTGAGGAGGTTATTATTTCTGAGGGTGAGGCTGACAGCTTCACAGATGGGAGGGGTTTCTACCTACAGCTGTTATTCAACGGAAGGGGAATAAAAGGAGGATTCAGCATTTCAGGTGTAGTAAATCTTTCCTCTTGATATAAAGACAATCTTGATTATTGGAACGATCAAGCAAGTTTTGACCTCAAAGTTTTAAGAGCACTGAATATAAAGTTTTTTCATGAGCTCTTTTGGTTGGATGATTAGGCCACTTTTTATTTGTTTACCTTGAAACATGAGACTGATCTTCAACAGTTAGTCAGAGCTACTTATTGGCAGATTAATGTCATGTGGATACGCTTTATAATTTCACCACACTAAAAGTACTTATAATGTCCTAGTGGGCTGAGCACTTAACGGTGCATGACAGAATAAATGAAATAAAAAAAGAATATCTAGCGAAGTAGCAGAGACATTTTCTTGTCTCTAAGATTTGTTGCTACAGACTGGTAATGTCGATTTTGGACTTTCCCTGATGACTGTTTTTCAAATTGTCCCTTCTGGTCAGGTGACTACATGTGACTACAATATATTTGAAATGAAGCAAACTAAATTCTCACTGTTCGCCAGAACGTTATTTCCACATTATAGTTTCATTTTGTCTTTTTTGCCTTTTTTTATTTATTAAGAAAAGTCCCTGATCAGTGGGTAGCACTAAACATGCCTGATGGGTTGAGTTCTCCAGCACTTTATTTCAATCATATTTTCAAAAAATCGGTATCTGCGTAAAGATATTTTTAAATGTACTCTTTTATGTTGTATCAACATTAACAACGCCTACAGACGGGTCATAGGCTTCCAGCACAGACTTGCTGAGTATTTTTGCTGAGGAGGATTTTCAGACGGAATTAGAAACGACATAACGATGGTCTGGTCTCTTCTTTGTCGAAAGCCATGGAAGAGCTGACCAACCGGGCGATAGAAGTTAAACCAAATCATGCATTGTACGAAAATGACATCTCGGTTACTTTTTGTTCGAGGTGTATTTTGTGCTCATGATCTGGAGTTAACACTGTATCAACAAGCTTGGTCCTGTATGGCAGAACATGTTGAGAAATCCTGCAGCTGCAGGGCTGCACATCTGCACAGTGAACAGATGAAGAAAGAGGAGGAGGGTGGGAGGTGGTGTGGGGTGTGGGACAGCAAACAAGTGTACTGGAGGGCTGAGGGGTGACTAGTTAAGGGCCGACTCGCCGCCCTGGCCTCTCCGCCTCCTCATCATCATCCCCTTATTCCCCCTCTCTTGCCTCTTCCCATGTCACCCCTGGGCTCCTTGATGGATCCTGACAGGAACTGCTGTCCTCCGTCCCCTAACTCATCTCCCCCCCCCCCCCCCCCCCCCCACCCATCCATGCGCACCCCAAACCCCTCCAACCCCCTCCTTCCTCTCTCCTTCAGACTGCCCGCTCGCCTCCTCGCCCGCCCAGCTCTGACCACTGTGACCTCGCTTTGGAAGTTTGCCGTCCTGCGGCTCGGCTCTCAGCTTCTTCAGGGGGGCAAAACGTCTGAGCCCTGGCTGTCAAAAGCACATTCAGGACGTGATCTGCCACCCATCCATGACTATTAATCTCTCATGGACAAGTTGTGCTTCTCAACGCTACAGGCAAATCACTGCATGTCTCCGGAAAGGCAAAAGTGGAATTTTACTGCGTGTAAAAATACTTTCCTCATGACTCAACTGATCTTAAGTGTAAGATACATTTTTATGATTAGTCAGTTTGACACCTGTGTACAGTTGCACAATTAATCGCGAGTGAAGTTACAAACATGCCAATCACTTAAAAACTAGGGAGTGGCTTTGTGTTTGACACACAGACACACATGCACACACTTGTTCCAACTTCCTGTTGTGCGAGGGCATAAACTACTGATATAAGGCCGAACTTGTTGAACTGGATGGAAGATGGCAGGTAATCATCTCTGGAGCCTGTCTGGAAACAAAACTGGGACAAACTATACACACACACACACACACACACGTTACGTTGTCATGGGTCAGTAATGATGAAGTAAACTTTAGAAAACAGTGCATGAGAGAGAGAGGAGAAAGTGGAGGATGTCATCTTTCGGTGGGCACATGTATTATTCATGCTGTCAGCTGACACGGTGGTGAAGTCACAGGAGTGTAAGTAATAGTGTGTGTCACATAAATCAACAGCAATGATGACCTCATTTTACCACATAACTCCCTCCGCCCACACACTCTTTAAGGAGCTCCAGATGCATGAGGATGTGCACATGTACCCATACACACTCACACACACACATACACACACACACCCCCTAGAGATGTGTAAAATTTTGCCTTTTCATATATAAATATAATCAGAATAAACAAGTAGAATAACAATGTTGGTAAAGTACGATGACGGCGGTACGTGACCTTCGACCTTTGTCAATTTCTAACCCTTATAACATCTGTTTAATGTTTACTTCTGTCACTTTTTTCAAATAAGGTTCATTGATGTTTTGAGCTGGTGAAATGATTTACATAATAATAATATTTTGTTTGCATAATGTAAAAAAAATGTCACGTATCTGAATGTGTGAATTTGTCGTCTGTGGTACGAATTAAATGTGCTGTGTGGCCAGATGTACAATAATGATCATATTTGTATGATATTTTTGCCCCTTGAAGGATTTATGATCAATAAGGCCAAAATGTACACAGTGTGCCATATTTTCATAATTTAATGACGGTAGTAGGGGCTACAACTATCAGGAGGCTATGGTAAAATATGGATCCTCCGTCTGTGTTTACGCTTGTTTTCATGATGTATGTAAATACGGACACATTTTTTACGCATCTCTGCTCATGTGATGTCTCTCCAGCCAATCCGGCTTGGCACGCTGGTGGAGGCGGTAGGAGACACAGACAGAGTCAGGAGTGGAGCTTAACTTTCTCACTGAAGTAAACCAAGTTTATTCACCTCAGCACATTTTCATCATGTTTGTTGGCAGAATTCTAATTTGTCTAAACATTGTTTCCTGTATTTATGTATATAATAGATATATTATATTATATCAAAATTGGATGATCTTACGCCTCAGGTACGATACTACAATCCGCATCTGGCAATGCTGTGGTAGATGTTACTTTTGAATGAGCCAGCTGATCTGTGTCTCCCACTTCTCACCTTCATGCTAAGCTAAACTAAGCTGACACCCTGCTGACTCCAGCAACATACACCTGTCACACAACTCACTCTTTGTGTGCAATGTTGTATCTGTAGAAAAAAAAAAAAATTGTGAGTGCAAATAGAATTTGCTTGGGTGTATTTAACATTTTTTATTTCACAAAAGTTGAGTGACGCCACAGAAATTCTGATCTGTGCACGTTTCGTCGAAGATACAAGCTAGAGGCCAAAGGTCACAAGCACAAGCATTGACCTGAGCTGATTTACAAACCCGGTCCACTGATCGTCAAACTGTCCACCTACCCTCCCTCTATTGGCTAATTCCTTCCAAACATCTGTGAACTGCTAACGTGAGCCGAGCTTTGATGCTAACTGGCACCTTTATGACATGGCCGGGAAGCAAGTGACATTCATCATTTTGATTGTTAAATAGATTCTGTGTAAACTCTGCAGAGCGTTCTTGCCTGTTAGGGAATGTTGACTATGGATAAGTTCTTCTTATCTTGATGTACTAGGTTTCGTCACATTGAACCTAATGACGTACGACTTATGTTAACCAGATCCTAATATTTGCTCTAAAATATCTTTCACTGACAAAATGAAAAAGGATTATTGTCAAAGCCAACTGCATATTTGCCAAAGGTACATATTATATCTGACAACTAATTTCTAAAGCAGCAACACTTTATCATAATTTATCATTCAAAAGATATATGTTCTATCACAACGGAACACATTCAGATATGAGCATGCATGTTTTACATGCTCATACAAAGCGATATACAATTGCAGGCTATGAAATTATTTGAGAAAATCATTATATCAAAATATTAGTGACACATGCACAAACACACACAATATGTAAATCATACCCAGTTAGCTTAGCCTAGCACAAACTCTGGAAACACATGGCAAGAGCTGGCTTGGCTGAGCAGTGACCTCCCGGAATAATGCCACGTTCCATTAACCCTTTGAGCTTGACATTTCCTACCCTGGAACATCTCTTCAGTTGGAAGTTCGACTCAGAAGTTTAGGATTCTCATCCCACCCCCGACTTCGAAATCGAACTTAGCCCCTCTTTATATACACAGTAGTGAGGATGCCGTTTTTACTGGTTATTAGCACTTATGCAATCAAATGTTTTGTACACATTGTACTGTCCAATTACTGTCTGTGGATGTTTTAATACGGCATTCGTATGCGTGAGATGCCGCGTAATGTGTCATTATGAACTGGTTTAGCTAACAATGGCTAGGGTGTGACCTCATACCAAGGGACAAGCTCCAATGTACAAGGTGTAATGGAAAGCAGCATATGTGTAGAGATATGTGCTAATAAACTCAGCTAACACCCAGTTAGCTTTGCTTAGCACTAAAGATGGAAAGACGTGGCAGGAGCCAGGCTGAGCTGTGACTTCCTGGAATATGTGTAGAGAGATGTGCTAAGCTAACACCCAGTTAGCATATAGCGTAGCACAAAATACGGAAACAGAAGGCAAGAGCTAGCTTGGCTGAGCAGTGAGTTCCTGAAGTAGGCGTACATCTTTTTTTTTAAAAGATGTGAGGGCATTCAAAATATAATATGCCCCTCTTAAATGTAGTGGGGAAGGACTGCAAAATGGAAATAAACACACACACACACACACACACACACACACACACACACACACACACACACACCATGCTGTGTTCAGCTGTTTGTGTCTGAGAGCTCATGCAGGTGTTGTACCTGGCAGTGAAGCCAAACAGCCGTCCGACTACCACCACACCTGGCTGGAACCGCAGACAGCCACATGGTAATAAACTGTCTTTCACAAACACACACACACACACCCACACACACACGTACACACACAGACATGAGTGTAGATGGCAACACACACCCACACACCAACACACACTCACACGTAGCCACTGATTAGAAGACCGCGGCACAAGTCATTCCCATTGTCAAAACACAGTCACGCACACAGACAGACAGACAGGGAGGCAGTAAGGAAGACAGATGTTCTCCGCATATGAAATGCACAAAAACTGAATTGGAGAGCTGCATGTTCTCATGGCCTCACAACCACACACACACACAATCAAAACCAATCATGTAACGAAATACAGACGTGTCTGTTCTGCGCTGTGGTGGAGGCAGGGGCGGACTGGCCATCGGGAATACCGGGGACATCCCCGGTGGGCCGATGGCCGAAAATATAAATCCAACGGCCCATCACTATGATGTACCGGCCCACGCCCATCATCGCATCAGCCCTACAATGGTTGAAACAGCGGCACAAGCGTAATTTTCTCCAAGAGCTATACCTATCTATTCGCACTGACTGCTTTTATACTGCTACTCGCAATCGGTCTTCACACTCATGGTGACTATTTTTCGATTTTTTTTTAAGTGTCTTTTAATATGTGTTTTACAGACTTCGGAAGTCCAAAGTAAGAAAAGATCTCCACCTTATTAATAAACACCTCTAAATTGGTTCTTACACAGCCGAAGTGTAGAGAATTTGGATTTGCATACATACACGCAACGCGGCACCCAGTTATACGCATGCGCACAACCCATGAGGCCCAGCTCTTCGTTGCCTTCGTTGTTTTGGAGAGTGCGAGAGCATTCCGTCGGCACCAAAACGAAAAGGTGGAGCTGAAAAGCTAAGAGATAAAAAGAAAAAATGTCTGGAGAAAGGTGCCTCAAAACATTTAAAAATATCAAATTTCTTTGGAAAACCACCGACTGGTGACAGTGAAAAGGTAAGATAACCCTAACCCCATAGACCGTTATGATCTGGTAAAATAAGCAAGCTGGTGTTGTTGTCAACATCTAGATTATCTATTTTAACATGTTAGCCGTAGTCACTGGCTTACAATTGATGAGCAAGCTATCCATGGTGGTAGTTGTAAATAGGACAATCTTATAATTTCTATTAACCTGTGACAAATAAGTTAACCAGCTAGTTTGTTATGCTAAAATCTAAAATTATAAATAATGTTTATATGTTATCTAGATTGTTAATATGTTATGTAGAGGCGTTGACTTGGCCAAGTATAGCATGCATTTCACAACATATTAAACAAAATGTTAATATGTTATCTAGATTGATGATTCAGCTGCTGGAAGCAGCAGCCAGGGGCATGAGAGCCAAGATAAGAGCCAGGGTACAACGTACACCGTAAGTAACACTTTAATATACCAAGTACAAAAATAGTGTATTTCAATTGAGCAGATGTATTAAGATAAAGTCAGATTAACGAGTTATTAACGACGCTGCAAACCCATTTTAACGACGTCAATGTTTTTCTCGCGAGATTAACGTTCCTTTTGGTCAACAGGCTTGTCTACTTTCTATTGGTAACCTAACTGTTAAGGTTCATTGTTTCTTAAATAAGAGGCCTGGCGATGTTCACAGCAAACTTGAAAAAATGAATTATTAAGCCATGGTTTGACTGCACTATAGGCTGAGTCTTTGTGAAATGTGCACTTTATAATTATATTTTGTAGCGCCCTGTTTGGCAATGTTGTTTTTCAATAAAATAAAACATTTGCATAAAGCAAGCCAATCCACTTTTCCATGTTGATAAGAGCATTACAATAATAGGGACATTCAAAAATTGCGATTAATTGTGTTTAAATATTTTAATAGTTTGACTCATTTCAAGTATATTTATCTAATACACATTGAGTGTACTAACCAATAGTGGAAACTTAATTATAAAAAAGTATTCTTAGTACACTTAAATGTAATGTTTATTAAGTGTAGTTTGCTGATAGTGTTGTGTCAATGGTTTAACATACTAACATGATAAACCTTATTTACCACTCACGTAGGCTGAAGATGACAGTGATAGGGATATCAGCCAGGATGACAGA
Organism: Pleuronectes platessa; assembly: GCF_947347685.1. Taxonomy (NCBI): domain Eukaryota; kingdom Metazoa; phylum Chordata; class Actinopteri; order Pleuronectiformes; family Pleuronectidae; genus Pleuronectes; species Pleuronectes platessa. Next base: position 23,367,736 of record NC_070628.1, on the reverse strand, counting down.
GAAAGTCAAGGCCAAGAGGATAGGGATAGCAGCCAGGATGACAGAGAAAGTCAAGGCCAAGAGGACAGGGATAGCAGCCATGATGATAGAGAAAGTCGAGGCCAAGATGACAGGGATGATCAAGGGCAAGAAGACACAGAAAGTGAAGGCAAAGATTTTGATTATTTCACCAGGCCGAAGTCAGACACATTTGACCACTTCTTCCGTTTTCACCCACAGCAGAAGGCAGACAAGGCTGTAGTGCAGAGAGCTTTTTTTTGTAAAGACGGCACAAACAGAAAATGGCTTTCATACAGTCAAGAAAAAGAAGCCCTCTTCTGTTCCCTTTGTCTCGCCTTTGCTAATCACACAGAAAGCAGCACGTTCATCACTGGCATGTCCAACCTCACACACATACACCAGAGAGTTGAAGAGCATGAGAAGAGCCAACTACACAGAGGTTGCGCTGAGGCATATTTTCTCAGATCTTCAAGAAGCACGATCCAGGACCTTCTCATGGGACCTCAGATGTCACTTCACAGAGAGCAAGTCCGCAGAAGGCGACAAGTGTTGGAGCGCATTATAGATGTAATAAAGCTCATCGGCAAAAGAGGTTTGAGCTACAGAGGCAGGCAGAAAGAGGCAGCATACACACTGGATGACGACACTATTGACCATGGTAACTTTTTGGAAATAACAGTTTTACTGGGAAAATATGATGTTTGTCTCAAGGAACACCTCACTCTCTGCATCGAAAAGAGCAAGCAGATTCACCAGTCTGGTTCAACAAAAGGTAGAGGTGCCCTTGTCACTCTCCTATCCAAAACGACCATCGACTACATCATCACCACCATTCAACGCCTCATGAAAAGTGCCATCGCTGCTGAAGTCCGGAAATCTGGAATGTACTCGGTCCAGATCGACACCACACAGGACATCACAGCCCATGATCAGTGCTCTGTTGTCATACGGTATGTGACAGACACTGTTCATGAGCGACTAGTTGCTGTGACCAGATGTGAGGCTTCCACTGGGCAGTACTTTGCCCAACTTGTGAATGGCGTGCTGGTGGCCATGGATCTGGATGTGAAGCAGTGTATTGGGAATTCCACCGATGGGGCCTCCAATATGCAAGGCCAATATAAAGGCTTCTCTGCATTGCTCTCTGAAAAGTGCCCAACACAAATCCATGTGTGGTGCTATTCACACATATTAAATCTTGTGCTGACAGACACAACACAGTGTGTGCTGGCAAGTGGCTCTCTTTTTTCTCTTATGAACCACATCGCTGTCTTCTTCAGAGAGTCCTACCAGAGGATGAACATCTGGGAAAAGGAGAGCAAAGACCCAAGACGCAGACGTCTCACCTCTATAGGAGAAACGCGCTGGTGGTCCAAAGATGCTGCTCTGACGAAGGTGTTTGGCTCTTTTGGAAAGCCAGACGGGGCCCTGTATTTTGATGTCCTTCACACCCTCTCAGCCATTCAAGATGGAGAGACCATCAATGCCACGGCGAGAGTAAATGCCCAGGGATACATCGGCCAGCTTCTAAAGTATGAAACTATACTAACAGCTCAGATCTTCCTGCGAATTTTCCAGGTCACTTCACCAGTTTCAAAATATCTTCAAACCAGTGGAATGGACATCCTGACAGCTCATCGGATGGTTGCGACTGCAGAAGCAGAGCTGAAAGAAATGACCAGAGATTTTCAGAGCATCAAGACAGCAGCCGACAAATTCATCCAGTGGGCCAACTATAAAATTGGGGAGGAGAGTGAGGAGACTGAGCTGGAGGTGGAGACCACTCTGCCACAGAAACGGGGAAGAAGGAAAAAATCGATGCCTGGAGAGAGGTCCCGAGATGAGGCTGTGACAGATGCCGAAGCATCATACAAGATTGAGGTTCACAATCGAATAATGGACACAGTCGCAGGAAGCATGCACCAACGTTTCCTCAAGAATGGCACTTTGTATGCTGATCTGGCACTTCTGGACCCAAAAAACTTCAGCCAGGTTATATCCTACGGCGAAAGTTTCCCAGAGGCAGCACTTCAAGAGCTAAGCAAATGTTTGCTGCCATTTGATGACAGAGCAACAGAGGCAGAGTTACAGAGCGAACTCAAAAGTCTGGCACGACAATGGGATAGGCTGAAGTCATCAGTATTTGATGAATACACAACAAAGACAACAGAACCCGGGCCAGAGGATGCTGAAGATGAGGCAGAGATAGTGTACAAAAAGTGCTCATCTTGCAAGGACTGTCCAATCTGTTGCTACCGAGTTCTGAAGCAGTACAACCTCCTGACAGATGCATACCACATCATAGGCCTTGCATACAGGTTCCTGCTTACCCTCTCTGTCACACAGGTAGCATGTGAGCGAAGCTTTTCAACCCTGAAATACATAAAAAACAGGCTCAGGAGCTCACTCTCTCAACAGCACCTGGAGGCTTTTATGTTGATGGCTACTCAAACAGATGTTTTGCAGATGCTGGACAGTGAGAAAATCATTGACGGTGTTGCAGAAAAGAGTGAGCTGCTGCAAAAACTACTCATGTAGTGGGCTTATAATAAAACTGTTATAGTATGGAGTATACTGATATTGTTTTTTATATCTATATATATATATATATATATATTTATTTATAACCATATATATATATTTATTTATTTATGACCTTAAAGAACCTGGGCTGCTAGTTTAGGTTCTGTTATGTAACTTACTGTTTTGTTATGCACCTTCAGCACCCCTACACACACAAACAATCACACACCCAGCATGCAACACTACTGATACCACTGATGTTCACACCCCATCGTATGTTCTGTTCTATTCATTTCTAATATATTGTTCATACAAATTCTACCCACTGATTCCAGTTTCTTTATTGTGTGGTCTTTCTCTGCTGACATTCATTCCTTAAGGCTTGGTAGTTATACTTGTATAACCATCTGATACTAGCAAAGAGTTAAGCATATTCATCTAGCAAACTATACCTACCTTGGAGTGTTACAATAGCCAATAATCATTTTATTCCATGTGTCCATCCAGGCAAATTGGTGGATCCAAATGTTATTAAAAAACAAACATACATATATGATGTAATTTCTTTGTAATCATCCAAAATAATGTTAAGTGTATGGGTATTTTTCCCAGAAGGCCACTGACTGTTCGATACGCGCGATCCATTGAGTGGGCAACGCGGCTACTTAGTGGGCCGCGCGCCGTGTATTGAGTGGGCCGGTCTGACAGAAACTCCCGGGCCACTTTTTTCCCCCAGTCCGCCCCTGGGTGGAGGCCTTAAAATACTCTCAGCAGCTAATAAACACACCTCCTTCTTTTCAGCTGCACAAAGCCATGTGTCTTATGATCAAAAAATATTTCTTCGGTGAATTGTTTTCAAATGTTTCCAAATCTCTCTCCTCGTGTTTCTAGGAGACAATGGACAGGTTCTCTCCAGATTCCTCGCCTCGGGCCGACCTGAATCCAGAGCGAGGGAAGTCAATAATTCCCGAGCCTTTTATTTTCCGCCTCTGTTCTTGTCTTGTCTTGCTGCCTGTTGTTTTGTTGCTCAGGAGCCTCGAGAGGTGATCTCATCTGCGCCTTGCTCCTCAACCCCCGCTCCCAAAACAACATTGTATTTATCTGACCAAAATAGCCACCTCAGGCTGGAAAAACCCTCGTCAAGACAAGCAGAAATAGGCCAAGAGTTTCCGAGGAAGCCAGGCTGGGCTGGAGGTGATGTTTTTGACTGACACAGGGCAACAGAACAAGGCTCTGCATTTATGGCTGTAAGGTGGCGGTTAGAAGCAGATGTAATAAAAAGCTCTCATTATTCTTTAGCTCCTAAAAAACATATTAACAGGCACAACTTGGGAGCACAATACAAGAGAGAGAAAAAGAACAGTTTGAGCTGCAGAAAGATGGTGTTGGATGGCGGACCGATGTATTTGACAATTATTACGTTGATATTTCTCATGTAATGTGATATTTACTGGCAGTGTTGGAAGATGTTTACATTAACACAATTTCTTTTTTCTGGAGATTCTTTTCAGGCATTGCACCTCTATTGACAGGACAGTGTGAAGTGTGAAATGGAGATAGAGAGTGGGGGAAGATACGCAGCAAAGGAACATTTAACTGAACAGGTCACCGCCACTGCAGGAGGACTCAAGCCACAGTATTTCTAATATAATATAAATATTAAATACTTATTTAGCACGGTGTGGCAGTTGTTAGTATTGATCACAAGAGGGTTCCTGGTTTAAATCACTGGGTTATCTCTGGGTAATCCAGCTTCCTCCCACAGTCCACAGACATGCAGATTGTTGTTAGATTGATTGGAGACTCTAAATTGACCTTAGGTGAGATGAATGTCCACTGGCTCCGTCTTCCTCAACAACACTGAAAGGATATTAAATAGTATTATAAGGTTTTATTTCAGATATTTATGATTTAATGTTGAGGGTTGAAGATAAAATAAAAGTCAAGATCCTGCAACACCCTCTATCTTAAAACCATTACTTGCCGTCAATTTCAAGGTGGAATTATAGTTTGACTTTACTGAAACATGAGAACAACAACAATTTCTTCATCCTGAGACTGTTGTAAGACCATGATTTTATTTCATAGTTGGCATATTGTTCTGTAATTAACTACCATAAATGGTAATAGCAGGAACTTAAGAAAGAAGCATTTTGCAACATCATTTTTTGAGGCATATGCATTCCAGTTTAAAAGCCTTGAACTTTATTCTGAAAGAGACAATTGTATAAACAACCATATTTGTGTGAAAAGACAGACTTGAAGATTCAAATATGTTCTGAGCTTTTGAACCATGTGTTCCACTTATTCCCTGCATTTGCCTCAAGGAGTAGTTTGACAGGTTTTGTCAACACAGCAGGGTTGCTAGGCACTCAGCAATAAATGGTCGAAGTCGTAACTCCCAGCCAAGAAATAGTGCGAAACAGAGCCCCTTGTAAAAACTGCAACATGTTGATTTTACACTGTAGTATTGGAGCAGATTAAATGTTCAAGACATAACACGTTACAGTTCCTTCTATGCTGGTAGGCAGATTTTGTTTTCAGTGAGAGCCAGGCTCGCTGTTTGCCCATATCCCAGTCTGAGCTAAACGAACTGACAGCTGGCTGTACAGGGTCGTGTTCATTACATAAACATTAGAGTTGTATGTATGTCGAGCTGAAAACACATGAACGGTCACCGCCTGGCAATCGGTAGAAGACAACCTTTCCGTGACTTGCTCTCTATCCTCTATCGTCACTGCTTCAGCGTTGTATGCCTCTCCAGGTTAAGACTCCGGTCATGAGATGATTGGTGTTGTTCACCACAGTCCTGAGAGGGCCACAAACACCAACTTTCTTCTTTTCATCTTCAGACGACTTTTCTCATTGATGCTATCAGGACATGGACAGGATTTCCACAAATTACATAAAAACTATTTCAGAAACAAATCATCAACCCATCTTCAATCTGTGCATCTGACCTGAAGCAAGAAAGCAAATAATCTTATTTCTCAATAATACAAATTGTAAAACTGTCATTTTATTTTATAATCTGAAATTGCTCAGTCATTTTAATTAACCCTAATATTAGTTTTCGGACCTCAGAGGCCTCACTCTCAGGCGGAGTTGCTTGGCTAACTCTCTCTAGACAGCAATGAGGTCATTCAGGCTATCTGCCATAAAACATAGACTCGGAGAGAGACACTTGAACAAACAGACACACCACAACATTCACACAGACAGAAAAACCTTAACCAGAGGAGAGAGGGGGGGCAGTACTGAGGAATTAAAAACACATTCCACTTCCCGTAAAGCTCGGAGAAGGAGCCATGAGTCACTGGAGCAGTTTGAAACTGCTCCTTTTTAGTTCCAGACCCGTCTTATGTGAACGTCTACCCGTGGAGCTTTTAACCTCCGTGGGTCCGCCTGGTCGAACGCCGCTGACGGAGCTGCTCTCCGTCTTTCATCCCACTTCCTGCTATTTGCTCAGCCGTTCGTAAAACAACACATTCACTGACTGACGGCTTGTCTGAAAGTGATAGTCACTCATCTGCTGAGTTCAACGGCAGGTCACTATATGTTCTTTTATTAATGTCAACACAGTTTGTCATGGGTGTAAACGTTTAACACACACAAACGCACAACCATAAAATTACACACATAATCAGACAGAAATTGCACCGAGCCATACGATTAATCTCAGCCGAGTTTCTGTAACAGGCCTCTGTCATGTTTTCTTTCCCCGCGATGCTGCCAGGAAACACACCCTCCTTCTCTCAATCTTTTCATCTTTCCGTCTACTCCCGTCCGTCCAGTCCAGACGGAGGCCCCCCCCAAAAGAACCAGACTCAAGCCCCCGAAATGATGCTGCTTTTCCATGTGCTTCATAGAGGCAGCAGCATCCTGAGTCACAGACAGTGGGTCCTGCTCCAATCACAGACACACACAAGCTGACGGCTTAATTGGCTCTGGTGAGGAAGAGCCCATTGGATCTGCTCCTCACCCACTCCGCTGCTGGTCCCACTGAGTCACACACTTGAGTTCAGGTGGACCAAGGATATCAGACTAGTCTGTTCACACGCAACAGAGTCGATTGACTGCCTGATTAATGGCAGATCACATGTTCAGACCAGCTGGCTCAGGCCCTCTTGTTTTGGCTCTTGTGGTTAGTTATCTCCTAGTTATCTTGTTTTATTTGAGGCATCAGAGTTTTCAGTCAGCAGAAGATAACAGTGACCATTCAAATTCCATTTCTCTATATAGCTGCTTTAAGATATCAAGTCCAGACAAAAATAATAAAACACCAGCGCCCGTCCTCATCACCAGATGCTCTCATATCTAGTTGTATTTCCAAGTTATTCTTCATCCACGTGTTCTACGTGCACGTCTGGCTCCTGTTTTTCATCCTGAGATGTTTGTAATTATCCAGTTTTACATCTGTCATGGGTTAGAAACATCATCTACACGCCAAAACCGAATTCTCACATGGGCCTGCTCTGACATTTCCAGGAAATGTCCAGAACAACTGACTCGGATATTTCCGTTCCAACACACAGCCCCTCAGGAAAACCATCAAACTTCAGTGAATGTCTGGACCCAGGTTATTATTACCTCAAAGTATACGGCTGGAGTAAATGAGTTCCAAAATCCTAAAAAATGTGTTAGAAAACTACACACAAAAAAATAAATAGACTAGAATTATTTTCAGCAAATGTTTCTTACGTTCAAATAGTGCATTTTGGAAGCCTAGTTCAGGACTATTTAAAACTGTGGATAAATACACATTTTGAGCTTTTATGAGATTTCATGGCAGCAGGCTGGTGTGTGTGGGATTCATTCAAAGCTAACTAGGTTAATTAGGTAAACTACATGCTAAGGGAACATGGGACAGTGCAACAACAATAAGCGATGTGTTTTTTTGTAGTAACCCCACAAATGACTTTTTCTATGTTATTTGTTTACAATAAATACAATATTAAAATATTCCCTTCAAAATGAAAACAACATGTTTAAAGAACATAGACTTCGACAGTTAAAGCAGAAAGAGTCAGTGTTGAGGCAGTCACAGTCTTGAGTCATCATAGGAGGGGGTTCAGGTCTGGGCAGCTCCACGGGACAAACAAACACACACACACACACACACACTCACACGTACGCACATATGTATGGCTGCTATTGTGCACACATGCATACAGATAGGCCTGTCTACACACTCTCCTCTCTTTCTCAAACACACACTCACACAGAAACCCTTCTGCATTGCCCGGGCTGTGCACCCAGGGGGACAGCTAGTGACTCACAACGAGTCATACGCACGCACACACATCACAAACTCTCACATACACGCAATCACTCGCCAAAATGCCAGAACTGTGGCAAACTTTATTGGTCCTCTGAGCTCGTGTGGATGATGCGAGTCGATCACGGTGAGTGCTGTTATGTTGAGGATGAGGGTTAGAGCAGGAGGACTCACCAATAAGGGAGCGGGGAATTGTCTGATGACACGTCTCCTGATCTGCTGTCACATGTGGCCGAAAATCATCCTTTTTATCTGCATTGTTTTGTTCCTGTGGCTAAAAATGTATCAGTCACATGTATTTGATGTAGAGGCCGTAAAAGTGAAAATGTGAAAACAGAGCTTAAGTTTATATATATCACTAATGAAAGGTACCAGTTCCTCAGCTTCTTTGATGCTGGATTAGGGATTAGTATTTAAATTTAGCTATTGTTGTCACGTCAAAATTAATCCACATTAGACGATAGAGCCTCAGACATGCCAAACCTGTTCCTTCAAGATCTCGTAGCAACTGACGCCTATATTTGTTATTTTCGGGGATAATTATCTGATCAACAACATTGAGATTCATGTCACATGTAAAACATCAGCCGGACAACGTTTTCCTCAACAGTCAGATATGAAAACAAGACAACATTTTGACACCAGAGCGTGGTTGTTGTATGAAAGTAGGTTATAGATGCCTTAAAGGGATGGAGGGGAAGGGATTTTGGCTGAGTTTTCATATTCAGCCCCCATCCTCGTGTAGAACCACTAATCGGAGACGATATGAAATCATCGCTCCCTCATGAGATTTTACCGGCTGTAAAAATAAACCTTACGTGCCTCCGAAGCAGACCTGCTAAAAACAATATCACAAACTAACAAGCTCTGGCAGCCCGTGGTGCATTGTTCTTTTCTCAGTGGAAATTAGTTTTTAGGAAATTGGTCAAATCAGACAATATGATCAGGATTGATCATGTTTCTCTTGTAGCGGTCAGGAGGATAAATAGCTGATCAAACACGATGATGGAAGAGGAACTTGAATCTGTGTGTTTAAGGGAAATGTCTGATCCTGCTTCATATTTTCCATGAGGGGGGAGGAGAGAGCGTTTCACAGCGGTTTAAATACAACAGGAGAGGAGAGGAGAGGAGAGGAGAGGAGAGAAGAGAAGAGAAGAGCTGAAACGAAAATCAAATCAAATGAAAGATAAGTAAAGAAAAGTAAGGGAAAGAGGGAAAGATGGGTAGACAGATGGATGTATGTTGTAACAGCGAAAAAGAGAGGTGAAAGAGGGCGGTTTGCTGGCATGGTGTTTGGGAGCAAATGTATGCGTCACTGAAGCTATTCCAAGATGTAAAACACACACACACACACACACACACACACACACACACACACACACACACACACACACACACACACACACACGTAATTTAATAGGCTGTGGCTGTTTCCTTGACAACAGTATAGTATTCTGAGGGATCAGAGGTGGCAGTTGTGCGCACAAGTACATGTACGCGTATGATCTGTGTGTGTGTGTGTGTGTGTGTGTGTGTGTGTGTGTGTGTGTGTGTGCATATTCAACACAGCAGCTTGTTAAGTCAAGAGGGATGTTCCAAAAAATTACAAAACAAGGTCACTTATTCTGGTGAATTCAGTTTTACGTCACTTCCAGAGTCATAACTTTGTTGAGATCACGTATGATAAAGTCCCTGAAACAACACAACAATGTGCGATATGGGTGGATAACATATTTGAGGAGAGGTTTCAATAGCCCTTAAAATACAGCGTCACATACGAGTCAAATCGGTCATCTGTTAGGAAATTCATTGTCGTCATTTTGGGGCAATGACATGAAGATGATGACAAATCCGGAGGATTGGACCATATCAGATGCGTTTCCTTTACTGCTTAGTGGGTCATTGGTTTTGCTGATTAAATAAATTTCACACTTCTCTGCAATTTCCAACTTGCTAATGACCCTATTCCATCTGCGGGAACATAATAATCATTAAGAGGAAGCCATTATCCCCAAAAATAAACAGGATGTCCCAATTTATCGTGTTTAATGAAGGGCTGCTCCCAGGAAATGTTTCTGAGAAAAGTGTTTGCTGTGGTTGATAGACCCTTATATGTCAATTAAATGTTTGCACTAACATACAAATACAGACCCCTAGTGTGTCAGATTAACACAAACACACACACATACACACACACACACTATAGCCCCCACCCACACTTCACTACAGGAAATGAAGCATTTCCTGCTGCATTTGGCACAGGAAGTGAGGTTAGTAACTCAGCGTGTTTAAAGTGTATTATGAATGAGAGCCACTCTCACTGTGGACCACAGTCTCACTCACAGCACCTCTGAAGTACTACAATAGTGTAATTATCATTACAAGTCATTCTCCAGCCCCACGTGTTTGAAGAATGAAAATCTGAGTTTATACAACCGATATTTACTAGTTCGAGTGTCAAATATGAGATGCTCAATTAAAAACAGGATGTATCCTCAGAAAGATGACTCACATTTCTCAATGTTAACTGAAACAATACTCATTTAGATTGAGCTGATTAAATCAATTGTTCTCATGATTTTCGTAGCAATTCAAAATGTGTGCATCGTGAACTCTTTTCAGGAACATGGTTAACACAGTTCGGTTTATAGGCAGCCAGGGCTTTAATCTAAGAGTTAATCGTTAGCATGCTAGACTAACTAACTTGCTAATTTCAACCTAGCATTACGTCCCAGAGCAATAAGCATACCATTTCTACCATAAACTGTATATAAAGATGGACAACATGACCACTCCCAAGAAGTGGAGCCAAATGGGCTCGATCTCCTCTTGGTGGCTGGTTGCAGTGTAGGTTATAAACCTAGCCTTCTCCGTGTTGGTTGATGGAACATGGACCACATTAAATAGTAAGAGAAGACCTTCTTCTATTGAATTAATGAAAAAGTAAAAACATTCGTTAGAAAAGACTACATTTACTGTTATCTTTGTAAAACCGTAATAAAACCAAGGGGTCAATGAGCCTACTGTCTGCAGAACATCGTCTGAATCTTTGCATTTGGACGCCTTTGTTTCGATCAAGAAACTGCATGACAAGAACACTTTGTGTCATCATTATCGTGCGTGCACCTATGTGTTCCTGCATCGTAAACAAGGGTCAAGTGTTGCCCCTGGGCAGAATTTTAAATACACTGCTTGTGCCAAGAATGTCTTCTTAGAAAAACACCCTGGGGTCAAACAGCATGCTCAGCAAAGCACACCTAATGCGCCCATGTACACAGGGAGAGAAATAAAGATTGACAAACCGACAGATAGATGAACAGATAGATAAAGAGAAGACGACCTACGAGGAACAAAAGGATGCTGTATTTCACAGAAAACCTCTAAGCCAAGTATAGATCCTTTTACACATTGCCTGATGGTAACTATCATACCCATCTGATTGAGTGATAAGTCCTCCAGCTCATTTCTGGGCACAGGACGCCACCAGTAAAACTAGACAGCTGGGAGGCAGAAAAAAAGCGAAAGTGCAGTTTAACCGTTTCACTGCCGGACAGAGTTGAGCTGGCTGCGGTCGTCTGACTAAAAGCTGTCTCTCTCAGTCTCTATGTATTAGTAGTTTCAATCCGACGAGCGGTGATGAAAGTGTCGCTATGGACCTCTCCCTGTCACGCCTGCCTCTACCACTACCTGACAGATCACTGAGCGCCGCGAGGACGCCTCTTGAAGTCACTCATTAACAATGGTGGTGTGAAGCTGTTGAACCTGCACTTCCCTGAAATGAAACTAAATGTCCTGATAAAACTCAGTTAATGAGACGAGCATATGTGCCTCATCTCTTGGGCTCACCAGTTGCTGACTTCAGTGCTTGTGCATATGGGATGCCTTTCGATGAAGTGACTGTATACAAATGACTCAGCGATTTCCCCCCATGCTGTGTTTCTTTGTCCCTTTTACTCTCACGGGAGTCTGAGGGGAGTAAATATGACGGCTTCGAGTATCATCAGTTGGACATCAATTGGAAACCAAATGTGAAGAGATCCTTTATGAATTGATGAATGAGCCCTTACATGTTATGTAAAATGGATAATAACTTGAATAAATTAATTCTTGCATCTTTAATATTTGCATTGATGAAACACTGGTCAGAATTTTCAATAAAAGGGAAGTAAAGACAAAAAAAAGAAAAACTGTGCTGAGTAACAACATTCAAGTTCAAAGAAAGAAAATTCTTCATAGTAGAAGAGGTCACCAGTAGAGAAGATCATCAAGTCAGTAATATCAGTTACACAAGATGATGTATCTTAAATTTGAATTGGCCAACATAAGTTACTGGTCATACCAGAACAAATCAACAGCAGAACGTAATAAAATATTAAATGTTAAGCTTAGCTTTTTTAATTATAAGAGAGAGATTGAGTTATTTTGTGTTCTTTTAAAAGTCCTAGATTGCCTCTTGAATCCAACAAAGAAACACATTTAAGAGAGATATGAGTTAAATCATCAGTTCAGCTATATGTTCATAAAAGGTTAATTGAAAATTAAATACAAACTCAGACATGTACATTTTACGTTTCCTAGCACTCAAGATGGACGATTGTGAAATATACAAAACCTGAAAAACTGTGTAAGCATGTGTGATGTTAGCAGGGCACTGAACAGAGAATGTGAATGTACAGCCAACATAAATGATTTCCATGTTTACAAGTACCTGGGCTTGTGTTTCTCATGAGACACAAAGCGTAATGCTGTGGACTAACCTTTCCAGCTAATATGTGAATTTTGTTATTTGCTTTGTGCTGCTCAATATGTGGCAGCCCAACACTACCAGTCATACAGTTTGCCTTCTCACTGATGGTGACTCATTTATCAGGAAATTCTGCTTGATTATCAAGCCATCAGTTAAAAGACATCTGAGAACTCACGGCTCATTCTGAATGATCCCACACAGACACTCAGTATAAGGACTTAAACAGCAGCTACAGTAAATGATCAAACTAAGGCAGAGCTTTATCAGCAGAATCAGATTCGACTAATGCAAGTAGTCAACAATCAGTGGTGGAGGAAATACTCAAATATTGTACTTAAGTAAATGTACAAATAGATATACAAACATGTATTCAAGTAAAAGTAAAAGAAATACATTGACTTGTACTACTTCTACTTGAGTAAAAATAGGTACTTGCTTTTAATTATAGTTAAAGTATTAAAAGTAAAAGCTTTTGAAGAATGTAGCCTTTTACCTCATGAGTATCGGCCACTCCCAAATCCATATCAGGGGTTTATTCTACACCAGTAATGCTGCTGTTGCAGGAGGTGGGACTTTATGTTACCTGCAAGGTCAGATCTATCTACTATTTCCACTAATCATTGTCTGCCTGTCTGCCTGTGCACGGAACGCATATCTCGAGAACTGTATTGTATTGTTAAGGGTCCAACAAAGTGCTGTGTTGAATTTGGTGCAATTTGGAAACGTGATACATTCATAAACCTTGAATAAAGCTGTAATCAGAGCACTGTAGCAGCGGCGGCTGGGACTTATCAAAGTAAGTGATGTCATCGATAAGATAAGATAAGATAAGGAGTCCTTTGTTGATGATGACAACAGCATCGACGGCTCCAGTTTGTGGTTCAGTGTGCTGAGTAAAGCTTCACTGAACGTTTAATAAACAGGTGAACAGCTCTTTGTGCAGCAGGGGAGACGCAGCTTCAGGGGGTTGTGAACTGTCAGCTGGTCTTGACTTGCTGCGGCTCCAGTACTGCAGATCACTTTTACAGTTTCAGAGAAAAGGCTCCAACAGGCATCACCGCAGGCCAATTTAACAGACCATTCCAAACACATCCTTGGACCAGTTCCCCTCTCCTTAATGATTAATACAAAAATGTATTAAAAAAAAGTGCAGTATAAGTAAGGGTGACGTGAACTGTAATTTCATCACTTCTAGGCAGAAGGCGGATGACGATTTGATCTTGGAGTCAGCTGCCTCCCTCTCACTCAGACTCACCCTGGGTCTGGGTCTGCGCAGCCACAGAGGAATCCTTGGAAACAAAAAGAACAACAACTAAACACTGCACTTGAACAATCGGGTCAAGTGACGATTCGAAACTTCAACTTTCAGAGTACAACTCAGGATAGCACAGATACACATAGCTGCTCAAGCACTGGCTGAAACCCTTGTCCTCACTGTCTCATATTCATACAAAGGCTGAAATAATTCTCCTCTAGGACCCTACTTATAGCTGTGAGAGGAGGCATTCAACGCACGCAGATATATAAAGCTGACGCCATTGACGGCCTTTCCACGTTTTCTTAGTGAGAGAACAACTCTCCTTTGACAGGTATGTTCCTGTCTGGGTGTTTGTGTAGGTAAATAAGATAGAAGTGGGCTGTGCTTGCTGGTGAAACAGGCAGTAAATAATGAGGTGGAGTGAGAAGTCTCTGCTGAATCCAGATGAAAGTTTGAGGGGGTTTGAATGACTAATTAGGGGATTAAGTGAGCATGTTTTCTGACTATAACAGTTCTCACCGTGGAATATTTCATTTTAAGATAAATATTATCGTGTTCTGCCGTGTGCTGAATTAGATATGACTGATCATATTGTATGTGTGGGCATCCTCAGTCTTGTTGCCTTATCAAAATGCACATCAGTGTGTGGGGTACAGTGAGATGTGCGCGCTGCTCTCATGAATGAGTGAGGTGGGAAACTGACTTTGAAGCCCTCCTCTGCTGCTCGGGGTTAGGGCAGATGTTACGTATTGAAACACTGACACAGAATCAAAATCCACACTTGCTCTACATTCTCCTCCCTTGTTCACTGTGACGCCAGCCATGCAGGACTTTTACCGTGCCTATTTTCAGACAGCCGAATCATAGTATCCACTTCTGCTCACGTCTCTCTGCTTTATTTCCTGGAAGCAGCGGCGTCTCTGAGCGCCGACTCTCGGTGATCATCCGCGGCAGTGCATCAGAATGTGCTCGAGGCGCCTACACAGTTTCAGCCCAGCTCGCACCATTGATCTCGCCAGTAACCACGCGATTAGACTCACTGTCCTTTCCCTGTATCTGGGTCTCCTTGGTAAACATTTCTCATAACACAGGCGCTCGCAGTTGTGGGCAGGAATGCTGGTCCCACACATGCAAATAAAATCAAAAATAAGGCACAGTATGACTGGTATATGAGTCGACTACTATTATCTATATAGTAGATTCATTAGAGAAACAATAGTTCTTGTGATCGGCTTTCCTGGGGTATGCTGTTCGGGTTTCAAACATCCACCTAATCACTTTTGAAATATCTTTATCGGTAATATAATCTACCGACGCTGTCTCTGCCCTGATAGATACACATCTACTATATCTCATTTAAATATCCTGCTGGGAAATTGTGTAGGCTGAAGTGAGGCCTCTAACCTCGAACCGATACCGCAGCTTCTCATTCTCCGCGTCGAGCGTAAACAAGACAAGTCATACACCAGCTACTGTGATTAATGTCACAGTCTGCCCTCGTCTGAATGAGCTCGCTTTCTCACAGGTCAAGACTTATGTTCTCCACATGGTTATTTTCACAGGGGGCAATGAGTTTGTGCAGGAATGTTGAAGACAAGGGGAGCAGGGGGGTGAGATATTTACACAGGGTCACACTGCACAGGGGTAATTGGATGACCCAATGTGCATTAAGTCTCAATTAAGAGATGATGGAAAATTATCAATTGGAAATTGTAAAGTGATCTTTTTAGGCTTAGGTCCCATTCCTCCATAAAGTTTTTTCTGCAAATTGGTTTCAGTAGTTTTAGCATAATCCTGCTGACAAATGAAACACACATGGGTGAATGCTAAATGGATTGTATTGACATGGAGCTTTTTCACTCTTATCAACCACTTTTTCTATCAAGTCATTCCTACACTGTCCGCACAGCCATCAGGGGGGGATTTGGGCTTCAGCATCTTGCCCAAGGACCATTCAGATTTGGGGATTGAACCACTGACCTTGATATGCCACAACATACCTTGTCACATTAAGATTAAGATGCATTTATTCATCCCAAACACATGCAAAGGCACACTCATGCAGGTAGGGAAATTTAATCTCTGCTTTTGACCCATCTTGTGCAGGACACACAGAGCAGTGAGCAGCCGCGTACAGGCGCTCGGGGAGCAGATGTTGGGGGAGTAAGGTGCCTTGCTCAGGGGCACTAGACAGGGTAGGGAGACTCTTGGATTTAATTTGGACAGATCAATCCAGGTTTGTCTTTTGTTGTCTCTCCGTGGAGTCGAACCAGAGACGAACCAGAGACCTTCTCTGCCCATAGTCCAAGTTTCTGCCACTAGACCACCGCCTCTCCATAGACAATGAGAAACTGCATCATTCAGCTCATACGGAGCCCAGATTTTGATATTTTGTTCAAATTCCACTATTAAAGGAAAAGTTTTGGTAAATAAACTTGTTTCCTGTCTTCCTGAGTGTTAGATGAGATGATTTAGAACTATGAAGCTGGAGCCAGGGGACGGCTCAGCTTAGGATAAACACCAGAGTCTTGTTTATCACCAAAGCATTTGCCAGGAAATCCACAGTGGCTGCAGGCAATCCCAGCTCCCAGTCTCACTCCCCAAATAGCAACTTGCAATCATTTCTTAAGGGTTTTGGACAATAATTTTCAAATAAACATGTGATAGCATAGTAGCATAATATGAAAGTATAATTTGTTACATAACGACGAAGAATAGCACTAAAGAATGTTGTGAGTGGTGGAGGTTAATCAAGGAGCAGTGGAATGATTTACCGTAAAACTCTTCTCTAACATTTCATTGGAACACTTCCTGGAAGGATTTATATCAGTACTGGTTATCGGCCAAATGTATGCGTCTGTTATAACGTGATTTCTGGCCTGAACCTTTCGAGGCTGCTGTTGCCACACTGGCACCACAGCTGGCCCGTTGCCACACACTTTATTGAGGAAATGAAAATGCGGTTTACCCAAATCCTCCACACCCTGGCCTCCTGTCACCTCGCACTCACTTCTCCTATTCTCACAAAGAGGAACTCTTGGCTGGCATCAGATATAGGAATCCAACATCTGCAACACATCCCTCCTCTCCTCCTTGATCCAACACTTCAGAACAAATCTGAATCCATTCATCTGTATAGGACTTATTTAGGTTTAAAACACAGGCAGTCTCAGGGTGTGTAATAAGGCACTCATTGTTTATATGAATATTTTTTTATTGTATTCATAATGATAGGCTCAGAGCACTGGGAGCAAACCTTCTAGTCACAGTGTATCAGCCCTCACAGTTTCACAGCAAACGTATGATGTGTCATGTTTGGGTTAATTTGGAGAAAGAGCTGTGTTCGGCTTCTTACTCACTTTTACTGTGTCGCTCATTTGACATCAAACTCTGACCTGTCGGTTCCTTTTTCTAATTGTTGCTAATTTTCACTTCATACCTTCCTCCCATACGAGTCCGGTAAAATAAGATTATTTTTTTTTATCAGATAGCAGTTTTTGTTCATGACTAAATACACATGAATGTACATGTGCACTTTCAACACATACAGTCAAACTGATACCAGAGGAATGTGGGGATGGATATTTGTTGGACTATTGGTCATTACACAATTTTAGCAGAACTCAAAACTTGATTGGACGGATAGCCATGAAATGTGTTGCACGCAGTCACGCTCCCCTCAGGATGAAGTTATTTTAGTGATCTCTTGACTTTTCATCAGCCACAGCCATCAGGCCAAATTTTCATTTTTCCAGCACTTCTGTTTAGAGCTACAACAATTTGAAGATTCATTGTTTGGCTGATCATCAGAAAAATTATCAACAATAATTCTCATAAATATGAAGGAGTATTGAAGCAAAGGAAATCTTAGATTTCAAGAAAAAATGATATGAGGAAATATGTAATATTATACAGATAAAGTCATAATATTATAAAGAAAATAAAGTACAAAGTGAAAAAAAACGACATTTCTTTGGAAATAAGCAGAAGAGCCTTTGCTCACAGAAGTCCACTCCCTCTGCATCCAAAATCTTGATTACTAATCTCTCTGCTTCTCGAGAACTTATGAAACCTTTACACAGATGTTACCAGCAATAACCACACAGTCGACTACCCGATATGTCCTCCTCCACACAAAAGGCAATTTCCTCGAATTGTGTTATTCTTATAGACTCAGCTTCTTTCACAATCTCTTCCACGTCTGGATACGTATGATAATGATGTGCTGATAAGTCCAAATATTAAGAATTGCATTATTTGTATAACTGTAACTTAACGTAACATTTTAACGCAGGGGACAGGCGTAACTTTCTGATATTCCCTCGTAAAATGGCAATAAGCCTAATATTAATACTTGATTCTCAAAATCTTCAGCCTGATCCTAATATTCTGTTATAGTTAAAGAATAAATCACTGTGACATTATTTATTCAGCCAAATTGTGAGCCGTATTCTTTGGATAATGATAATAAAAATAACCCTAAATCGTATCCCTATTTTGGTTTATTTTTATTATCATTATGTAATATAATGATATTTAAATCAGCCTCCATTGTACTTTGCGTTTGGAGGTAATTAGAAAACCTAACCTCTTATTTAGCCACTGTTCTGCTCACAGTTCCACCCCCACTCATTATGAAGTTCACATTGTTTTCTTTATTCAATAAAAAAGGCAACGATGAGCCAGCTCAATTAATAAACCAAATGGCCATGTGAAATCAGATTAGAACTTATTAACCCCGTCCCTCGCCTAAAAAAAAAAAATTGCTCTTTTTACAGACGGGCAGAGTGACAGGGAGTTTAAGCGTCTTTGTAGATGGAGGGGAAGTGGTAAGGACAGCTCCATATGCGTTACGTCTGCCTGAGGGGACAGCCGGGTCCGACTGTCTTTTCCTGCCACACTCATTTGGCCCCAGCAATCATCTTGTCTTGTGCTAAAGGTCTCTCATTGCTACAAGGCTCCTTGGCACTATCTGCGAGCTACAGACCAAGAATATGCTGATTAAACATGCCTTCATTAAAGCGATTACATGCACAAGGCGGTTCAATTTCCCACAGGCAGCCAAATAACGATGAAGGGGAAGACGACAAAAGGAAACGGCTTTTGATGCAGGGGAGGGGGTTCAGCTCAGAAAGAGGAGGACGCTGTGAAAGAGACATCTACAATGGCTGCTTGTAAGCATTCATTTAAGCGACCCTCACACTCTTAAAGGACTGACGAACAGTCCTCTGACTGAATATGCTTCGTGAGGGAGTGAGCTGTCCTCTCCTCGCGGGGACAGCCAACTCCTGACGAACACCCCTACCTGACTCACCACACCTACAGGCCCCTTCCAGGTCATCAAGCATGCACCGTGGAAGACCTTGCCAAAGACGCAGGAGAAACGTTACTTCTGGTTCATTTAATAAATCCCGGCAATGTGTTTTAGTGCCTGAATGAGCTGCAGAGGTTGCAGTGGCTGTGTTATGGGGCGAGAGGGAGAGGAAGGAGTTAAAGTGGTTATGAAGGCCAAATGAGCATCAGCAGCTTTCAGGCGATCTTCAGTTTTGTCCTTTTCCGACAGAAGTGGAAGTCAGTGAAGTAATTACAGAGAACAGTTCAGAGAGGACCATACCCATCAGTTTGTTTTGGTCCTATGAGAATATTCATACAAGCACATTCAAGGCTTCACATTTCTCCTGGTGAATAAAGAGCACAAACCAAGTTTTGTAAATCCATATTACAATTTGACCGCGGCACAGTGGTACAGTGGGTTGCAGGGTCGCCTCACAGCAAAATGGTTCCCAGTTTGGATCCTGATTCAGTCGGACGCAATTGTGCAGACATTCTCCGGGAGTTTGCTTTTCACAAATAAACATGGCATCAGGACATTCTTAGTTTTTTTCTCATTTTTGCATCTGTCATGTGTTAGAAGCATCATCTACTTACCCACTCAATCCCAGTGAATCCTGCGGAGGATCTCCTGTTGTCTTCTCACATCAGCTCAATCAGACATTCTCCGGAGTTCTTGGGCGCTAGCTGGAAAAACTCTGGAAAAGTCCAAAGCGTCTGATTCTGACATTTGCGTTTTCACATACAGTCCCAGTAAAAGACTGCTCCTGTGGAGTTGGCATGTTCTCCCCGTGTCTGTGAGGGTTTTCCACGGGTACTCCTGCTTCCTCCCACACTCCTGAGAAACCCTGACTGAGATACTTCATGATTTTGCACTTCACACCAGACGGTGGTTAAAGCGGCTCTGTCCGAGTTCCTGGCTGCTTCCAGGCAGTTGAATTCTTATATTTTTTAAGAATAACTGAAGGAGTGCAGGTGTCTGGTTGACATTATGCTACATTTGCTCCAAATGACCCATTTGTACAGTAATGTGTCAAATTGAATTAATTTCTCCTTCTCACAGTTCAGTTCCCCTGCCCTCGGTACCTCTCCCAGGCACGGCCGGCGGTCATCAGTGATGTGCTAAAAGCTGATGGGAAAAGTGTCTTTATATGGCTCAGCCACAGGGGCCGTCTGCACCGCGGAGACTAACTGAACCTTAACGCACCTCTGTGGCTTTCATGCTGGTTTTTTCTTCATAACTCAGCTGCTGCTCTTGTTCTCTCTCAACCTGAATAGTCCACCAGTGGCGGATCTAAGTTATTTTAAATCAAGGGCCAGAATTTACACACTGTGTAAATCACCTGGTGTGTGTGTCGTGATGATTAAATCTGTCTTTATATCTGAGGTCTCCCACGTTTGGAAAATCAATCATGAGTTAAAAATCCTCTAGTGTGCAGCAGCTTTAAATTATTCTTTTCTTCTTTTTTTTAAGGCTACAGACAGGACAGGGACACATCAGGGGTCAGATTTCAGCTGGGTGACCCCCCCCCCCCTCCCACCCCGGCCCCTGATCTCCCCCTGCACAGTAGAGTTTCTAGTACCTGCAGATTTAACAATGATGGGGCAGAGATAGTCTGTCACATGATCAATAATAATATGTCAATCAAATGAAATATTACCGAGGATATTTGATTTATTCATCCTCTTATCAGAAGAAAACGTTCATCAAACCTGATGAAAAGAGCTCACAGTTTTTACTGATATCTCAAAGCAGTGACTCTTATGAAGTATGAAGAATAAGGAAAGTGGATGAGGTCACTCTGAAACTGGAACTGACCAGTTGCTGATACTTCAGTCCGTTTCCCTGAAACTACTTCAGTTTCCCCCCTGAGTTTTTTTTCTCTGACAGACACCTCGTCGCATGTTTGAGTGGGAGGAGCTCAGCCCAAGCTGACCACAGCTTACATGACGGCCGGCCAAACCTTTGAATTCTGCGACTGCCACAAACTGAGGAAGTGGAGGACAGGACTGATGGTGCAACAAATATTCTAATAAACTTGCTTAATGCAAAAAGCAGCCTCTCTGTTTCACCGTAACATTTATCATTTCATGTAAGGCCTGTTGTAGCATTGTTAGTGGCAACGGTTCAAAGGTCAACCTGGTCTTATAACTTGAGGGGAGAGAATAAACTTATCATTCCAATTCAGTATCACATGAACTGCTGAAATGTACACGACCAGGTACCCATAGAGTAAAGTACACATTGAGGAAGAATTCCACCTTTGGGAAGTCTGAGAAAAACATTCCAGATGACATCATGGTGATGTCAACTAGGGACTTGAACAAAAGTTGTGCTTTTGGAAGGGTCATGTGATTGGAGCATGACAAATCAGTGGAGGTTATGTTATGACCGAAATGACCTATTCAGCCAGATGTTGGAAAATGCCACCCCGGAGATTTCAGGGTAGAACGGGGAAGCAGAGTTTCCAAACTTCTCTGTTTTTGCGGATCCTAAACCTCTGAATAGTGTGGATGGCAGGCGTGTCTATAGCAGGGTTGATGCGCTTTCAAACCAAAACATAGTAATATGGATCAACAGAAATTCATTTGTTGAAACAAATGTGTCACAAGGTCCAATCAGTCAGACAACATTCAGAGGAGGTCTTGGATGCATGTGGCCCTATTCTTCCATCTAATCAACCACCTACTCAGCTCACGTCCTCGCTTTATGATAAACGGAGTGTATTGTATCTCAGTGCACATACATTTTTTTTTTTTTAGTGGCCAGTGTCAGTGGACACTGATCACCACACAATGATTTCTATGTTTTCAAAAATCCTGCATGCTCCTCGCTCTCTCTACTGCTCCCTTGCTCATGCCGAAAAACAGACAACAGACACATCTTTATACGATGTGGTAAGAATGTGGTCTGTGCAAACCAAATTGATTTATGTGTGTATTTTATATGTAGAGCGGGGAAGGTAGACAAATCAGGATGTTACTATATCCGGTCTGAACAGGGCTTAAATAAAAATTGCTGTTAACCTGCATTACGGGAAACAGAGGATCCAGCGATCCTGGAAGTAAACTGAATATATGAGACTAAAGTCTGGATATCTCGGCCTCTGCTGCCTCAACTTTCCCCATTCTTTTTTCAAAGTTTTTTTTTCTAAGGGTTTATTTGAGAAAAATACTAAAACACATACTTTAAAGCTCATCCTTTCACAGCTCCAAACAGAAGAAAGTGTCTTCTTTTAAATCACTTCTTAAAAAACATTTTTATAGACTTGCTTTCATGTAATCTTGTGTTTTTACTTTGTTTTCATCGTTTTCTTTCCCCTTTTAGTTTCATTGTCATATTACTGATTTTAATCATTATATCTCTATATTTATTCATGTGATTTGAACACTATACCTTGTTTCCCGAACACCTAAACGTGGTTGTCTAGCCTCCTTGTCTCATTGAATCCTGCTGATTGTTATTTCTCTTATACACACTTTTCTTGCTTTGCCGTCAAATCACTTATAAATACCGTTTTTGTATTATTAATGTTATTATTATTATTATATAAAACTTCATCCCATCAGGTGTCCAACACTGCTGTAACTATCCTATTATGCGACCCATCCTGAGCCATTCTCTATGCTGACGTCTCTGTGGCTCTGTGTGCACTCAGCTCTCAATAAAAAACAGAGAAGATAATGAAGCTACATTTGGATTGTCTAACTCGCAGAGCAATTTTGTGATTTTTCCATTAACTTTAATGGTGTTGGTTAGCTCAAGTTGTTATTACCAATCTGTTAAATGTTACAGCTGATATGCGAGAGACCTTAATGACTTTGTGAGGCAGGAGTGGGGGTGGGAAAGTGCTTTTACATTAACTTATTAAGGTAAATCATGAACTTAGAAAATTTGTATCTTTTAAATTCTAATAAAACATCTTATTTTGTTATCTTTTAATTATTACAACAATTGATTGCATCTTAAAAGTGTTCATGCTAAAGTCCTACCATAATGGAAGGAACACGAATACGTAACTCATAACTGGATTTCATTCATATTATTTTTGATCGGTAAATCGTTAGTGAATATGAAATAAGCATAAATAAACGTAGATTAACTCATATCATTCATATTCATAAGATATGTCTTACAATGATGTTATCTCATGTGTGTTTACACCAAACGCACACACACGCACACTTACACAGGGCGTGTGGCTCCCTGGGAAGTGATTCAGACAAGACAAAGACATCTTTCTATTAAACAGGTGTTCTGTTCAAGGAGCATGTTTTTACACTCAAATATCTCCGAGGCTGCGTCATGTGTTTACACTGCTCTAATCTCTATAGATTACAGATATTGACTTCAAGACACACAACAAACCCACACGACAACTATAGCTATAACAGGAAGGCCCAGTTGTGTTAATGATACTAAGGCATGGAGGTAATGAGGTCTGATCTACTGAGCGGGATCTACTCCCATGACATTCATAGTACTGTCATACAAGCCAGTAGCCAGTGAGATTCACCTTTAACCTCAGAATACCCTCAAATTCGGCCTGTGTCATTGATTACAAACCCTAACCCTATATTCTGCAGAAGACCTTCAACCGTACAAGGGATATTCAACGTTTCTTCCTATTTTCTAGACCACATTTTACATGATGGATTAAAAGTACCACGCTGGTGTTAGCTTGGTATAATCTCCTAGTATTTGTCTTCATCACATGAATCACATTGTCCCGTCTGATCCCCTGAGCGTGTGTCCTCCCTTGCCAGACACTCAATATGCTTGGTGCGTTTCTTATTTATTTATTTTTTAAGACTTCACGCCCAGGACTTAACACCACTTATACCCATCCTCTCCGTGCCTGCAGGGTGAGGGAGGGAGGGCGGCAGCGGCGGCAGTGTGCTCCTCCTCCACCTCCCACATCCCACATAACTGGAGGCGCGCCAGGATGGGATTGGCTTCCCGCTCCTGTCAGGGAGGAACTGGTTGCGCCAGGATACCCAAATATGGACTGCTCGATATCAGTTTGGATCGCATGACTCAGCACCAGAAGTATATATCCCTAAACCCATGGGCCTGATGTGGAGGGGAAACTGGGGGAAAGTGGTTGCTGTGGTGTTTTAGGAGTCCCAGGACCACAGCCTCAGTGTGTTTGAAGTGGAAGTGGGGAACAGTAAAGGTGACTTAGTAATAAGGAGGGGGGGGGTGCTCTCTGGAGGCAGGCTGTGTGCGCCGGTACCTGGGTTTAGATTCCCTCTCCACACTCACACACACACGAGCTGAATAGGCCTCGTCTTGTTTACAGTCCTTGTTCCTGGCAACAACGTCATCGGATCTGCGTGACATCCCGGAGGCGGGGAAGAGAAACAGCCAATCACAGGGCTGCTCGGAGCGCATGTGGAGCCGGATCTTATAAATGCGGAGGAGCGGCTCGCGCTGCCTGTCACTAACAGGGGAAACACACGCGGAGCTCCGATAGACGAGTGGATTGAAAACAACTGATTTAGTCACTGCGACCCAAAAGGTACAAATCGTCGGCTGGGTACAGTACAGTTCCACTCATTTGGAAGTTTTGCTCTGCTTTTGATAACTCGGTCGGGACACTGAAGCCTCGGTGTCCAGCGTCTGCTGCAGCGCACTCTTGTATTTGACTGTCTGATTTGAAAATAATGTCCACAATAATGGAACAGCCTTTTTATGACGACTCGTTTCTCTCTGCTTATGGCCATCCAGGCGCAGCACTGCACGACTACAAGCTGCTAAAGCAGAATATGAACCTGAACTTCTCCGACTCATATCGGAGCTCAAACTTCAAGTCCCAGCACCTGCGCGGCGCCGACACTGATTTCTATCCGGCGGCTGCGGCGGCGGACGTGGGCTCTCTGAAGCTCGCTTCCCCGGAGCTGGAGCGACTGATCATCCAGAACAGTAACGGGGTCATCACTACGACGCCGACACCCGGCCAGTTCCTCTACAGCCGCGGCATCACAGAGGAGCAGGAGGGCTTCGCGGAGGGTTTCGTCAAAGCGCTAGACGACCTGCACAAGATGAACCAGATGGCGCCTCCGAACGTGTCCATCGGCAACGGCGGCATCGGCTGCCCGGTTCCGGGCTCCGTGTTCGGCTCCTCCATGCAGCCGGAGCAGCTGGAGTACACCACCCTGAACAGCTGCAACAGCAACCCCGGCCTGTCCTCTGGC
This sequence comes from Pleuronectes platessa, assembly GCF_947347685.1. Taxonomy (NCBI): domain Eukaryota; kingdom Metazoa; phylum Chordata; class Actinopteri; order Pleuronectiformes; family Pleuronectidae; genus Pleuronectes; species Pleuronectes platessa. Next base: position 23,342,401 of record NC_070628.1, on the reverse strand, counting down.
GCCAGTTACCCGTCCACCACCATCAGCTACCTGCCGCACCAGTACAACCAGCATCACCAGGCCGTTGCGCACGGGTCCCACCACTTCCAGCACCCGCTGGCGGGCGCCGGCCTCCACTTGCAGCGCTACGCTGGGCTGAAAGAGGAGCCGCAGACGGTGCCCGACACGCACAGCAGCGACAGCTCCCCGCCGATGTCCCCCATCAACATGGAGAACCAGGAGCGGATCAAAACGGAGCGCAAGCGGCTGAGGAACCGGCTCGCAGCCTCCAAGTGTCGGCGGCGCAAGCTGGAGCGCATCTCGCGTCTGGAGGACAAGGTGAAGATCCTGAAAACGGACAACGCCGGACTCTCGAGCACGGCCTCCGTGCTGAGGGACCAGGTGGCCCAGCTCAAACAGAAAGTCATGACACATGTGAGCAGTGGCTGCCAGCTCATGTTGGCGCCCAAAGTCAAGTCTTACTGAAGAAACGATGCACTTTCAACAACAAACACTGGACAAGGACTGCACTGACTACACCATGAACTTCATAGACTGTGTGACAGAGCTGGACCTGTGTGGCTCCTCTGGCTGAAAGGGAAGAACCCTCCTCACAGGGAACAGACTTTAAAACAAAAAAACACTTTGGGCATTTTTGAATACGTTTTTAAAAGTGTCGTCTTGGCTTTGCCTGTTTACATTTTATTTGACTGCATATTGTGATGCCTCTTATGTAAGTTATTTGAGTTTATCAGGTTGAACCTGATGAGCCGGTCTTTTTTTACTTGTACAGTATATTTAAGTAAATGAAATTATCAAACTATGAACCAGATCTGGTGTTTTTCTTATTCACATCACCTGTGTTTAAATGACATTTATAAGGACTCGGTGAATCAAGTGGATCAGTGCTGCTGTTATTTCTGGTCAGTAAAGTTTACAGCAGTTCCTCCACGTTGGAGACGTCCCAGCGTAGGACTGTTTCCCTATTGACGTACATGCGTCATTCCATATATGGTCAATTTGGCTAACACACGTCACGTAACAGAAAAGGTTTCCGGGAACTCCCTCCTACATTGCCCGGCAGAGACGCTGCGCTCTCCACTTCACACCACAATGTGTGTGTGTGTGTGTGTGTGTGTATAGATAAAGGTTTGTCAATGAGTGGTTGATTCGAGTTAATGGAGTTTCCCCATTCGGCTTTCAGTTTCCCAAAAACAAGCTGTGAGAACAGTTCAGGAAAAAAAGGTTGCAAAAAAAGTTCCACACAAACAAGCAGAAGTCATCAGACTGTCTGATGGTAAAGAGCTGGCCTGAAATTACAAGAATTAGTGGCAACAGTCACTGGCAGAAATAACCGCCAGCTAGTAGGATCCAGAGAACAAAAGTGCCAAATAACATGTTTAAACTTAACATATCAGGATTACTTCAGAGTAGTGATATATATTCCACTAAGAGTTATCAGGTGTCGTCCAATGTTTCTTCTTCAGAAGATAAAAGTATTACTTACCAGTGGGACAAATATACATTGATCAAATAATTTAAGAATATAGGACAAGATGGTGAATATTGTGCGTTTGAAGTTCTTCCGCACTAGTTGATGTTTTGAGTTGTCAAGGATCAACAGATGATTCTGTTGTGTATCTTAAGAGTTCGAGTCTTTCAATCACAAGACATCCTCTAAGCAACCTCTAGATACGCCCATCGTGTTCGCCTCTGTTAAATCATTTTCCAACAATCCAATCTTTCCCAATGAGATTCTCTGTGCCATTTGGCAACACCAGATTGTTGAGCTGAGTCAGCCACCACAAGAACTCCAATATTAACCAAGACTCAGCCTCATGACGTACTCACAGCCTCTGCCAGGCACAGGACCGACACCAAGTATATTTCATAAATGTCTGCTCTCAATTATATATTTTCCAATTTAGTCACCAATCTAGAAGAGATTCGGGAAGATCTCTGGCACCACCTTGAGGTCACATTTGGAATGATCAGAAAATATTGAGTGCCACAGATACATTTACGAGACAATACAGTTGCATTTTTTCCCAGTGCTTTATTAAAGATGTAACAGGAATTATTCATGGCAAGGAAAATCATCTGAAAGTTTTCTGAAAAAGGAACAATACTATCATTTCAGTGCTTAAGACTATGCGGTCGCCCCAACAACTGTAAATACATAGATAAGAGTTGCCACAAAGGTTTTTTCCCCCCAACAAGGTCTGAAACTTTGCTGAGTGTAATAGATTAGACTGGACGCCATGAGATACTGCTTCACAGGGACACCTCATCTGAAGGCAAGTGCTACAAATCAGCAAGGACACTTTCATGTTTACTGCTTGGAGAAGAACTCTTTGCTCTTGTTGACATCAGGGATGATGGTGTCACTACCAGGTTTCCAGCCAGCAGGGCAAACTGAAGAGGGGGAAGGGACAAAGTGCAAAATAAGGCGTCAATAGCAAACAATAAAATGTGCAAACCCTGAGGACAAAGTACATGTGTTATTACCCAGGAGGATAAACTAACAACTCAAGTCCATCTCTATCCTCTGAACGCTCCAGGTCAGTTTATAGCTACTAGGACTTTTACTTTTACAGACACTCCTTGTCAGACCAATTTGCTATGACAAGCAATTTGTATGAACAGGTAATTACAATACAAATTGGATGGTTTCCCCCACGTTCAGATAAAAAAGTGAGAGCCCCTGTAGCTACAGGTAGCTTAATGAATATAGATATTTCTAATATACACGCACACAAGATTTAAAATATAGTAGTCAACATCCGTTTTCTATTTTAAAAATATAATGGAGTGATAGCACCCTGAGCAGATAACGAGGTCGCTCTGTGTGCTGCAATCTGGTAGCCGGTCATGTTAGTCCCTCTCTATAAAACAGTTGGTCCTCTCCACCTTCATTAAGTGAGCTGAGTGACAATGACACCCAGGTGGAAGTGCTAATTTTCATCCATTTTCTGTCTTTAACAGTGCTGCTTATACAGAAACACAGCAGGTACACCTCATATTTATACAGTTTATGGGCTGTACAGCTACGCCAACCTGCTGCTAGTCGCCATGCAAGCCGGTCGAGACTGCGCTGCACTCAGAGAAGAGTTTTTAAAAACAGACTGTGGTTTCTAACATGTAGTACCATGGAGCACAAACCAGTGAATGACATGGTATGGATCCACTTTACCCGGGGGTCTCATGTAAACAGAGTCACTTAATTCAGTTTTGCTTCTGCCTGTGTGCTTAGGGGCCACTGTGACTGAGTTTGGCAACACCCATAGACAGGACAATATAGGTAGAACCTTGCTGAGAAGACAAAGGGATGGACAAGTTGTGACAAAAAAAGGATTGTTTGTCCAACCGTCTATCAGAATTTTGTAAAAAAGAAATAAAAAACAACAACATTTAAAACATTTCCCCCCGTTTAAATATCCAAATGCTAGATGTGAAATGTCAACTTTAGATGTCTTGCAGTGAAACACATCTAAAGTTGAAAATATCAATTAATTTTCCTCACCCTCTCCGTGTTTGTCAGTGTGCTGGAAGGCCTGGATCAGACGCAGAGTTTCGTCCACAGAGCGTCCCACGGGCAAGTCGTTGATGGTGATCTGCCTCAAGGTGCCCTTGTCGTCGATCACAAACAGACCCCTGAGAAGCAAACACTGAGGTTAAAATACTGCACAGAATTATAACATCTCCACACTTTCAGAGCTTACATAGTCATTATAGTAACCATAGGGCAGAGGTAATACGTGTTACCATGCTCACACTAGACAGACTACTGGGCTGATGCAGTATTTGAATGACAAGTGGTCTGACCTATATGCGATGCCATCATCCTCCTTCAGCACACCGTAGTCTCTGGAGATTGACTTGGTGAGATCTGCTACAAGAGGAATGTTCATCTTTCCCAGACCTCCCTGCTTCCTTGGAGTGTTGATCCTGTATGACATATAAAAGGCTAATTAGAAAAGCAACAATCCATTGTCGGTAAATATGGTGAAGCAGCACATACAACAAATGTGTACTTATTAAGTATTCTACTGAAAGTATAATCCAGAAAAGAATCGAACCAAAGAACAGAACTCCTGCTACTTCAATTTTATTTAGATTAAACAATACCAGTGAGTAAAGCTTGTTCCTTAAAACCTTGTCATTAAGTCAAACAGATCCCTGCCCCAAATGTCCTTACTCCTCTTTCTTCCTCACATGAAGAGCAGTTTAATTCAGAACTTATCAAGACTACGCAGAGAAGCTGAGTGAGAGGAGATAAACAACTAGACAAGGATCCTGCTTCAGATCTGCCAATAATCTTCAGGGTTAACAGTGTATTGTGAAAACTGTCAACTATGGACTATGGAGTCATTGATAATCGGATGATATCTACAAAGTACTGATCAAGTATCTGCCCCTCCATATTAAAGATACGAGAGCACACTACCCCTAAAGGACATCTTCATAAAAAATATAAATTCGAACTTTAACCACAGCTGGATTTACTAGAATCCTTGTGCTTTTTCAGAGGTTGCAACAGTTTTTCCGGTGTCAGTGTTTAGAATATTCGTGTAGAGTTGGTGGTGACAGGATTTGGAGGAATGACACAAATGTTAAAATGTATCAAAACAAAAGTATTTAACAACCAGCTTCAGTGCTATGAAATCACTTGCTGACACATCATAGGGAATGTTATTATTTCCTAAGTGTTGGCTCAGGACCACTGAGGTAGTCATGTTCCCACAGCATACAATCTCACTAATCCCACTAATTACAGTTGAACTCAAGTCCAGATTTCCTTCCAGCTAGTGAGAATCCTCACCATGCCAAGTGACTGAAGTGAGAGTCTACGGAGCAGCCGATAACCTCGCAGCCGATTTTGCGGAACTCTTCTGCTCTGTCGCTGAAAGCCACAATCTCAGTGGGGCACACAAAGGTGAAGTCCAAGGGGTAGAAGAAGAAGACAACATACTTCCCTACAGAGCACAAAGGGGAGAAAAACAAGGAGAGTATTAAATTTAGGACTAAACTTTGTTAAGATAACCAGAAGGACGGTGGTTTGATCGTTGACGCCTGCCTTGCGCATTGCAGAAGTCCCCCTGGACAAGTCTTCTGATGCTAATATGCTGATGCTGTGCAGGCAGTGAATGTTGTGTGATGGAATTAAAATCAAATATAGTTCTTTCAAATTTTCCCGCTAAAGTTGGAAAAGCGCTAACTAAATACAGTCCCATGTTGCTTCTAGGATTGAATGAATACATTTGCAAGAAGAACTTCTCTCCAGTGTGCAGTGTTCGTCTGCTCGTCTCTGACACTCTTTACTTATAACACATTTTTTAGTAATATATCAAAGGTGTCAGATCAGGAATCTGAATCATTAGGGTCCGCTTCCCCCGTTGTACTGAATGTTGGTGTCTCATGGGGTGTGTGGCAGATGAACTGCATGCAACCAAACTATGGACCCGCCCCCAGGTGTTTATGGGAAATGCGTGCCTGATAAAATCAGGAGCGAACCATACAACTTCTGATTAGTGTTTACGTTTATTGTTAAAGTGCAAAGTAAGCGCCGGCCAACTGGAAAGTGGGGAGGAAGGAGACACCTGAGCACAGTAAAAGGCAACCAGGCCCAATGTGTGTGTCTGCCCCACTCCAGAAGCAGCGCCGGACAAATGGACAAATGTGCCATGGACCCCTACCAGCATCTTCGTACATTCAGTAGAACACTTACCCTTGTAGTCTGACAGCTTGATGTCCTTGAACTGCCCATCCACTACGGCCGTGGCTTTAAAGTCTGGGGCAGGCTTCCCAATCATGGCATTTCCAGAAGACATGGTGGTGATCAATGACTGTGGGCGAGACGGGACAAACATAAGTAACTCAGAAAAAAGCTTGAAGCTCAAGGACCATTGTAAGATAAGTGCAGCAGCTGGGTGGAGCCTGGGGGGGCACCGTCTGGGGCTGAGATAACAAAACCATATCGAAGCTGCAGTCAAAGAGCAAACATGACGTTTGGACGTTGAGTGCCTGAGGTCGAAGCTGAGGGATCACGGATCCTGCAGTGCAAGGTTGAGCAGCTCGTGCAGTCACATGCAAGTCATGCTGAGGCAGCACGGAACAACAGCGAATTAAGAAGCTTATATAACCGCGATCCGGCGAACCAGTTAGGTTAGTCGTGGTTAAGTTGGACATTCAAACACCACTGATCCAACTAATCGAGTCCTTGAAGTAGCTGCAGCTCAGCGGTGCATTGAATCGAGAGCACACTAAGAAATATCCTCATTCGTCTGCCATGGTCATAGTGAGAGGCAGACAAAGGCTAACGCTGCTCTGTCGATTTCAATGGGTTGTGTAAGCGACGCGCTGCAGACGCCGCTCGGTCTCAGTTCCTCTGCAGCTCCAAGTCGCTACACGGGGGAGGTCAGTGACCTGGAGTGCGTCTGTGAGCATCAGACAACAGACTGAGCCAGAAACAGGCCCACACACTTTCACACAGAGGAGCCTGGTTAGCTAGCTCACAGTTAGCTTCGTGCACCGGACCGGCTTGTTTCGAGCTGGGCTTTGTTCCCGCCGGAACAGCCGCTGCACCGGTCCGAGCTGTGCAGGTAAATAAAACGAGTTCTCAGAGTAAAACGTGGCTCAAAGGTCCAGTTCACACTCACCTGTGTTTCAGTAAAGTCGTGCAGAAGTGTCGGCTCCGTGGTGGAGAGAGGAGAAGAAGAGAGAGGAGGAGCGAGGAGGCGAGAGCAAGAAGGAGGCAGGGGCGGAAGTCAAAATGACAACCCTTCAAAGTAAGAGTTGGGATTTGACTGTGCATCTGCCTCCCTCTGCCCCCTATGCTCTGTCCGCGTGAACCACATAAATCGTTTGAGACCTGGATGAATTCAAATATTCGGTTAATTAAATGAACTTACATCAAGCACAGAGTTTGGTGCACTTAAATTGATACACAACAAACATTGGTGTATACATTTTGTCAAGTTTAGTATATATATAATTTTTTTTAATAATTCATTCATTTGCAAAGAGTTAACATTCAAACATAATTTCTTGTTTTAAAGCCTCTAACTAAATGATGAAAAACATTTAACAACATTAGAAAATACACCATATTAAAGTGCAGAAAATGATATGACTATGCCTATGAGAGTCGTCGAATCACTAATCAAATTATGTGTATTTTCCATCCCTCCATACATTGTCTATACTGTTTATCCTTTGAGGGGCAGGGGCGTCGTTAGGCCTTTTTTAGGGGGGCTGAAGCCCCTAAAATGTGCTTCAGCCCCCCAAAATAATTATGTGATTTTTTTTTTTTTAAATTAAACTATTGTTTTACACATGGACAAGTTATTTATAACTCTAACATGCTACATGTCATTTTATATTGACTTCAGTGCCATGAATATGTCTTCTGATCTGATATTGACCTCAACCATGAATAAATTGAAATAAATGTGTATATATACAGTAAATACATAAATGATAATGACTTGTGTGTGTGTGTTTGTGTGCGTGCGTGTGTGTGTATGCGTGTGTGTAAGTGTATGTGTGTGTGTGTCTGTGTGCATGTCTGTTTGTGCATGAGTGTGTGTGCGTGTCAGATGGGCGTGGTCAGTGTGATGGGTGGGCCCTCAGATGAGATGATAGTATTATTATTGTATTGTTGTCATAATTAATATATAGATTTGACCAAATGTAAAAAAGTTAAGAAACATTGTTTGTCTATACTCTGCTGTGTTCGTATGAATAGTAGCAAACTAAATTAATCACACTGATTTGTTTCACTCCAACACTGTGTTAATGAATCCTGTATGTATATTCAGAAAGGCAGAGGTAGATGTTACTGTACTAGTTATTTTTATTCAAAAAGTTGAACATATTTACAACACATCATTTGATCATTTCAAATATGTACAAATGGGGACAGGAGAGGGGTTTGTTTTGAGGAGTAGAAAAAGGGTGAGGGCGGGAGCTTCTCCACCTCTTCTCTCTCCTCCAGCTCATCTCGGCCTCCTCCTTTCTGTAGCTCAGTCCCATAGTTGGAGTTTTCTCCTGCTGCAGTTTCGTCTCCTTTCGGCCCTGAAGCAAGCACCTTCTCGTTCTCGTTCTCCTTCTCCTTGTTGACCTCCACCTCACTGCTCCTTCTTGTCTCAGGTTCCTGGTGCAGGCTCCTGGTGCAGACTTGCTTCCAAAATGTTAGCCTTGGCCTGACAGTCAGTGAGCTCAGCCAAGCAGTCAACATAGGCCCTGAGGCGAGCGCGCCGTTTCTTAACCTCCTTCGTTATGATATCATCTTTGTCTTTCAACTGGTTTTCCAGCTGCTCCACCTTCATGGAGTTAATTTTTACTGTTTTAGATTCTTAGTACTGGAGATCCTTAACATCTTTCTGTCTAAAGTCGATTTTAGGTCTATTTAAGAAGACGTGTACTGTTTGTAGTGATCTATTAATGCAAAATGCAACAAATTGGCAGCTAACATGGTCTATCAATGAGGCCATACTGGTTTGACCGCTATAGAGGCTTTTGGAATATATGAACTTTATATGAACGGCATATCAACGACAATAAAGAACCAATGTCTGCTGCAGATGTTCTTTAGAAATGTGTATTATTGTACAAAGATAACAAGAACTGTAGGAGTAACCTTTTGTACTTCATTTCTTTGTCAACATAACACACCATTCATTATGTAAGAGAAGTTTTTTATGAGATCAAATTCTGACCTGATGTTTTGACAGATTCTTCTTCAGCGTGTCTTACAGTGCAGGGCTGTAATATTAATGTTGCTCTCTGTCCTGCACCTCACGTCACCTCTCTGTTCCTCTGGTAACTCAGACCAAATGCTTTCCTGAAAATCTATGTCATATTTATACTGTATTTTGGCAAACTGTGTGCACACAGCAGCACTGGATGATCTTGAGTCTTTACTTTGTTGCTCCTACTGTGAGTTATATCAGTCATTATAAGAGTGAAGTCCTCGCAAAGAGATGTAATCCCTGACACAGACAATATTTTCAACATTATTAGAAATAGCTCCGTTTGTTTAAACCCCTGCTTTCCTTAGGAAACACCCTTCTCATGTGATAATCTGCCAAACCCAGTCAACATGAATTTCTCCAGTAGGGGTCAGATTGCCTATTTAATTCCTACATGAACAACATAAAATCAACAATGTATCTAATGTTAGCATGCTGTGTCCTGCTCACTGTTGTTAAAGCAGGACAATGGCTTCACATCTCACAGTGATGACAAAGGATTTTATAATGATGAGACATATTACCATTGAGTAATAAAAGGGTGTAAAATATGATGACTTGCTCTTATAATAACCTTGCTGGTGCAAGGACACTAATACTTTTAAAGGTAATGGTAGATGGCTCTCTGATTGGTTTATTGCATGTTATGCCCAAAACACACCTCTGAATAGTAAAGAGACAAAACAAATCTTGTGTCGAGTGCAGCAACATTTTGTAATAAATCAAGTACTACAGTGAGAGTTGTGTCTGTTTTTGGATTCAATGTTTGGCAAAAAAATGTATGACTGATGAAGATATCCTATTGATAATTAATATACATTCTTTTTGACAGTTTTACATTTTGAGATTGACCTGTCCGGGGTGTACCCTCTCACCTAATGTCAGCTAGGTTTCGCTCCAGGGACCCTCAAAGGAGTTTTCAACATTTTATTGTTGCTAAACACAGTCAGTCATGAAGCCAAAATAAGCTTAAATGAATAAACAATTTTTTTTTTAAATCTTCTGACAGTTTTCTGATCAATTAGAAATAGTATAAACCATGTTTTTACCAATGATAGGGAGGAGTGACAGAGGCTGTTTTGAGGAAAATAAGAGCCTCTATGTGTCTCTGCATTAGTCAGGTTGAGTATACACAACCTCTGTACTCATCTGATTCGTCCTGTGCAAAGCAGAAACCTGATGCCGCGCTGCAGTGGCTGCAGTCGTAGCTGCTGCTCACCTGACAATCCAAGCGAGACCAGCCGGGCCTTTAGTTCAACCTCAGTCCGGTTCTCCCGACACGGCTTGGCACCAGTACCTGTCGGCGTACTCCTGTGTTACCGCTGTGATGAAGTAGCTGTCACCAGAGACCAGGTGCCTGGGGGTGGGAGCCCTGTGTGGTTTGGACCTGAACCACCAGTAGCTCTTCACAAAAGCAGAGAGGGACTCCACTGTGCACTGCATGAGCACACTCTCAGCCAGGTAGATGTTTGGCCCCGGAGGCTTCACAGAGACACTGGCCTCCAGAGATCCTGCAGGAACAGGGGGGGCTACATTATGGGCTTTTTCATGCCGGGATTAGGGTTAGGGTTAGGGCTGCTGCGCTGGCTTTCTCACTCTGTCAAGTAACGTCTCTCATCAAGACAGCAGGATTACAGCCAAGGAGTTTAGCTCATAGTAAATGATGCACGGAGTGAAATTGTAAGTACAGGTAGTTACAGAATGTGGCTATCTGTAGTTGTTAACGATTGTTACCTGCTAAAATTTAGGTTTACTTGAGGCAAATGAAAGGGAATATTGTAATGAGCTATGTTAACATTAAGCTAGCTAGCTAGCTATTTTGTTAGAAAATGTCTCTAGTGAGCAAGAGTGTGAACGAGAAAATCTGAAATGTAAGAAATAACTATCGACAGCTCTCTATTCTTTGCATTAATATCTATCTCTAGTATTTTCAAACAATAATATCAGTGCCTATAGAATGTTGTTGTTTATAATCAGTTCATATTTGTGTTGTCAAATTTCACAATGACCCTGAAATTCTGTCTCTTCTGTTATCTTATACTGAATGAATGCAAGCAAAGATACAGAGAAAAATCACACTCTTTCTGATTGAACCAATCTATGAACTGTATGAAACATGGATATCCGCAGACCCAAATGAACCCAAAAGAAATTGGCGCGCGCTGCCCGCGCAAACATTCAGCATCCTTAGGGGCTAAGCCCCCCCTTTCTTTCAATCCTAGAAACGCCCCTGTTGAGGGGTATGTGGGTAAGGAGGGGAAGGGGGTGTAATTGTATACACATGTATTGACTCCCGAGCCAACATCAGTTAAATTGTGAAAAGCCTTTTCACGTTTTGCTCCCTCCTAAATCTTATTGAAAACTGACTTCTGCAAGAGAGAAATCTCAGAGGATAAAGCTCTGAAGATTGTCGAGTTAAATCAAAGCACGATTTCAAAGTACTTAAATTCAAATTTCTTCACTTTAAAGGTTCAGTGTGTATAATATAGTGACATCTAGTGGTGAAGGTGCATGTTGAAGATGAATACCCCTCACCTCACCCTCCCCTTGCCAACAAAGATGCTGTCAGTTTTCAGAAAACCTCAAAAGGTATTTAGTTTGTCCAGTGTGGGCTACTGTTAAAGAACATAGCGCCATTCGTAGAGAGGACCCTCTCCCAATGTAAATATCAAGTATTTAAATATAATGGGCACATTCCAGGGTAAAGAAAACAAAAATTTGTGCAATGTTTATGTAACACACTTGTCAAAAAACATCACTAAGATTTTATTTATATTCAATTTCTGCCAAAAGATCACTTTCACCTAAAGCTTGCACACTGAACCTTTAAGTGACCTCTGACCTACTTTTCCACTGCGGTTCCCAACACTTATGTGCTTTGAGGAAAGTCCACTTGGTGGCAGTGAGGCTCTGTTATCTAACTATCCCTGGTTCTTGCTGTTAGACTCTCCATGCCCGGACCATCTTTTTATAAGGGTTAGTCAAAGCACAACTGTGATGAGAGCTGATCCCTTGTTTGCATCATGAAATATCCCAGATTAAAGTCTGAAAGATCAAAGTTAGGACATTTGAAATCTTGACAAATTAGCCAGACCATCGGACTATGTTGAATTTCTCTGGATACAGAGTTTGCGGCTTTCTGAGGATTTCAATTTGTAGAAGAAATTAAAGATTATATTTATTCGGTCACGTTAAACACAAACTGTATGGCCATTATTCAGATAGGTTTTGAAATGTGATATATGTCACTATAAAATATTTCTTCGTGCTCACTCCAGATTCAGTTTTTATAAACCAACAGTTTGTACTCCACCTCTTCCAGTGGTTGTTGTTGCACCAAGGGGTGATCTTTGGGGATTTTGCTGGCAACTTTTCTTTAGTTCTCAGTGTCAGTGCACTTTCCCGACGCCCCCTCACAGACAAATACCTCCACATCGTGGTGGGAGGCCAGCAGCTTTCTCTCTCTGGACTGAGGAGGACAAGATGAGATCAACACAACATGAAGTCATATGTGGTTACAAAGATCATGATCCAGTCAACAGTCCATCTAACAGCAAACATGAACAGTACATGTAGATTTATTTGAATCTCATCTCATTAACAAGGATAGCCCGAGGGCTTAACTGCACAACCACATTGTTAAGATACAGAAAGATGCTTTCAGTAGTGACACGTTTACTTCCAACTGTACAATACTCTATTTTAGAGCTACAACTTTACACCATACATTGAGATTGAAATATAAAAATGGAAGGATTAACAATCGATACTATTAAGGAATAAGCACATTTATTTATAAAGTTTAAATGACCTCTTTTTTTTAAAGTTTTGTTTTTATTGAAGCTGCTTTTAATAGTTATTCCTTTTTTTTCATGTTGACGGTTGCAGAGACAATTCAGTTGACTTAATTATGGTTTACTTTTAAATAATACTAAACAGTTGACTTTTGAGTGGAACAATAGTTATTGTGCACTGACAAATAAAATAGAAAAATAGTACTAATACTACTATGAATTGGATATTATACAGGAGATAAGTGTGGGGATCTAGATCATAAAACATGCTTAGAGAGCATTTCATGATTTCCCTCTGTGTTTTCTTAATTTATTTTACATGGATTTACTGTTTATATTTTTGTGATTTTATTTATTTGATCTCATATTAAATCTATTTCATGTCGTCATGAAATTGAATGATATATATTAAGTTTTATTAATGTTTTTAATCACAACGTTTTCTTTGGAGAATATGAGTTGGCCTTTATCTGGAGAGTCACTAGAGGGCGCAGGCGATCCCCTGACACTCCAATGCTGATAAATCTTCCGGGCTTTTATTATGAAAGACCAGCAGCACCGGAAATGTGCCCCAGCGCTACTTCCGCTAAGCTAGTCCTTGTGTGAAGCTGGTGTTATGTTTTGAGACAGTCTGATCAGGCTTTTAGGTAAATCTACTTTTACTTTACTAAGTGATCATTGAAGTGTATTATATAATCGACAGCTCAATGTTTGTACTTATTTTATATTTCTCCTATGAACTGTAATCCGGGCTAGCAAGAAGCTAGCGTTAGCATGCTTCAGGAATAATACAAAGGGGTGAAAGAGAGGTAGTTTAGTTAGCTGTCAAATGTTGGATTAAGCCACTTTTTCTACAGTTTTACCATTAACGTACTGACCTTTAATAGTTTTTAAAAGCAAACCGTAGAATCATGACTAATGAAGTTTATCTGTGAAAAGCTGCAACCTACAGCTGTACAGAAATATACCAACGGATACTTAAACTCACAAAAACTATGTACTTCATTGTATCTATATCTGCCTCAGACTGTGTTTGTAGAAGTCATTTTTACTTATATTTTTTTTTCTGAAAAGCTTGACAACTGTAAATCCATAAGTCCCTGACAACAGCAGTGGCATTATTTCTTCTGTCATTTGTATAAGTGGACTGGTTTCAGTGAATTCTTCATCTTGTATCTCACAGGATCGGCAGGAAGTCAATCGTCTCACTTAACATGTCTGCGGCCACTGATGCACAAGGTAAGAGGTGGGCACTCATTCATGAGAACACCTCCGTCATTAGATCTTAATTGTAGCAGTGTAGTTGATTGATTTATTTTGAAATCAGTTTTCGCATCCTTCCACAAAGTTCAGAGGAAATCAAACAAACATACAAAACAACCAACAAACAAATGGACAGGGGTGCAAACATAACCTTCTTGGCGAGGGTAATTATTGGCCATTTCATACTGAGCTTGTCATTGTGCGTTCCACTGGCTCAAGTATATTATTGATCAACGATATCGATAATAGATCCGCCGGATGATACGACAGACACTGACGTACATTCACTGATCGGGGGGGCCTCATGTTACTTTACCAAAAAGTGATCTCAACAAGCTCCATGCAGTTTGATACAGATGTGCTGCACATTTGAAGTTAAGATAGGATAAAATAAGATAATCCCTTATTAGTCCCGCAATGAGGAAATTGGCTCTGTTGCTGCAGTGAAGGAGAAAGTAAAAGAAAACAGACACCAATATTCAATAAGTAAACATGCAATATAAACACAAGGAAATTATAAAATAGAATACAAATATTATACAGTGTTAACAGAATATTTACAGTATGAGCGGAACATTCAAGAGACAACGGCTATTTCTTTACTAGAGACGCAATTTGTGGTGACAACCTGCCATCTGCCCTTCCCAACAGCAACAGTCATATGTGAAGTCTGTGGGACATACTTTGAGACACGACGAGGACTGTCAAGCCATGCCCGCCTCCATCTGCGGCAGCTTGGCGTGACCTTGTCAGAAAGCAGCGGAGCTCCCATCGAGCTCCTCTACCAGCTGATGGAGGAGAGTGGTGGCTCCTTACCCAAGTTCAAAGCAGACTCCTCTACTCCTGAGCCCCCCCTCAGGAAAAGGAGCCAGCAGGAGTCCAGGACTCCCTTAAATCTGCAGGACAAAGGTCCCTCTAACAATCCAGGGGTCAGAGTCATGACATCTCCCCACAAGATGGATCATCAGGGATCTCCAGTTAGATCTAAAGAGTCAGCAGCCACTGTCCTGCCTTCCTCTCCTTCTGCTCATAAGCTCTCTGAAGGCAGCAGCTCGTCATCCACAGATCACCAAACACCAACCAAGCCACTGTGGGCACCGCTGGAGACTGATGCCCCTATTACCTTGGGTATGGCTGAATTCTGAATAATTGTCTTAAAGAAATGTCATAAGTAGCGAGGTGAGTAGCTCTCTGTGGAGGACTTTAAATACCAAGTTTAGTGTAAATATATGGCTGTAGATAGAACATTTCCATTTGAATCAGGTACATCTCAGACCGTGTTCAGACCTGCTATCAACATCCATCCTGAGTGATACAGTATCCAGTGGTCAACGCACTTAGATACGTCCTGTGATCCGATCACTCAAAGCACACTCAGAGGTGGTCTGAGGTGCATGTGGCCCCATTTGTTTAGCTGTGTGAACCCAATTTAATCTTGGGTCACATATGATATGAAGGACCACGTACTCGACTGATGTCTCTTTTGAAGCTTCTCAGTGTCCATACATTGATTTTGTTTGTATGTTTGTGTATAGAGCAGGGAAGTGAGATCCGATCACAAGTGGTCACATGAGTTACATTCAGGACCCATTTTAATGCCCTGTGAACTTAAGGCTTTTCATCGTGATCAGATCTGTCAGGATGGATGTAACTATCAGGTCCTCAGTACTCTCCTGCTGACATGGTACTTTTCTTCCATCATTGTCTTCCCTCTTGCAGCCTCTGACACCCCTGATGAAGTCTACGTCTGCCAGCTTTGTGGCTGTTGGTATGAGACACGCAAGGGCCTGTCCAGTCATGCTCGGGCCCATATACGTCAGATTGGAATCCCTGACAGCGAGATAAAGGGCAGCGCGATTGATTTTCTCTACCGGATTATGGAGGAGGAGGACCTGAAGCCAATCAGCCCTGACCAGCAGAAGCTGCTCATCAAAAACCGTGCCTCCGGTTCTTCCTCCAAACGTCCCTCTGAGCTGACCTCTCCCCCAGGCAAACGTCCCAAAACGTCGAAAGAGTGCACCTGTGTCCTGTGCGGGGAGGAGTTTGAAAATCGTAAAGGCCTGGCCAGCCACTCTCGTTCTCACCTGCGTCAGCTCGGGATGACTGACTTGATGGGGAAAAACTCTGCACTTGACACCCTCCAGGAGCTGGTCAGCAGTGGCATGTTAGAAGCTGTGCACCGCCCCAAACCTAACAGTGCATCCAGCTCTTCATCGGTGCCATCGAAATCCCCAGCCTGTCCTCTATCCCCAGCTCTGTCTCCAGCTTTGAGCCTGTCCCAGCGCCCTGGAAAGAGCCTTCACTCCCCTCCACCTCTGGTTAATAAGGCCCCAAAGGCAAAGAAAGGCTTCCGGCTAGCAGTGGACCCCCTCCTAAGAAAGCTGAAGCCTGAGCCTGAGGAGATTGAGGTGTCTGCTCCATCGGAGATACTCAACACTCTCAGCGGCTCTCCTCAGAAGTCTCCCCCGGCTCTTGTTGCTTCAAAGCCTCTGAGTGCAGGTAAGGAGTTTTAATTCATGCTCCAACACTCTTGTTTTTCCAACCGTTTGTTTGTATTTGTACATGTACGTATCCTCTCTGTATGTCCTCAGACGTCCATACCCCACCTACCGTCCTTTGTGACTTCTGTGGCCAGCTGTTTGACACCCGCAAAGCCCTGTCCTGCCACGTCCGCGCCCACCTGCGGCAGCTCGGCCTCACCTGGTCGATCAGAACGTCGCCGATCGACCTTCTCAAAGAGGTCATGTTGCGCGGTGAAGAGGGCCTTAAAGGTTCAGGCAAAGCCAGCTGGATGCTTCAAGCCTCCAAAAAGGCCCCGGAGCGCCCCCAGTCGAAGGAGCCAGCCTCCAACACCTGCACCTCACCTCTTGACTATTCCATGAAAGAGAAATCTCCGCCTGGCAAGAGTGCTTCCTTGTTTCCTGGTAAGACATGCAACCCTGAAGAGCAATAGAGTCATTCTTTGTGTCATATTCCACTGAACAAAGTGTCTTCTTGCATTGTGGTCAATTTGTGTTTAAGAAATAACGCACTTGTGACCGGCATACACGGGCACTGAGTCAATCCTGAAGCACCCTGTCCTGGTACCATAAATACTCACTAGAGCTCCAAGAATGTGTGAGTGGACACCTCCTGCTGTAGTCTGTGTTACCGGTGTCCAGGCCTGTACCTTCTGTAACTTGCCCACCAGCCATACCGTCTGCCTCACTTGTGTGTATCAGTGGTAGCACCCACGCTACTAATTATCTATATTCAGTCTGACACTGCGGTCATAAAGTGAAGTATCTGCTCCACGCGGCGGCAGAGTCCCCTCACAAGAGTAACAGTCTTATCACAGGAGGAGATGGAAGTTGACGGACAAGGATGATGAGGATTTGGTGTTAAAACATTATCACAACGTTGGATATTTTGCGCGTCCACCATCTCGGCAACACACAGGTCAGTGTGTTAGAAAGAGTGCGACTCGGGTCACCTTTATCGTATGAACCTGATCTTTCCCAGTGGGTTCAGATGGTTCCTGACAGTTCCCAACAGGTGGGGTATGCTCACTCTAGTTTGAGCGAGAGAGAGAGAGACCAGTGCAGGGTGTTCTGCACTTCACAATGAAGCTACAGCACAAAGCTTCTTAAAGCCTTTTATGTTGTATTGAGGTAATCAAACACTGCACACATCTTCATGTGCAGCAGAAGAGTCCGAGGCTTCCCCCAGTAGAATCGAATGTTGCAGGTCTCGCTCAGTAAACGTTGCACAGACACTGGAGCCAACACACATCTGGTCTTGTTAACGGTCGCACCAGTGTTGTCAGAAGTTTATTATCCAATGTGAAAATGTCCACACGTGGCATCCCTGATGCTCGGTAGAATCTGTGCAGCAGTTTTAGGAAATTACTGAGCCTTTAAAAAATAAATGTAACTCTGTTTTTGGCAGAGTGCAACAGATAGGAAAATGCAGTTGGAAAATAAGAAGTCAACACCAGTCATCTCCTTTAATAACTCAGACTTGACTGTATAGGTTTTGCTTTTTCCATATAGTCTCACCCCATGAGACCCCAGAATGCAGAAAAACAGACTCTTGCCATAACTCAACTGTCTTTTCTAACTATCTATAGCTGTTTCTACGTATTTGCACCAAAATGCAGATCCACATCTCATGGCATTGTGTTACGGATGAAATCCCTGAAGGCAGTTGTGGATTAAGCCAGTTCATTAGAGGGGAGTGTACCATAAATGTCCATATTTATGTATTTCCAACATGGCAAAATGATTTGTGAATCTCACTAAATTGGTAATACATGACTAATACTCGTCTAAAAATACCCGTCCAAAAAGTGTCTCATCTTCTTTGTGTCAGACACATCCTGTGAGCTTTGTGGGTTTAATTTTGAGAACCGCAAGGCCCTGGCCAGTCACGCGCGGGCCCACCTCCGACAGCTGGGAATCATTGAATGGAAGGCAGACGGAGCAACTTCGCCAATCGAGCTCCTCGGTGAGTTGATCCGGAGAGACCCAGTCAAAGTGGCGGCAATAACCCGCCGCTACCGTTCAGGAGACCTGTACATCAAGAAGGTGAGCTGAGCTCTAAAATATGTTGCAGAATAAGTAGTTCCCAGTCAGACTTGGACACGTCCACAGATGTATCTAATACATTCTCATTTACAACACATTATTTTTTCTTTCAGGTCCAGAAGCCCGGTGGTTCGCCCCCTCTGTCCACAGACTCCGACTCTGTGCCAGGCAGCAGCATGAAGCTGGAGCCCAGGGCGGGCAGAGAGAACTTGGGCGTCATGGCAGGCTCATCCAGACAAACGCAAGGCCACACACGGACACTTGCAGGCCACAGCAACCCTGGTGTGCGCTCACCAAGGGGTGAGAAAAGAAAGGCTCTGGAATATGACCGGATACAGATTTACTGTAGATAGTAAAAACATTCCTCCTTTTTTTCCCACATCACTGTAATTGCTCTCTGTGAAATTGCAGGGGTCCATCCGCCCAAACACATAGCGGCAAGGGGGGGACAAAGTCGGGACAAAAACTCCCAGCAACCACCACGGTCTGGCAGCATCCCTGCCATGCTGCCAAAGCCTCCGCTCACTCCACTGGTTAAGCTGGTTGGCAAAATCTACTCACTCAAGTGCAGGTCAGTTTATCAAGCTCAAAACGATATTGTCCCTGTATTATATTAAGTGAATAATAAAAGTCCTTGACGATGGACACGATGATAAAGACAAGTCCATCAGCAGCTTGATTTGTCAACTACATTGGTCAATCTCTCAGATCTTTGTTTCTTCTGTGTGTAGGGGAGCTTCATACTGTATATCGAGCTGAATTCTGTGGATAAAATGATTCCTTTCGCGTGTAGGACTTGAAGATTTCACTGAAGTTTTCAAAAAAAGATACAAAATGGATATTACAAAGTCAGACTGCGGTTTTAAAAGCAGCGTTGGTTCTGAAACACATTTTTATCTTATTTGTTGAAATCCTCTTTAAGTTCTGATAGCTTCAATAAATCTGGGGGGGGCGGGGGGGGGCTGTTGTCTCTGGCCCTCACAGGACGGTAATAAACCTGCCAGGTCGCTGGTGTACCTGAATGTCACTTACTGCCCTGCCTGTCTACACATACCCTGAAGCAGAGACAATAGCCAGACGTTAGCGAGCGAGTCACGTAGTCGGTTTCTAGCAGTTGTCAGTTGTTTGGGGGACGACATCCCTCCCCTTCCATCCATAGGTTGCACATTTTTTAGCCTTTCCAGGATTACCAAACCTAGCTTTAATCATGAAACATGATTTTAACAACCTTCAAGGTACTTAAGTAGTAAATAGAACGGCACTCAGTAGTGTGCATACCTCCACCAGGGGCTCTATCTCTAGATCTGTCCCTTTGTCTGGATCCTAAATTAAATGGATTCTTTCTTGACCCGTGTCCCATCCCTCCACCAATCATGACAATCCGTTCAGCAGATTTTCTATAACCATGCTGAAAATCAAATGGACAGAGGTAACAAAACTACATTGTGTTACCACAACAAAACTATGAGTCACAATTCACTTAAATAAATATTGTAATTATATAGATATGTAGTGAACACTCATGTTGTTGTGCCTCAGTTTGGATGAAATCTGTCTGTCTGTCCTGCTGCTCAGGTTCTGTGAAGAGGTGTTCCATGGCCCTCTGTCTGTTCAGGAGCAGTGGATCACACACCTCCAGAAACACATCCTGTCGTTGGGGTACAAAGGCAAAGCATCTCCTCCTGCCCCACCGGTGGCAGCTCCTGTGCTCGTGGATCCAGTCGCTGTCTAGTCCACGAGATCTCTCTGGAATTAATATCACACGTGGTAATCCTTTTAATCATGTCAGAGTGGAGGGGAAGTGCATAATATGAGTGTGAAATAGATGTTGCTGTCTTAACCTGGGGGGTTGCAAACATGAGCCATGTTTGAGAGCAGGGGGCTATTAATCCACTCAGACAAATCCCACAGATACAGTCGATCACAACACTGATAAGTGGGTGTTTCTGGAAAAAGTAGTTCCTCGTTTTGACCATCAGTGCTTTATTCCTCCTGCCCGTACATTCCTTCCATTTGTACCAATTCTAAATGTGTTCCAATGGGATTAATGTCATAAATGAATAACGCATCCCACATTAAGAGCACATTCTGAGCTTAAATTGAATTTCCAGTTTATGATTTTGTTCTCCTGAGTAGACTGGCACGGTCGCCATTTCACTGTGATGTCCAATTTCTCCTTTGAATCAAGCCTTGTTTTAAAAATGTACATTTTAAGTCTTTTACTTTTTAAATCCGCCACAATTTAATTTATCCATCAAACAGAAAACATTTAGGAGTGAAACATTGACATCAAAAAGTTACACAATGTGTGTTTAACTGGTTCATCCTGGTCGACATAAAAACGTAATGTAATGTCGACAACCATCTGGACCATAGACACAATCAGTTTCTGTTCACACATCATGTTCAGGTATAATTGCTGATCACAAACTATCAAATTCTATATACATTCCTTTTTTAACACCATTTTGTGGATTAAATTCTGTCTTGTATGTAAACGTATTGTGTACAAAACATGATTTTTATGTACAAATGAAGATAAATGGACATGAGCGTGCACTGTGTTCACTGTAAGACTCAATATTTGTCTTAGCCGTTTATGGAAGAACTTTGTGTGAAATTCAGCACACAGATTCTCGTGTCTGGGATCAAACACTTTATATTCCTATCTGCTCATTTCAATACATTTTTGCCTTTTTTGTGTATTTTTTATAATTTTTAAGGCATTTTATACTAGAAAGATTGAAATTGACATGCAACACAGGTCCCACGTGACAGTGAGACGATCTATGTCAGATAGACTCACTCAGTATGTTGAGAAATCCCTTCCTCATCGATGGTTTTCTGTCGTTCCTGAAGAGTTTCTATGAATGATAAATATTTAATGACTTAATTAATTAAAACCTAAAAAGCCTTTTTTAACAAATCAAATATTATGGCCTAGGTCTTAAATATCTTGAAGTAGGTCCTAATTTCTTAATGCTCATTAAATGCTTCTTACGTTGCACTTTAAAATAAGTTTCTCCTTTTTTCTAGAGAAAAAAAACAAACTGATGTTTGCTTTAATAAAACTTAACTGATATCTCAGTCTTTGCTGTGGGAAGGATTATAGATACATACTGTCTCTGTCTATAGTTTGAGGGATAGCATATTAGTGGTTATTCTGTACTAAGCTACTTCACCTTATCTCCAGTTATAGGGAAGTCTAGATATATCTGGGACTATGATATTCCTTCATATCTGTCGTACTTGAAACCTGCAGAAACCCTTATATTCCATTCTCACTTTTACTTCTCATCCAAAACCTTGTTGTTTCTAAAGCTTATTTATCATTTTTAACTTTCACACTCAGGCTAAACAGCATTATAGTGAGTGCTGCTGTAGAAATATTTTAGACTTTGACCCCCGGACCTATCTCTCCACAGTCTCGCCAACAGATTGCTGCTTTTCTCATGGCGCCTGTATAGAAAAAAAGAAGTTCCATTGTTTATACATTCCTTGAAAAATCAAGTCTAATCAAGTGTCATCTCTGCCAGATTGAAATAAGAGAATCTCCAAATTGTGTAAACCACCAATCTCAAGCTTGCGGACATTTCAGGCGATACCGTTTCAGCTCCTCGGAGCATTGTTGTCTTTTAAAGTTGTGGAAAGAGCCGAGAGAGAAGCCGCACATCCAGCATCCGAGTTATGAGCCATGTTTTTCTTCAAAACCAGAACCTCACCATCATTAGTGTGCAGCTCCCCAGCCCTGCAGGCGTTTGGGTAGCACCTCACGTGTCTTGATGCCAGCAGCAGGGACTTTAAAATCAGTTTGAAAATATCAGTCGTCAGAGCAAAACATCTCTGAGCTGCCGTAACCTCGTGTCCCAGAACATCCACAGTGTGACTTCTGATTTGATTCCCTCTTCTTTCCAGGGTCATCAATCTTGCAACCTGTATGGATTCTGCAGTCCACGATATCCGTACTGCTCTGAGATGCTCAGCAAACTGCTCAGGGAATGTGGTTTAGAAAACTGCACACGTCCATAAAATAGGATCTGCCTCCCTCATCCCCTTAGATTCTCTCAAAACATGTCCTCGTTTTGACATCCTAATAAATTACTGAACACTTTATTATTCAAAATTTCTTTATAAAAATGTCCAAGAATATGAAAGTGATATCAGATGGATATCTGTGAGACTGATGAAGTGTCTCCTCTGCTTCACTTTCTCCTTCTTGTGTTCAGGTTTAAAAAATCTGTTTTTCACTGACAAGAGGAAAATCTTTCTTTTTAGTCTACAAAAAAGAAATAAGAAACAACTGTAAAGGGTTTACCATTTTTACATCGGACACTTTTCATGCATCTCACCTTTATCAGGATTCTTTATTCAATAATTTATATTGATAATAGTGTTATGTCTATCTCTCAACCTTATCAATTTTTTTCACATTATCTGGTAAATACATCTTTCACTCTAAACAATAAGTCACATTGTCCCTCCCATATGTGTGTACTACTGTATTTCTAACCATTGTCCATGTGGGTGTTTGTATCAAACCAGTTTCTTGGGATGTCTTCCAGATGTGAGTGAAAGTTTGTTACTCATCTTCCTCACCCTAACCCTAACCCAGGACAACACTAGTTATATTTCCCAAGTTTTAAATGCAACACCTCTTAGGGTTGTATGTCCGTGCACCTCGCTCAGCACTGAGTTCACTCAAATGCAAATTCAAAATTAAACAATTTGATAATCCCAGAAGAACAATTCGTTAGAATGTGTTACCCTTCATTGATTGATAAGAACAAAACAATTAGCAACCACAATCGGACATCAACATGCCACTGACTAGTGGACAAATCAACAACAACATCAACAACAATCAAACAATCAACAATCATGTAGTAGCCTGATAACATAAGGAATTAAGGACTTAGAATACAGGTTTATTTTACCAGATGGCAAATAAGTAATAGTGCATATAATGTTCTCTCAGACCAAAAGCGTCAAGCGTCCTCAACAAGTGATTTCCCTGGTCTCCCTGTTTGGCCATGTGACTAAAGTTTGCCTTATGGGTCAAACACTGCTCCTTTGGTTTTTATATGTCCTTATGATTTGCACCTCTTCAGCGTGTATGATGCAGGCTTTGGGTTTGCACTTCCTGAAAACCAGAAGATATGAGTGTGATTTGCATCTTTGAGGCCACATTGGCACATTAATGAGGCCAGCATACTTGCTTTTTAAATTTTTTATTAAAAAACACATTAACATTTGTGCATTACACATTAACAGCTGCTGTTGTCATTGAAACAAAGCACAGTGTAATACACGCCTTATATCGGTCAGGACTTCAGTGCCAGGGGAGAATAAGTAATGACAAAATAAAAGATGGAAGGGAAAAAAATGACACTGAAAATTCCCAATAGTGAGAATAACTTAAGTGGTTACAGATTTTTTCCTGAAGATGGATGTCGTATTCGGCCTAATTTCAATTATGTCAGTAGAGCTCTGCATAATTTTTCAGTTTTAAATATTCAGTTACGGGGGCCCATCTTTCCAAAAATACATCAGTCCTTAAATGCTTGAGATGTGTGTTTTTCTCAACATCCACCATCAGATTTCTAAAAGAGCGATTAATCCACGGTGAAGCCTAGACCATAAAAGAAAAACCAGGGGGTTGCAGCACACAGCAGACGATGACTCTGGATGAGGAGGAAAGACCCCAACTGGTCCCTAAGGTGTAGGGGACTCACACCCAGGTCTGATCCGCCTGTGGTGGGCCGACCTGAGAAGAGGGTGAACCTACCGATTACACAAAGTAACACACCTGATCATATGTCTCTAACATCTGCTGGTGGTCACTAATGTCTCCTGATGGTTGGCAACTTAAGATCAAATGGCTGTGGCTGAGGACGGGCAGAGGTCGTCCTCTAACCACAAGGTCGGCGGCTTGAATCCCAGCCCATGCCGAAGTGTCCTTAGGCAAGATGCTTAACCCTGAATGGCCCCTAATAGGGTCCTCCTTCCAAGCAACAAATAATATGCACCATACATTTCTTTATTTTTGCAAGGTTTATGTCTGGGAACACTCGCATGATAAAAAATGCAGCGGGTCCAAACACATGCTTGGCGTTTTTTAAAGAGGAATAATCCTCCTGCACGTGTACCTTGATGGACCCTCCTCTGTGCTGTCCGCCTCTCTCTCCAGTGAGGCTGTGCAGGATCTGTAAAAAGGTTTCCATGCAACAAAACACTCTGTTTTCTACTGCCTCCGCCATGGACGGTCTGTGCTCTCCACTCTCTCTGTCACTGCCTCTGTTACACATTACCGCCACAGTGATGCTCCCTGAAGTCTTAATACTGATAACGTGTGATTTACTGCCAGAGGGAGGCCTGCCCCCGGCCCGCTGGTGGATAAACGCTGGTATGCGCAGGCACTTACGGAGCGAGCGAGTTATCCCACCTGACAAAATCAGGCCAGGCTGTGGCTCACGGCTATCAACGCCTCACATACACAAGTGTGTGTGTGTGTGGGGGGGGGGGGGGGGGGGGGGATTTCAAAGCGCTCATTGAAGTGAGAGCCAGAATTAGGAGCACATCTGTCTCCCAGGGCCGTGGGATTTGGAGGATCTGGCGTGATTTCTGGTTCCTGACCGTGCTTCACGGGCCTTTTGAAACCGCCGTGGCTTTATCGTGGCTCCGCTTTGCAAGGACCTTGGATAGTCGAACGCAATCGCTCAACTCTCGTCGTCAAGTGTAATCCTTATTGAGCTTCTCTTGACAAGCCTGCAGTTATGACAGCCGGCCAGAAAATCATACAGTAGACTCTTTATATTTCCAACAACGATGATGCAGTTAAGGTGACATTCCTGGTCTCTTCGGAAACAATAAAATGGCACATTTCTTTAACCTTTACGTTGGAGTGGCACGCAGCTTTTTTTTTTGATTTGCAACCAACGCCGGCATTTGGACTTGTCTAACGCAGGTGTAGCCAATAACAGTCTCTCCTGCTGCACGCCTTTGCAAAAAGACAAAGTGTCTGCTGGGAGAAGGTTCTGATGTATTGCACTGAATCCTTTTTTCTATTTCAGCTTCCAAAGGGAAACATGAAAGAAAACCACTGTTTTAACCCTTTTCTTTTTTTCTTCTCTCCGACCGTGAATGTTTGCCAAAAACATGACTCCAGGCGAATGCTGATGTTGCTCTGTAATATGAACACATTAGTCATCGGAGCTTTACCGGGCGATAAAACGTCGAGATGTTAAGATCCTGCATGACGTCCTGCCTATACTCAACCAAAACGCCAGTCAGTGCAGCTGAGTTACGGCAGCAGTGTTTTCTTTAACATATGTAATGTGTACTGGGCTAAATGCAACAGAGTGAGTCTGTCACTGTTCAGCATACGAGTCCCAAGTCAACTCATTCCTGTTGTAATGGTCTGTGACAAAGAAAGAGAAAATAGCCAGAGCCAAGCCAAGGGGGATACTGATCTGATTGGCCCCTGAAATACCCTCCCCTTTCCTGTTAGTTTAAAAAATAAATAAACGAATCGCTTACGAACAATAAATATGACAATGTGTTAAGAGTTTTTATTTTCTAATCTTTGTTTAAATAAACAATGTGCTTGAACAAGGAACAATTTCCCGCCCCCTCCCCTGTATATTGTGGCCCTTTTGTGGCCTTCATTTAGAAAAATAGACGATCAACCACTGTAAAGGAATACATAGAGAAAAAACAGCATCAGCAGACAATCAGTATATTATAAAATATTTTAATGAGATAATATTTTTAATATAATATTTACATCTTAAGATTTTTATATATCTTGAGACCCAGAACACAATGCAATCATCAATAACCTGATACAGGAACTATATTAACTGGTAAACAGAGTTACTTGTGGACCCTCTCTCTGAGGGAAAGATAAGGTAGATGCTTATGACCACTGGTTTGTTATTTAGGAGGAAGAGAGGGAGGGAATTCAAAGTGGAGCAGGCTTTCTCTCCTTCCTCCAGTTTGTCTATGACTCATGTGTCTGGAAGTTCATTCTTCCAGCATCTCCTGTATGATTTATAGTATGTTTAAGGGGCTTGGCAGAAGATGGAGTTTTATCACACAACTTGTGGCTTCGCAATCATCCTGAGGGACAGATTTCCCCAAACTGTGCAACTCTGGCATTATTGGTTCATTTGTACTTTTCCGTTTCTTCTCTCTGCTTTTTTCGAAGATAAGCGTTCACACTCGCACACACACACACGCACACACACACACGCACGCACGCACGCACACACACACAAAGACGCACACACACACACACACACACACACACACACACACACACACACACACAGGACTGGTCCCAGCACAGATCAGTGCACACATCTGTGTGTGCAATTATGACTGGGAATTGCCTTAATTAGTGAAACATCGCATTTCTTCGTTGATTTGTGCAGCAGAGGTAAAGTCTAACAGACCCCAGGGTCACACGGTCCAAATGTAGCATTTTGGTGCGCTGACATTTTCAGGCGGTCAGGTTATATTGAGGTCATCGGAGTGCACTTGGCTCCTCTGTGTGGTTTGCAGTGACACGAGACACCGGAGACATGCACAGAGCGTCTCCCAGGCAAAGGGCCATGCTGCATCTGCAGCAGGTATCAGCCTGCCAGTCTTCCTGCAGGCTGGTCAGATGACCTCACGTAACTCCCGGGTTGAGGTCACCACACAGACCCTGGATCAGTCACACAGAATCTGAAACCTATTTGCCACAAGCAACTAATCACCCCTCTGATTTACAGTGGAACAAATACACGACCCGCTGCCAAGATGCTTTTTGGAAATCCCGGCCAGGCTCATATTTGTGTATTACAACTGAACTGCACAAAAAGTTAACCAGCAAAAGCTGTGCGAGGCTGGAGAACAAAGCGAGACACCAGCACACCAACTGATTGAACAGATGTGTGTCGGACAGGATGCAACCGCACCTCCGACTGACAGGACAGAGCAGGACAGCACGGAGATAAGTGTTTGCAAACATGCGACATGCGTCCTCGGCAAAGCTATAAATCTGCACAATTGAATTCAAGTAAGGAAATGGGGATTTCACCCTCTGCCACAAACTGTTGTCATTACATTGATGCCTTCATTAAAAAGACTTATTTTTGTCAAATGTCAGTGTTCCTGTTCCAGTCACAAATTGGATGCAGAGCTCATTTATTGCAGCCCCGCTTTAAATTCTCTACAGATTGATGTGCGATAACGATTGGTTCGGTATTTTAGATAATTATTCCACCCCCCAGACAAATATGACCATGAAACTATGACCGCTGGAGAGATTCAGAACAGACTTCTGTCACAATGCATTATGATAACTAGCCCAGGATTTGGGCTGCGTGTTTGTGTGGGCGGATACAGAGTGAAGCTCACATTTGCTCAGCACGTATACAGTAGTAGTGTGTGCGTTTGCCTGTGTGTGTTCTCTCTGTGTGTGTGCGTGTGTGTGTGGGGGGGGGTTGTATGTGTGTGTGTGTGTGTGTGTGAGAGAGACCCCTGAAGTGATCTGCCCCCCCAAATGACTCCAGCATGTGTGTGGATGGAGGCATGCAGGACGTCTGTTGCAACAATCTAAACAAACCCATGATGATGGAGGTGGAACATCAGTGTAAATCACAGTCAGGTGCAGTGGAAGGAGGATCTTGCCATCTTCAGCACCACCTGTGGTGCACAGCCAGGAGAGATATTACAAATGTGTGTGTGTGTGTCTTTGGAGATATCAGCCATAACTTTTTAACTATTTCATTTCTAACACACCGCTGACTGTTAAACCTTCTAACTTAATAGGGAACATCCAATACAGGCTGTAGTATAGGCTATAAATCCAGCTCCCCCATGTTAATGGTGCGCTTACCACATCTCTGTAGCCCTCTCCTCAACTCTGAACATCCGAGGCCCAGTCCCACCCTCAAGGCTCCAGTCAGTCCCTGAGGGCTCAGGGCTTTCCCATTGTCGAATCATCGAGTGCGTGAGGGCTCCCTCGCAGCTTTTATGAGCCTTTTATGCTCTCTTTCTATTTCCATTCGTGCAGACTTTGCCAAAGGGAATTACCCACAGTTCATAGCGTGAGGTATACTGGACCCGATCCATTGACAGCAAGGTACGCAAGTACTAGTGTTTTGAAACGGATGCAGGCAGTCACTGGTATATAAATCAATAAACAAGCATGGAAGGAGCTCAAGTTTCTGTAGTTCCTTGTCTAATCAATTTAAAATGTTTGCAAAAAGAGTAAATGAAATATCTAAAAATAACCTCTCTTCTACTCTGTAAGAGGAGCCTGGAACACGGTGATATCAGGATGTCAGTCTCTCAAGCCCATTGTTCAAGAAGAAAATGAACAATGTAAAATGAAAAGAGGCAAACTTGCCAAATTAAAGTACAAAGTTTAATGTTGTCAAGTAACATAATATGGTGCATCGTGCCATCCCAATCCTATTCCATTTTGAGCACGTGCTGCCTCTCAAACTCAATCACTTACCAACTGATGTCAGTAAAGTTCAAGGCTCAAGTGCTAAGGGGAAATATTAAGATCCTGCCCAAATGTCCAGAAAAACTGTCAGCCATTGTGTTGCATTGTGGGCAATGTAGACACCAGGTTTTGATAAGGCAAAAAAAAGACAACATCTGTCGTACAAACTTAACCCTAACCCTTAAGCTGCTTTCAGACATGCAATGAACTCATTAACTTTATTCGTTGCTCTGTTTTGGTCTGCACCAACTTCTGCTAAATGTTCGTCTGGTTTTCCTCTGAAGAAAAAAAAAAGCCTTAGGATCAGTGAGCATGAGCCAGAAACAATGTTCAGTTGGAAGCTTGATAATCAAAACAATGAGGTGAAAGTCAATAAGACCCCAATGAAACCATTTAATTGGAAAAGCAGATTCTGGTTTGTCACTATGAATGATTTATTTCCCATTACAGTCATTTGATCCAATGTTGTTATAAAGAATGTGAATTACACCTGATTTAAGAATAGGAAACAGACTAATTTTACATTAGTTAGAATTTCCTCTGTAATGAGACAAATATGGGCCCCGGAGATCCCCCTCATAATTTCATCTGAGAAGCAGTCACGCAACATTTCAGTAAATCCCTTCACATCATTCGCCACCAGACCTCAGGGATCAGCGCAAATACACAACTCTGCGTCTTCAAAGGCATCAGTGGTTGAAAAAGTCTCAGCGAGGAAGTACAATGGAAGTGTTAGGTCCCCTTTATTTCCTGCAAAGACCCAACCACACGCCGGTGCCAAATGAGAACAAATCCAGCTGAAGATAAAGTGTCTTTCCAGTATTTTTCTTTTTCCTCCCTAGGAGCTTTCATCTGAGCAGAACACTTAACCACTCAAAAACATCAAACCCCTGGGCACAGGCGCTGGATGGCTACACATCCCAGTGATTCACCGCGGCTATTCTCATCAGTAATTAGGAAAATGAGCCCAGATAAATGCACGTCTCTTAAATGGAACTTATTGATCCACTTTTCTCATGAAGCCCCATAATGTCTAGATATTTGGATGTAACTAGAATCTTTCACGAATTCCCTCTGAGATCATTATCTTATCACATAATACTCCTCATGCTATTTAAAAAGCTATGTGGCATTGCCATAGTAGGCCATTCTCATCACTGGGTCATTTTAATCATGCATTTTTCTTTCAGGGGGAATGGTTTTGGTTCCACAGATGAATTACCTCAAATGTGCAGCTCCGGCTTTTTTTTCCTTTTCGGTGCAACTGCATTTGATTTGTATTGACTGGAGTCCAATAGCTGTTGAGAGGAATTTAACCCTTTGTGTGGTGTTGGCTGGTGTGATCTGTAAACTGAGAGCACAGATTTACACATGGCTCTTGTTTTTCTTAGTTGACTCTCTGGGAGCTCGGTCCATTTCGAATGTCCGTCTGAGCAGAGAATCTTTTTGCCTTATTTATTGATGGATCATGAAAATGCTGTGTTTGTTGTGTTCCACCCTGAATTTGCAGTTGGGTGAGAGTGTGAGAAATGTTTTGAAATAACATTGAGCCGGTTCCTGCGCGACTACAACATTTGAAGAGTGTGGGAATAGCAGGAGTAGGCAGGGTCTACAGCGCTATGATCCAACGTGCATGTGTGTGTGTGTGTGTGTGTTTGTGCGTGCATGCGTGGCGGGTTGTCATCCACTAAGCAGTCAAATGAACACACGATTACTCTAAAAAAAATGGGATTGTCATTGTATTTGGCAGAAGATGCTAAAAATACAAATCAATGGAAAAATAAGCAAATTAAGTCGATAGTTGGGAACATGGAAGAGGTCAAACCAACAGAACCCCACTTAGGAATCCTGCTAAGAAAGCGAGACATTAAGTAAACTGAGTGACCTAACAAAATGAGATGAGGAGACGTGTACACTGACAGCTCAAACCATTTGAACTAGAATGGCCCAATAGTCCCCTTATGAAGCTTTCACTTGGATCTCTGCCAAATTATACACATCCATAAATATCAGTATACATCAGTACCCTAGACATGTCTGATTTCTTTCATCAAGACCCATAAGTTGTTCTCTGAGAAATGTTGAAAAACAACCAATTACACAATGTTAAAGGAAATGCTATAACAAATCCGGTAACCACCGGATCCTTGCCAAAATGTATTGGGTTCTCTCTTGGCCCATGTCCCTGCCCTTCACCAAGGTTTGTGGAAATCCATCAAGTAATTTTTGCATAATCCTGCAGAAAAACTAACCAACTCATAAACAAACTTCTGGAGAGGGGTGAAAACATGACCTCTTTGGGGAAATGACTAACAAAATCCAACAAAAATAACAAAACAACTGGTTTTGCTTTAAGCAACGCAATCTGACTGCAAGGAAAACTAAACTGTGACAATGATGTGCCAGAGTGTGAAACCATAAACTTATCTTTTGAATTTGAATGTTGCAAGCTGTGATACAGGATGAGCGTTACCATATTTCTGTCAGCTGTGGCTGCAGGACACAGCTTCTGTCCCTTAACCATAACCTAGCCTTAGCCTTAACCTTAACCTTAACCTTAACCCTTACATTACATTTCATTTAGCTGATGCTTTTATCCAAAGCGACTTACAATAAGTGCATTCAACCATGAGGGTACAGACCCAGATCAACAAGAATCAAGAAAATACAATTTCTTCAAAAAAGTACTACAATGTGCTATAAGTAAGTGCCATCTAAGTGCTACTAAATTGTTACTGGACCTGATCCGTTCACAGCCCGGTACGCAAGTACCAATGTTTTTAAACTAATGCGGGCAGCCACTGGTAGCCAGTGAAGGGAGCGGAGGAGCTCAAACTTAGTCTCAAACATTTCTTCACATTATTAGGGACTTGCATTTCTTCCCTTTATGGACAAGTCGCCACAACATTAGTTATACCTGTAATAACTGGACCTCATGCTTCGCTTACACGATGGCACGCACAGAAAATAAGCCAAGGCCCAATAATCTCAACATGAAAAACAGGATAATAATTTCCCTTTAAAAAAAATGTCCCCACTAATTGCCCAACTTCATTTAAACCATGTCAGCAATCTAAATTTGTGATGGTGAAATCTCAAGTTGAAACATTTCGATATGGAAGCAAAACTGAATTTCTTTACCGAGCTGCGATGCAACCCCAGACCATATGGTTGCTTTTCTGTGTTTTAAAAGATGAATCTTTACCAGCACACAGAGTTCCCAGGGAAATTATTTGGACTACACATTATTTCTTGTCCATCTGGAGTGTGTTGATGTTGACGTTTTTACGGTGCAAAGACAAGAAAACATTCTGTGGCATTAAATTGTTCACCAGTCCATCACAGGGCTAATAAACATCGATACAATGTGAGTCACATTGATATTCACTCATGGGAAATAAAAGATGATGTGACGGGGCATCACATTTCTTCTCTCAGGAAATGGGTATTTGGCAACCAAAAAAAACTAATATTCCGGCCCCAGCTGTCACTCCTGTTAATAGCTGTACTAAGTGTGAACTTGACTATATAAACATACAGTACATGTTGAAATTTTGGGGGTTGCTGAAAACCCGGCAGCTTTGACACAATAAATATCCTCTATTGCATTTTCCAGGCCTCCGTCTGCCTCCGAATCTCAGACCATTTATTCATGGATTCCCTCCCACAACAGCACGCCTCCACATTAACCACACAGTGTGAATGGGCCCAGGGAGAGTTTCGGATGAATGAGCCGAGAGATCCTTGAAATTCAGAGTAAATCATCGAAGCCTCTGAAGTTCCACCAATTACGAGCAGTTCAATGAAAAGCTGTCGCTTCCTTCCCATCGCTGTATAACCTTACATGAACCATTTTTTTTTAACTTGGTAGGATACTGTGACAGGGCCCAGGCTGACACTGCAGCTCAGCTCATTACATCGACGCTCCCCGGGCCAAGTCCACTCCAGCTCCAGACCAATGTGGCTCCTGTAATGTGGACGCAGTGAAGTATCTGGTGTAAGCCATGCAAAATAGATATTTCACTTCCAGTCCCAGAAAACTTGAACTCTCTGGTTCTGTTAAGCAAGAGTTTTTTAAATTAGTGTCAGGGAAGATTAGCCCCAGTGTTTTGTTGACTCTGGCTTTCCTCCCTCAGATCCTACTGTTGAGTGTGCAGAAAAAATATTTTCCTTCAAATACATGCATTTATTACTTTAATTATGTCTTTAGAGTTTAATTACTCCGTTTTAAGAAAAGTATTATTTAGTGTTTTAGTAAAATATTCCTTTACTTTGCCACAAGCTGTGCTCACATATTTGATGGAGGTGCTAAAATCGAGAAAATGTCATAAAGCATTTTCAAACACCAAATAGGTAAATATTTTATGATTTATATGTTGCATAGCTACAAATTCTGTATAATTTTGGTTGACAAAAAAAAACATTCACAGCTACAGAAACACACATTATGTCATTAAGCATTAGAAGTCAAGAGGTCTGACTCGCAGTTAAAATAAATAAAGAGAAATCCCTATAATGTTAGTGCTGCATAAAAGGCACTGTCAGCAAGAATCACAGATCGAGCCTTTGAAATTCATTCAGTCCATTATATTTAACCATGACTCCCAATCTGGGGTTTCTGAGACCCCGAACTGAACTAATGAGTCACGAGGACGTCAGGGCAGAGGGTTCAGAAATGAGAGAAAACACATGATATGTCAGGGAGATAAAAATGAATGTGACATTATTTTTTCTCAAAGATGGTTCCTGTCATTTCTGGTAGTTATTAACCCACTGATACTTGTTCAAGTGCTCATAGAGTTGGTTTTAATAAGTGATTTGATGGTATAGAAACACATCATGATTGACAGCGGAGACTGATGATTGGTCGAGCAGGGCCTCGCTACCCCGACTCCGTCCCCTGGTCGCTGCTGCTATTTCTGGATAGTGAGAGGAAGTGGAGATGTGTTGGCCATGCAGTCTATATGGAATGGAGAAATGGACGCCTGATCTCTTCCTTCTGTGACATCACATGTTGTTACATTCAGACTTTTTGAGCAGGACACTTCCGTCATTCAAAGCCTCCTGCAGACATGGAAATGTTGTTGAGTAGAACTCATACTTTTGAAAGTAGACGAGTAAAATACTTAGATATAAAATACAGCAATAATAAAATATGGCCAACAAATCTAAGACCCTGCTGGTGTGTTGTTTTCCAGGTGTATCTCAGGCTCGGCCAGGGATGTATGTGACTAATATCTACGTTGACCCTCAGCATGTTTACTTCCTACGTTTATTGTGTAGATTAAGATCCACAGGGCTGTGTCGGAGACTGTGTAGTCTCTACCTGTAGCTGATTCAAACTGAGTCTGCCTCTGCAACAGTGAACTCCACACAATGACTCAACTAAGCCATGCAATCAAGTTCCAGGAAAGTCGTACAGTACGGTACAATGGGTCTGTGATTGTTAGCAGACACTTTGGTATGGATCATCTGAAGCAGAGCAACATACAGCCGCTCCGGTGGATGAGCAGTGAGTCAGACTTAATCAGTGTTTAAAAAGTCCATACACATATGGTGGTTTGAGGCAAAGACCAAGTCTGATATTGAATTTGGTCCGTAATGTTTAACTTGGCAAATGGAAACCCTATTATTTTCTGTAATTATTCAAGATCAACACTTCATTTATCAAGTTAAATACTGCAAACTATAAAGCCTCGTCAGCAACAGTAATCCCATATTCTGTGTACAGTACCCTCCTTATACGGCCCTGATTCACGCAGCACTGTTTATTCATCGAGTTAAAGGGAACTTTTTCGAAAAAGTAAAAACCTTGTGTGACATTTTTGTACGTCTCACATCATTTGCAGAGCAGAGGGGAGAAATTACACATTTTGGAGTTTGAACATTGCATTCAGTGACTCTTCCTTGTGTCACATAAACACATGACTCCTTCACAGCGCCGTGATGCCGCGCAGGGCCGCACAAGCTTCCAAATATGGAGCCATTAATATTGGGGAGCGACCAAAATCTCTGAAAGCTCGCTGTGTAATTTTATTTTTGTGGTGTTTACACTGATGCCTCGCTCTGCTGTACATAGATGCCTCGTCCTGATTCCGCTGAGGGAAAAGCAGAGTTTGGCTGCTGAGCAGACGTTGACTCATGTTGTTTCATAACAGATTGTTCCCTCTTCTCTCCGATTTGTCTCGCCGTGTTTCTCCTCACCTCCTCCTCAGCAGGGGTTCCTTCACAAAGAGACAGTTTGATCCAGCCTATGAAACTATTTATAAATAGTAAAAAAAAAGCAGATCCGAAATAAATTAAAATAACGTGTCCTTCAGGGTGGTCCCTCTTGGCTGTACGTCTGTCAGATCACAGTCAGGGTGATTGAAACACACGTGGTTGGTTAAGTATCATCTCTGCCCAGCATCCTGCCGACAGTCACGAAGAGCAGATGCAGAATTCTGTGCTTTCGAAGAGAAACGGACAAACCATCACCTAGTTTGCAGGGATGAAATATGAGCTATGAAAAAGATTAATCTCCAGCCTCATTTCAACTGGAAACATGCAGCTACACTGGATGAAATGTAAAGACAAAAGCTCTCGATAAAGTGAACGCTCTTTCCAGGAGTCAGTGTGCCCAACAAGCAGCTATCACATTGCTGCACGGGGACGGAGACAACGTTACGCAGGCGAGTTTTGTGGTGAGTGAGGTAACAGCTAAAAAGCTGAAACCTCACTCAGAGGGAGAATTAGTGAAGGAGCCTCGTTGCTGCTATGGAGCTGCTGGAGCCAGACAAAGTTCAATTGTTCCAAAGTGTCAGTTTGCCGCCGAGCAGATTATTGATATAGCACAGGAAAAACACTGAGGAAAAAACAGTGAAGGACACAGAGTTAGAAATCTGTGATGAAACAACAGACAGACACAGCCAGCCGTTTTGGGGCGTAGGGTCCATAAACCGTAGATATTTCTCAATTCA
Source organism: Pleuronectes platessa (assembly GCF_947347685.1). NCBI lineage: Eukaryota > Metazoa > Chordata > Actinopteri > Pleuronectiformes > Pleuronectidae > Pleuronectes > Pleuronectes platessa. The sequence continues at coordinate 23,306,590 of NC_070628.1, read as the reverse complement.
GGGGCTGTAGTCTTCGGGGGCTGCAGTTGAAGGCCGATTGTGTCAAAGTGGCGAGACTAGACCGTCCAATTTCGAAGGCTCCTTCAAATGTGGCCTAACATTGGCACAAAACGAAAGGCTCCCATGAGGATCCTGCTCGAGCCAACCCATCTCAGGAGTCATTGTGATTCAGTGACAAACCGTTCATCCCAGAGGCAAGTGCCAAGACCATCACACATCAACTAAACCGAGCAGCAAACAGTGCTCATGTTACAAACATGTGTCCTGAGCCAGTAAACTTTCCCATTTTGTGCAACTACAGGTTTGTTGTATTTGTAACCGCTTGTATAAAAAGTCAGATGACGTCACAGCTCCTCGTAAGTGAAACCAAAGCGTGAAACCCTCCTTCCTCCACGTTAGCAGATGGGACAAAGACCAAACCAGAAAGTCAGAATACATAAAGATAAGATGGTTTCTTAACCTAAATGTCCATTGTTCCGGTAAGTTTGGGTTATTTGATGAAATAAAAAAGGGAGGAAACACCAGGATTGACAGCTGAGACTGACTCGTGATTGGTCCACTGTGCGTATCGGTGAGACCTCGCTACTGCAGCTCCATCTCCCAAATTTCTCTAGACTCTAAAACATGTAAGATGGCGGTGCTTATATCACAGATACTTTGGGGGTTCATTTCTGGATAGTGGGAGGAAGTGAAGACATGTCATCCATCTTTATTTACAGTCCATGGTGATCACTGCCGAGTTTGATGAGATATTTTGCTGTCTTTGTTTTGCATAAATTCAGACGTGGCTATAGCATCATCCTCATCGCCAGAGAAACAACTCCAGACATTGCATTAGAAATGTTAGCATTATATATGTGTTGAATAATTAATCAGAAGGAAGTTGTAAAAACTGAAATGGATCTTAATTGGGAAAAGATTCCCCCACCGCTGCTTTAATCCATTATTAAAGGCCCCTGAGATTACAGATGCCAATGACCTTTACGTGATGAATGTTGTTTACTTCCTGAGGTCAGAGCTCTATTGGCAGACCTGTTGGGGGAGCGTTATTGATGACGTGCTTCTGCGGCTGTTGGTAAAATAACGGATCGATCCAATCAAATTGAAGGCAGGGGTTAGTGTTAAGTGTGTAAAAGGAATAACTAAATCAGGCTCTACATACAAACAAATAAATGTATCAACCAGTGGCACACACACACACACACACACACACACACACACACAAACACACATCTCTGTCTGCTTCTCTACTTCTCATCTGCTAATGTCTCTTGAGATGTTTTTAGATGTCATGGCGATCAGCCAGCAGACTCCAACGCTCCCTTTCTGACTGTACCACACCAACCCAGTGACCCAGTGTCCTCTCCACCCATAGCACGCTACACCTATAAGTCAAGTCAATATATTAACACAGAGGTAGTTCTATTTAATTTCCTCAAGGTGGAAACTTTAAACGCCCCAACTAAGGGCTGCATGTGGATAATGTTTTTTTGCATCCTTAATTTTCCTGCCAAATATCCATAAAAATCCTACAGCAACACACTGCACCTCTCAACCTGCAAAAACTAAAATATTACGTTCAATGATTTATAAAAACTGACCCACCCATACTAGAGAAAAAGAGAGAAAATATGATCTGATATTGCGATATTTCAGATCTCCCGAGAACAGTTTAGGAACAGAGAGAGGGCAGCCAACACATTGGACAAAACTCCTGTGATGAATGTACACTCCTAACATCCATGAAACTGGATTTCTCAGCTTCACACCCATGCGATCAACCTTCCATGTAGTTTCATAACTGCTTTCACCTCCCAGCTTCTTTCTCCCTTTCATCCTCCCCACAGGGATCTGTGATTCATGGGCTCAGGCATTTCAGAAGCCCCAGGTTCAGAGCAGAGAGACGTGGTGTGGTGAAGAAATCACCGGGCTGTTACTGTTGAGATTACAAATGGCTGAAATTTCCCAGTCAGTAAGAACAAAGAGAGAAAACACTTCCCATCCCTGTTGCACCTGCTGAACACATTCATGTTGGCCGGGATGTTTTCAGAAGGGGTTTGAAATCTCAATTTTATGATTCTGGAAGCCCTGCCTGCCTCAGTTTCTGTTACCGCCCCCGTCAACCCTTTACATTCCAGCATGGCATATAGACAGTTTAAAGTGAAAACTGTGTCATACTACACAAAATATTTTCAACTTTAATTTGTAGCCGGCAAACAAATTTAGCTAAAACCGGGTCTCTCTTTCGAGCTTGTAGATTAGGTTTCTTCCACTTTGAAATGGGGGACATCACAATTATTCTGGAGAAGGCTCACCAGGGACTTTTATTTCTAATGTGGTGTTTCAAGTAAAGTTCTGATGCAGAAGTGGATACAGGAATCTTTTCTCCACTTTCCTTAACATTGTGAGATTTCCTTGATTTCCCTGAGAATAATTCACGGACCTTGAACCCCCAAAAAAAGTCAGGCATGTTTGGGAAGCTGATAGATAAGAGTGTGTTCAGTTTGAACACAGATATAAAAATCTGTTTCTAGTTAATTTCTATGTGGATTCATAAGGAGCCTGTTGAGCCTGGTGGACGTATTAGTACCAATCTAGTTTGGAAATGTGTCTGTACCCTTGAATAAAATTGTGGATTTCTTTGGGTTTGAACAATGGAAGAAACATTTTGGATAATGTAAGTAAGTACACAAGTAAACAAAACATATATTCCCATGAATTATCTCAACTTTGGTGCCCGCCATATGCTAATTTGTCCCAGCTCAGTTTCATAATGAACCAAACATGGTTTTACACTTGTCATAATAACATAAGAGATCTCGTCTCACTCTTATTTGGTTTGTGCAGCAATATTTGCAGAGCTGTTTGCTCTCACTGTCATGCGACCACGTGCTCACGCTACCATGAGCCACCGAGTGCTTGAGCTATGGTCAATGACATTTTACCATCCACGGAGACAGTCAGATAGATTCAGCTGCAGTTGTGGCATCAATGCAGTCACTGAATCTCTTGTGTGTAAAGGCCTATGTATGCTTCTCCGTTTTGACGGGCACGGACCGATAGGCCCGCCTTCTTTGCCGTGGAACACCTTCTCCAGGCTCCACGGAGAGCTTTTCATGCAGCTCAGATTTTTCTAACTACACGCCGGCATAGCAGAGAGCCTACGGAAAGCACTTGGCTGTGATTGGTCCGCTAACGTCCGCTAACAACATTTCCGGAACGACGTTTCTTTCCCTATAGCACAATAAACCCCAAACACAACTACGACTCTAGGATTAATGTGACAAGTGTATTAAGCCAGCGGAGTTGTCCGGCTGATGGTGGCTGGTTAGAGCACTAACGGCATGTGTGTACGGTCACATACTGTTATAACGCCCTGTCATAACGGCGCTAGCGGGCTAGCCACCATGCTAACTGTGGTGGTAACAGCGCAAAACCCCGCTGTCACGACTTTAATTCCACGGCTATCATGACACTGTTTCTCAAACACCGTCAGGTTATTAGAAAACACTTGGTAGTAGATAGTATCGGGTGTCCGTGCTGACTGTGTGTGGAAGCTGGGGGGAAGCTAGCTGCCTCCGTGTAGCTTCAAGCTGTTGCAGCTGTTGAATTAGCATCGCAGTTTGGAAACAAGACCGGGGAACCGCTGCGCTAAGAAACGATAACATAAGCATTTTGACCCGCTGGGTGTCACTTTATTTCAGCAAAAACTGTCGCGTCATCAACAGCCTTTGTCTGTTAGTTGCCATCGTTCACTGTGTGTGAGGAGCCGGGGGGACGTAAATAAACAAGCGTGGACTTCTTCTATATACCTCATGAGGTAGGCTTCTCTAAGCTCGTCTTCAGTTGCCCCAACTACTGTTCTGGCTGTGAATTGTTTTCAGCACAAACCACTCTTAGAACCATAAATGAAAAAGAGCCCGTTCGATCCATCTATCCGTCTGCGCGTAACGGACTCGGAGAAGCATACATTAGCCTTTAGAGTGGCCTTCGTGAGCGTGCATATGCCACTCATTACTGCCATAGATTGAAGGAAATGTCTGGGAATCCCTGATATAACATAGGTCTATTCATATTAGATATTTCAATGAAGACTTGATTATATTATATCTTTAAGATTTGATGTTGCCCTATTATTTGCAGGTTGTACCTCAACTCTCAGCCAGTGAGCTGAGATTGGCTCCAGCCAATCCCATGGCATAGATAATGGTTAGATGGATACTCCCTATTGTATTTTGAGTGTGTGTATTTTTTCTCATCTTTGTTCGGGTGAATTCACCCAGACAAATTCCAAACAACTTTGTTTACATGGCAATAAAGTATTGAATCTGGAATTAGATCATCGCTGTTAAGAGAGGGGGTTTGGTGAACAGTCAATTGCAAATGAAGAAGGCTGAAATACTTAAGAGCACATCTGTTGTGGTCATTAACTTCTAGTTCAGCCTCTGAGGTAGTCAACACAGACACAAGGGTTAGGAAATAAGTGACAATTACAATGTATCCTCAGGGATTTAGCATCTGATCGGCTCATCATATAAAGAACCTAATGGATTTTCAAGGGCTGTTGCAATTGTATGGATATCCAGCGAATGTGGGCCAGAAAGCAGCTCACTTTCCTGATTTGGTTGAAACTGCAAAGTCCAACAGTTGGATCATTCATCTCTCAGTGTTACCTTCATTTAGATTCCAGATTTTTAAATAAAACCAGTCGGGCACAGGAACATAGAGAAGTCAACTTTATTAGCTGTACAGGCCATTTCCTGTTCTAAGTAGCTGATCACTAGGACGGTGATCAGTTTGCCCTACGATTCATTTTTTCCACACTGCACATTTCAAATTAATGGACATGTACAACATAAAGACTGAAAAGCGAATGCCAGGGCGCTACAACAGATCTGCGTTCAAAGGAAAAACAGATTCCGCCGAGGAGGGAAAGTGCGATCATGGTGTACAGATGTGTATTACACCGAGGACTTTGAGCGTCTGCTAAATGTCAAAGGAAAAATTCTTCAGCTCCTCTTCTGGAGGACTGTATCTTCAGACCCTCAGGGCCTGGTACTGATTTAAACAGGATTCTAATGGCAACTATCAACATATTAAAGCCATTTGTTGTAACCTCAGATAACAAAAAAGCAAATCATTAAAAACCAAAAGTGCAGTTTGAATTCTTTCACCTTTGTCTTCCTCTAGCCTGCAGTCATGGCTGCCTCCATCCCCTCTCTCTCCAGCAGAAACTTTATCACAACTGTCAATGCCAGCACGTTGTTAATTTAACAGGAACTCAGGCTTGGTGCACACCTAAAGGAGCACAAGTCAGAGCGTGACCTACTTCGAATTGGCACGATCATCACACAGAAGTGCAGGGCGACAGTTGGCACACAGGAATCAGCTCCGCAAGGATATGCTGGCTGAATCGTACAAGTTCACATGACCTGTAGTCAAGGCAAAGGTGTTTAAAAAGACTTGTGATGGTTACGAGAGCGATCCTCGCTTTTAAACGCCTCTTGGCTCAAATGAAGGGAACCAAGTCGTGTTTGGGAGCCAATTTTTAATAGTTGTGTCCAAATTTCACTGCCTACCATAAATTGATTTCCCCTTAAGCGAGGTCCAACTGGGAAAGATATCGAGGCTTGGACTTACCTGCGGGTGCTGACCGAGTTAGGGGAGGGTTTGTGATTTGTGAGCCAATAGGTCTGTCCTGACTGGGAGTGACTGAACTTTCACAGCAAAAGACGCCAGAAACTGCAAAGAGCGACGCCCTCTGAAAGCAACACGGCCATAATACGCTTTTTAAGACTTTCCCATAGAACAGCCACATTCAAAGGTGGGCTGAAGTGCAAGTTGAGAGCTTGAGAGAGAAGTTCAGCTTTCCTTCCTTTTCCCATTTTGACAATCTGACAAACACTCTGTGAGAAGCACGCAGAGGGCTTTAAACATCACACCACCAGCATTCACTTCCAAGTTTCCACAGGCTTAAATTGATTCAATGTAATTATGTTCGTGGTGAAAAATGGGCTCTCTGTATTTCCAGGTTTGTGTTTGTGAGAGCTGCCACCATGAAACCGGTCACGTGGGCTGAATCTGAAGAGACGCCTTCTCGACGGTTGTTTGGAATAACCCTCATTAATCTTACATGTGAAGTTTACAATTGACAGATTCAAAAATCTGTTTCAGATTTTGTGTTGAGTGTGTTGGAAAATAGTGGAAAAGAGTCTTCACTTAATTGCTACACTTGTGTTTCTAGAAGGGCACTCGTACCTTCAGAAGAGCCGGATTTTTGTTTGGATCTTCATCAGTCCCCAAAAATTGGTGAAAGATTTTTTTCATTAAGAACGATGAATTGTTCTCTAAATATTATGACATTTTTAGTGTTGGATCTGCACCAAAATGTATTTGGTTCTTCGCTGACCATACCACATCCTTCCAGCAAGTTTCAAGTTAATCTGTCCATTAGTTCTTGTCTAACCCTGCTCAATAACAGGCTTCAACAGACAGAAAACTGCCTGTTTTATTCTTAAGATCCATTAACTATTCTTTGAGAAATCAATGAAAATGTTGCAAATAAACCGTCTCGCGATGTTAAAGAAAGTGACAATAAATTTCCTGGATTTCCCCGCTGATACAAATCAGTGACAACTTTTAAATGACTTTTTCCCTGACCCAGACCACATCATTCCACCCAGTGCCATGATAATCCATCCTGTAGTGGTTGCGTAATTCTGCGTAATAACAGACAGACAAACAAAAACAAAAGAACCCAGACAAAAACATAACCTCGTTGGCGGAGGTAATTAAACCAGCATTACATGTCCCCATGTTTTCCAACAGAATATCTACTGTGACAGGGAAACGCAATCTGAGACTGAGTTACAATAAATTGCTGCATTTTTCTTTTGAAATGCTGCCGAGTGACAACACACGCAGACAGAGCACTTGGTCCGGAGCATGTGACCGTATAAAAACACACATGGCTGCAGAGACATGAACAGCCACCTGATACGTCATTTATCCCCCATCAGGGTCTGTGAACCAAGAAACGCCAGAGCCAGACTCTTAGAATTTAAGACCTTTGCGACTGTGCTTGAACTATCCATTATAACATGTATTTATTACTGACACTTGCCTAAAGTGCGTGAAATCTCGAGAAAAATCTCAAACCTTTCCCAGATCTTTTAGGAACAACTAAGTTGCCTGTTATTTCTTCCAGATGGTTTGAAGTCTGGATCACTAATATGTGTTTTGAACAACTACTGGACCTTGATTTACATTTTTTTTTTTCATCCACTCAAATACTGTATTTCTATGGGAACATTGGATGGGTACTTGGCTGCAGATTAAATCTTGAGTTACATACACTGCAGAACTAAGCTTAGCTGAAACAACTTCTTAACCACATAAAATGTGAGTTGCACTACCCTTACATGGACGTAGCAGTTACTGGCTCAGACCCTGGTTGTGGTGAGAAGTGTTGTGTGCCAAACATGTGGTTTAGGTTTAGTGTGTGAGGATGCGAGGGCACACTGACATCTTGTAACTTAGTGGTAAAACATACATATGCCTGAAATGCCCCGCTGGAGCGTTCCTGCTTTGAAATTTCACCGAGCCACATGTTTTGAGTTTTCCATCATGAGAAAGACAAAAGGGCAGGAGTCAATACCGCGTCCTTCACTTGGATTAAATTGTCATTGTAAAATAAAGTGCATAAAGTCAAATCATTCCTCTTTTCTCCGCTGACTCATCTTTCATTGCAAGTGGATCCACATCTGGCCCGATCACATCTGTTGAGTTTCTGTTGCACAAGGAAGAACAGGGATATTTTCATTATGCAACGGGTGTAATTTCACTTGTAAAGATGTACAACAGGTATTTCTTATTTTAAAATGCTCTCACACTTTCTAGGAAATACACCAACTTTTATTTGTTATTTATACGAGGAGATTGATACCAGTCTCATGTCTGTAAATAAGAGCTCCTTGTGCCGCTAGCACAGTTAGTTTCCTCGACTTAATTAGCATAAGGACTATCCAAGGACTGAAAGCGATCTGGAAACTGGTGCCTACAGTTATAGTTTGTTTATCCGGACTAAGATGGAAGTATAAAAGCCATACGCTGTGGTTTTATGGAAGATTTATGTCCTGAGCCACAGAGAGCCGAGGGCATGACAATACAAGCTAGCCTTTGTTCCGCCAGCTTCTGTGACTTTCTTTCCCTCATCGGGCTTTCTGAAAAAAATAAGCGTATTCCTGCGGTTTCCTTTTTTCGATATTCAAAGTCAAATCGGCATCCTCTGTGGCAGCTGCTATCAGAAACGTAAACCCCTCGCGCTTTTCACAACGCCAACAGTGATTAGTTTGTGAGCAAAGTTTACTCGAGTGGCAGTTGTTTGTCTCATGCTTTGTCTACATAGAGTTCATCAGGGCTCCTCTATAAAGTCATTTTTTCCAATTTATTGACCGTAATCTCTGCTGTCTGAAACCTGCCTCCTGCTGTTATTACAGACATGTCTGAACCGGCTGCGACCCGCCGACTCGCTCATAGACTCAATGTCTTTGGTTTAGACCAAGGAACTTCAATATTAGATCATTGTTACGAAGAAAAAAACAATGTCCTTATGCAGACATGTTCAGCGAGCCTTATGACATATACTTGCTAAAAGGCTGCTGGCTGTATCTTCACATTTAATAGAAACATATGAGAGTGGTATCAATCTTCCCATCTCATCTCAGCAAGAAAGTACATTTGGGTATTTTCCAAACTCCGAACGTATTACTTTAAAAAATGCAGGTACATAAAATAAGTTAACGATTTACAGAAGGAGAGGGAGATATTTTCCTTTCACCCTTGCACGTAACGTAGTCATGTATATACTCACACACACAAATGCACACATTCTTATATTTTTCCAACCAGCTTCAGCTTTCAGACATTAACAGTATGTAATATAGTAATTTGGCAGAGGCGGCTTCAGGCCACCTACACGGAACTGGCAGCCGTTTTCCAGAGTGAACATTACACCCCAACAAATCTACATCACCGTCTCCATCAGACAAAGGAATGGAACAAATGCTCTTCCAGCCACACCAAATAGTGTGTGGATGTATATGTGTCTTTGTGCGAAGGAATATATTTGACTGTGTGTGTGTGTACTTTTTTATTACCCTTACAGGACCCTTTTCCAGTAATAACACTGACCTTGTGAGGACCAGTAGATCTCATGGGGACCAAAGCATTGCCCTAATGAGGCAGAACTACTTTTCCGAGTTCATGCGGAGTAAGATGTGAATTGTGGTTTGGTTAAAGTTAGGGTTCGGCATGATTTTTTCATAGTTGCGGTTCAGGATAATGCTTTGGGTTAGGCTGAATATAATGAATGGAAGTCAATGCAAAGTCCTACTTGGGATAGTGTGTGTGTGTGTGTGTGTGTGTGTGTGTGTGTGTGTGTGTGTGTGTGTGTTTATGTGTGTGTGTGTGTGTGTGTGTGTGTGTGTGTGTGTGTGTGTGTGTGTGTGTGTGTATGAAGCCTTTTTATCATAAACATATTTAGTTCTTTAAAATTGAAAAGAACGTAGTTGTTGTTTGGTCTTTCCGATCTTCATAAACAACAGAGGACTGTCACACAGGATTATGTGCAAACCAAGATGTACGTTGGCATTTAGAGTCAACACCTTAAATGAAGCATAGTCTAATCACAGGTTATGACTCATCAGTGCTAATCCCCTGCATGAGACAATGTTCCTGCTTCAAAACAGTTTACGGAAACACCAATCCATGTGGTTTAATTTAATGAAGTCTCTCCTGTTGGCTCCTTTTATCATACGGAGTGTATTGTTATTATTTTTTTCCTTTGTTGTGCATACCAGCGATGGGCCCTGTGAGCCAGGGTGGTGCAGCATGTTTGGCTGCGAACACGACGGATGGCAAGACAGTCATTTGGAGTAAACACATTTCTGTGTCAAAGTTCAGCATGTGGTCCTCACATCACACTTCAGACCATGTTGGCCTCCGATCCACTGACTTCGCTTTGAACCCGAGATGTCACTCTGCGACGAGTGAGTGTTCCTGAACGAAGCCTCAACAGGTTCATTCCAGGCCAAAAAAGTCTCATCCGGGCTGTTTGTGGGACCGGAGCAGAGGAAAGAGACTGGCTCCTCGGTGCAGCAGCTGTGGTGTGGAAACACTATTACTACCAAATGCGATAAATGATGCCCTCGCAAGATGTTTAGTCGAACCTCCATGCTGAGAGAGAGTGGTGATTTCACGTTTCTTTAAAGACCAAATGATCAGTTTGGCATGAGCTCCGTTTGTGAATGATGTCATGTCCTGCCTTCACACTGCAGATGATTTTGATTAACTGCACTAAAAGCTCCACAACTCTGAAGCCATGCCAATACGACTGGGGTTTTAATCTCTACAGTATATCAAGGCTATTAAACAGATATAACCACTGGGTCATTAATACATTATGAGACAGCATTAATAAACCCTGTGCTCTGATAAAGGCTTTGTATGAATGAATCTCAGGGAGGATGATGTCTGCTTTTTGGGGTTTCACTTAAACAGGATTACTGTCTGGGCAAAGTGGGCGCCGGTCCCAGAGTCCTGGAACAGCAGGAGCTGGATTCATAACGATAGACTTTGACCATGGCTTAGATCAAACTATTAATTGGATGGAAGATGGAAGTCTGAAATCATACACAGCATGGAACTGTTTTTATACGGTTCTTGATCTTTAAGTCGGGCAAATTTACTATGACTTCTGGGTCATTAGTCAAACCTTCCAGCCCCCTATACTCCATATGAAAATGTTTGACTATTGGAAAATTCAACCGCTAAAAGGATATTATACTGGAAATTTAAAAAAAAACTCAGTACAATGATGTGCTCAGTACAGTCTGTCCTCCTGCTGTGTATTTCCAATATAAGTACCTGCGCCCACTAAACTAAAAACGGGTTTCCTTCTCACTGGGACTTCAACAATGAGGCTTTGTCACTGGTCAGCAGGTGTCCCCGACTGTATCCGTGGAAACATGGCTCTGACTGCTGCTGGAGCCTGAGGCGGTGTCTCATCAGAAGTCTCACTTAGACTCAACGGGCAGAATGAACGCTGGCATAAAACCACAGAGCCCAGTGTGTGTGTGTGTGTGTGTGTGTGTGTGTGTGTGCGCGTGTGTGTTTGTGAGGACATATGGCTTTTAGAGTTTTTAGGGTCGGGTTAAGGATTAGTGTTTGTCAGTTACTTGTGATGGCTACAGAATCCATTATTCCAAAGTCCTCACTGAGATAGAAAGTACAGGAATAGAATAGTACATGAATGTGTGTGTGTGTGTGTGTGTGTGTGTGTGTGTGTGTGTGTGTGTGTGTGTGTGCGCGCGCGTGTGTGTGTCTATTACTGGTGTAAACACACATTTAGAATGACTGACGAGATAACACGGTTGTAAGACATCTACCATGAATATATCAGAAGTTTATTTGTGTTTATATTTCCTAATATGTCACTTAATTTTAATTAAATCGGTGTATGAGTTATGTATCCAATCATAAATTCCTCTCCACATCTCTTGACAAATGAACAAACCAGAGGTCCTGGAGCCTCTGAGTCAAGGATATGTGTCATAACTTTATAGCACAGTATTTTTTACACGACATTTTAGCACATTTAGAACATTTTTAAAGCAGCCTGTGAATAATTTGCACATTTGCAAACAAAAATGATTTACGATCAATATTTTATAAATTATTTTACGTCTGGGCAATAGTGTTAAAGTGTGTCGTAAAAAAAGGTATTACTCTCTATAGAGCCTACATATGATGCATGCTGTAAGGGGGTTAAATCATTTATTTAACATTGCTGTCTTTTTTGGATTAATGTAACAGATTGACTTTTTCCACAAATGAAACGTGTCAGGTACTGTAGTTCTGAGCCCCTCTGGCAAATCAGCAAGTAGAGAGACAAAGACCTCCGTCTGTGAGTCGAGTATAGACAGAAGGTCAGACTGGAGGTAAACACAGCATGATCACTATCAGCAGCATCACTCCAGTCGGTGAGCTGGCTCAGTGCTTTCGCTGTGTCACCGCAGGACAGCGTGTACCTCAGGGAGAACAATGCTGAGCAAGTTGTGAGCAGTCATAGCAGCACAAGTTTCAAGGTCAGGAGAGTGTGAGTTATCTGTCCGTGTGCAAAACTCCGTCTCACGTAGCGTCACATCTGTGGATGACCGGCCTGCACTAAATCTCTCACACAGTGCCGCACACTCAACCCTGCATAATCGCTCAGCCTGAAGACAAATGGGAACAGGAAGCAAGTGTCCAAACCTTTTCCCAGACGGACTAACCACTCTGGAGCACTTATTCTTGAATATACGGGGAAGGTTTTCGAGATTTTACTGTTAAGCGTTTGTTTTCTCAACGTCAAATGAAAAAAGGCCATTTTGATCAATGGCGAGTGCTGCCACAACAGCGCTTGAGTCCAGACGAATCCGATTGAGTCCCTGCCTCAAGCCGCAGGCCTCTGCCACTGACATTTCATCATGACAGTGAGACTGATGATGAAATGGAAACTCAACCAAGAGATATAGCTGGGCTGAAGAGATGGATGGCTCCGAAATCCCATCTTGCTCTCTACTGTAACTGCTGCTATTATTATTGGTATATTAAATCTCTTTGGTACCTCTGTCTCTGAAGATACTTGCTGATCAATAACAATCTTCCTGTCTCCAAACCAGTCATTTGTATCTCTCCACAGGCAGTGGTCAAGACCTCAACATCTTCAGTATAACTTGTTCTGAACTGGAAACAGTTTGTTAAAAAGGCCCTGCAGTAAATGTTTTGTTTGAATGGTGATAGTTTGGTACAAAAATGTATTTGTATTTGTGTCTGTATTTCCATAACAATGTCAACAGAAATAATAAGGAAACAAGAAGAAAAGACAACAAAAGAAAAAAGAAAAGGAAAATAGCAAATTGCTAATTTTATTTTCCACACTTTGGTTTTGACAATTCTAAATTACGATGTGTGAGAACATACACTGCTGGGCTAATAACCAGAAAGCACTTCTGCACAACTTTATTTCCAGGTTTATGAGTTAAAAGACAGAAAACAGAGAATAAGAAGAAAGCAGACTGGTTAGTCCTTGTTTCATTTCCTGGCATGGCTCATTACCACAAATGGACCAGCTAATGGTTTCATAGTTTCAGGCCCCATTCAGTTTGTCTTCGTTAAATAGAGCTTCATGCCGATTATAGGGTCAGCCAAAAAACTAAAAGCCACTTGAGGAATCTGAAGTCTTTCCCAACATGTAGTGGTGCAAAACAAGAGGTCTTCGGTCTGTGTGTCAATACTCTATAGACCAGGTGCTCTCAGGAATAATTCAAAAACAGGCTCAATAACAAAACTGTGTGGCTTCACCTGATCAATATGGGGCTGCATCCTTCAGAGGTTGCATTTAACGACTAACTGCGAGACAGCGGCACGACTAGACTGTCTCATTTTGAATGCTCCTTCAAATGTGGCCCTGACAAATACTGTACATTTTTCCATTCCAGATAAACGAAGGTCCCAAAGGGTAGATCCTTTTCGGCCCATGATTTCCCAGGATTCATTGCGCTTCAGTGACAAACCCTTTTTCAAATAGATAATGGCGCCAACAATTGACGAGACATCCAATGTTTTAGTATCAGGCTTCAACTCAAGCCAACATGTTAGAAAATAAAGGGGCATTACAACTTTCTCGGTATGTCCAAGAGTTAAACAAATGAGCCAATTGTTAACTTGCATTGCTTTGGAGGCGCTCGTGTGCAAATTCTGGTAGCTCTGTACAGAACCAATGATGCTAGCTGATTCCCCCTGTTTCCAGTCTTTGTGCTAAGCTAAGGTCGATGCCGACTGTAGCATCAGACTTATTCTACAAGCAAGAGTGGCAACAACAACGTTTTTAACCAAAAACTATTCTTTTACATTAAGCTACAGCTGAATTAATTCAAATCCAGTTAAACTGGTTGCATTATTTTTGCAAATACTAAGTAAAAAAACAAGTAAATAGTGTTGGTCTCTAAATGTGACGTTTTTATAGGCCCACTGTTTCTGATGCATTGCTTACTCTGGTCCAGGTAAAAGGTTAATGTGTGCCACTGGGAATGCGATGCAGTAATTGTCTGTGTGTGTGGGTGCGGATGATTAGTTGTTTCCTATTAATACCATCCTTGCTGACTTGATTAGCAGGCTGTGGTTCTTAAATCGTGCACTGCTGCACACCCACTTCAATTACCACTTCCCCATTTTTATTCACACTGACAGGACCTCTCATCAATCACTACACAGAAGCGAGGCCTTCACTTTTATTACCGCACCCATCAGCAGAGCGACCGAGCGCTCGGCCCCATGTGGAATGATGGAGGGCTCCGTTGTCATACATCAGACTGCTCACTTGTCCAGATATGTTGAGTCTCCCTGCAAAGTTTCTGCTCATTTCTCTGGCTAAGCTTCGTGCATAGAGGATGCAGATGAAGATGTAGATTTGTCTTCTCTGTCTAGAACGGAATTGAGAAAATAACATATTTAAAGCCCCACAAACAGAAGGTATGTCCCTCTACTCAGGATTTATGTTTATCATTGCCACTCTTGCATTACATTCTCTGTCTTTGTCCAGGATAAGCGCAGCACATCAGCCAATGCAGCTGGATGCGGCCAGTCTCCTCACAGTTTCATTCAGATACTGACTAAACACAGGTTTAGCTTGGCCGAGGCCGTGGAGGGAGAATTTGCTCTGATGTTGTAGACCATTAAACACTGATATGGAAACCTGTCATGGGTTTTCACTGTGAAATAAGATTTATGACAAAAAAGCCACAGAAATGTCACAGTTAGACTGTTTGCAGAGACAACAGGAAAGAGGTTTTGAGAATTTCGACTTCTCAGAACTGCGTTTGGTAGAAAAAGGTGATCCTGATCCCGCGCTTGATGTATTTCTTGGCATCTGCATTTTTTTTACGCTGATGAATTTACATCATGCCATTTAATTGCAAGCTAACTGTAAAAGGGAATACATAACCCTCTTCTCTGTCCTTCAGAGAAAGGTCACAGTGTTCTTGCTGTGAACTCAGAGAATATAACGCATGATCTAAATTGGAGTCCAGGGAGCTTGATTATAACAGCTATGAAATATTACTAACCGTGAATTTTTAAAGGATTAAGTTAGATTTTTCCTTGAATTTTAGCACCCGAATGTGCTTTACCTTTTTTAAGTCATGAGGGGCATATTCTCATTTCTGGAAAATCAGTAGCACACAGAGCTTCGGTGTGATTTATTGGAAATGGAGCTGTCACAGGAATAAGTGGCGTTCAAGGACATTTTGAAAGATGCTTTGTGACAGGAAAAGTGAATGGAGGAATAAAAAAAGTTGTATGGGAAAGCAGTAAAGACGGTGCCTGTACTTGGCAAATTCCAGGTAAGGATTACTAAGTGCTAAAACAGCATACATATGTGAGTGCTTGGATGGCTCTAATAGCCAGGCTGGTGTCCCATTCACGGTAATGTTCTTTTTCTCCATCTCTCTTTCTTTTTACATTGAAAATTTCATGACATTAATTTCTTTCACTGTCCTAACTGGACTGCTCTTTGCCTTCTTCTGTCTCCTCTCCTGCCAACAGCTCATAAATTATACCCTGACACAGTTCATTAATTTTACAGGCTCATCATGTTGGCTTTGCCAGCATTTGACATATTGCTTAGTCAGAAAGCTTACTTTTCCAACATATAAAGGCATCATCAACTAATCAGCCCTGTAGACAGATGCTGGGAGCTACAGGAATTCTCTGTCTTTACTCTCCTGTTTGACTTTACTGAGCAGAAGGTCCAGCCATTGGTAGGGTTGGGTATCGCTTGGTATTTTTCTGAAGTACAGATACTTACAACAACAACAAAAGGACATATGAAGGTTGACGATGAGACGATGTTTTTTTTTAATGTTAGTGAGAATTTGAAATTTAGTATACTCCAGCCCCAAATTGTCATCAACTGTCTCCCCACCGCTGGGGCCAAGGACACCCACGCTGTCGGCTAATGTGTTTGACATGAGGTTACACGGAGCATCACTCATCATTGTGTCCTGCGCGTCGCCAGGCACTTCATTAAGTTTGGCTGTAGCCATGTTGATTTGAGTTTGACGTAACTACTAGCTAGCTGTAGGCTTACAATTTCTGTTGCCACCAGAGTTATGGGTAACGTTAACTAGACATGTGCATGTGGCCAAAATGAGGCTTTAAAATCTGGGTTGTGATTCTGTCTGGTGTAGGTACAGGCCATGTAGGAATTTACTATTATTATTAAAGCCTGACAGACAGACAAACAACACACACTTGCATTTTAAGGATGGGCGGTCGAATCTGCATAGTGATAGATTTATAATAAAGGGAAAAAGTTGTCCTCCAGAAGAAATTTCTTTGGGCAGAAACCTAATTAACTTTGATTTGTTGTGAAGAAATTGGCCAACATTTGTGATTACTGAGCCACTTGAGGTTCATCGCCCATCTCCATTTACATATTATATGACTGGAACCATGTGTTAGCACAGCTATTTAAACAGAGAGATGTAAATAGCCTCAGAATGGTGCATGACAGTTTCCATTTTCTGCGGGAAGAGCTCGTCTGGCCACCAAAGTGGTATCTGCATCTTGTTTGTTTCTTCTCAGTGCATCCAGCTGTTGGACAAGACCAACCTTACAATGTCAGCTTCATGGTGGTATCGTTATAGATTCACCAAGGTTAGGGCTGCGCTGTGGGTTGGTACAGTAAGATGCACACATTTTGGACAGTCTCTCCTGGAAGACATTCAAAATCTTCCCCATCACCTACACTCTGCAGGCCAATAAAAGCATGGGCTGGGTGTGAATGTCAGATTTTTAGAAAGTTGAAGGAAACTGCCGGACACAGTGCCCGGTTCTGACATCGGAAAGGTGCCTGTCGACCATCTGACAGGCTCCTTGGTGCGCGCACAAAAACCTGTGTCAGACTGCCAATTAGATGTTGAGATATTTTGCTGGATAAGAGAAATTTTGACCTTCTGATGAGGATAGACGCAGGGAAAACTTCTAGGTTTCCCCGACAAGTATTTCTCTGATTATGTTGCTAAATGTTGTAGTTTGGAGAAAGAACAACCATTCAAAGCCCAAAGCGCAGCAAAAGCAGGAGCTGCTTAAACACTGCAAGAACAAATATTTGGTCTGGATAAGCTTCTGCAAGGTCGAAATGAAACACAGACTAGGAATAATTTCAAGGTACTCACGGACCTTGAGCGTGAGACATCTATATGTAGCTTTACATGGAGGCCATTTTGTTCTTTTTCACATCATGTCCGATCAGTGGGGGGTTAGTCTATGTTGTGTTAGAAATAGAAGCTCAAACTACTGATGCTTAACCGAATAAACACTCAAATGCTCAAATAAATATTCACCGGCATGTGTCAACCTCTTAAATACAATCTATGGTGTCAACGCAGGACAGCGAGTTGAGATCAAGTAAATCTTCCTGCTTATTTGTATCCGTTAGGGATGCACCGATATGGAAATTCTTGGCCGATACCGATACCGATATTTAAAATAACAATCTGGCCGATAGCCGATACCGATACCGATATTTGTTTATTTTCTTTTTGTTATTATTCATTCACCTTTTTGTGCCAGAAAAATTATTAAATCATTATTTAAAAAGCACTATTTAAAAAAATGTCAGCCCTTCATTACTCTTATCTTTTAATGAGCACAAATTGAATCAGATTTATGAAACAATCTTTGATTTAACTAAAGTTTATTTAACAGAGACATATTATGCCCATTTTACCGCAAGTTGAAATGGTTCCTCGGGATCTTAATGAAATGTCTGTAACATATTTTGGTCAAAATACCACAAGGATAATTTAAAACAGCACATTTTTACCCTGTCTAAAACAGCCCTGTTAAAGTATCATTATAGAGAACGCTCTTCTCATTGATTTACGGTAGCAGTATTGCCCGTTTATTAGATGTGTTACGGCTTCTGTGTGTATGACGTATGTTGTCAATTCCCTAGTCACCTGTGCATGACACGGATGAATAGAGCCGATGCAAATGAGAATAAAGTACTTAAACAGACGCTACGCTCATACGTTTTAGGCCAAGTTACACCGCGTGAGTCAAGATAACTTAACAAGCCCTCCTCAGTTTTACCTGTTTTTAGTGTCGGGCAGAAATCACATCGCGTCAACACCCACCGTGGCCCTTCGCGATGCTTATTTTGATTAAACAGTCGGATTCCCCTGGTCCGCACCAGTTCTCAGACAGCTGCTATGCGCCAGCCGGAGGGTTCCCCCAGCGGTCGCCGTAGCTGAGGTGATCCGCGAGAAGGGCCCGACACGCGTCCAGAGTGGCCGCCGCTGACCGCCGTACCCGGTCCCCTCCAACGGCCCGCCTTCCGCGCCGGCGATGGACACCGCCCCGCGGTACAAGAGAAAGAAAGCCCCCGCACCAGTGACGCACACTGAGCCTCTGGCCGCGGAGAGGAGGGCGACGGAGGGACTGCTCCCCCAGCCGCGGCACGTGCCTAGCGGGTTTACCACAAATATGAACATCGGCCAATGATATCGGTGAAAGTCAAGTTTATTACCGATAAGCCGATATCAGTAAACGAGGCGAATCTCGGCCGCTACCGATGTTCGGCCGATAAATCGGTGCGTCCCTAGTATCCGTGTCTCCAAAAAACAAACGTATAGGAGCCTTTGGTGTGTGTTGCTTTTGTTGAGCGTGGTCTTCTTGATTTCACGTTCAGATTTTAAAATGCTTTCACTCAAAACCCATGTGCTTACACTACACACCTGGATTTGCTCTGCTTGTGCTCAAACTGTGAACTTCACTACACCTTGCATTATATTTGTTGGGGAATCTTGACAGCCTCAGAGAGACGTGTCATGCACGCACAGAAGCAGAATGAGGGGAAGAGCTGAAGCTTGAGCGCAGGACATCTGTCAAACAACAACATATCTGAGTGCAAGTGCCAAGTTTGGGTACAAGCAGACCAAATCTAAGCACAAGCAGGTGCTAGAGTGAGACCGCAGGCCTTACCAAATCTGAACGTTAAATCAATAAATCCTGCTCTCAAACTGAAAGAAAATGCTCTTGAATTAAGATATTGAGGGAAAAAAATCCATATTGTTGTGACTACAAGCATCACTCACAAACTGCTTGCTTTGATTGTATTTGTCATGAACCTGTATAGCTTGCATTATGGTTCAAGTGGATGTGACAGATTTAATACTTTTTAAGGAAGTACTGCGACTCGAGTGCCTCTTGGGTAACTATCCAAAGAACACAGATTAAAATGAGTACATTTTAATGGGTTCCTGTCTGGAGACAGGAAAAATCAGCCGTGATAAACATCTCGTTTTGCGTTGCCCAGAATGAAGGACAACTGTGAGTATTTGTGGATTTCACTGTATTATGATTTTGCTATTTCACTTGGCACAGTGAGCACACCCTCCCACCACACAGCACAGTGTGCGAAACAGTAACTAAATATTAGAAATGACCTCTGGGCTGCAGCCAGACAGCAGTTTTTAAACAATTTGCACTCCGAGGAGAGTTTGCATTTCATCAGAGAAAAGTAGTTGAATTTGTTTCTGTCTTCAACAGCTTGTTTGTCTCCTCTACACGCTGATGAATATTCTCATGCGAGCATTCCACTGTTTCAGTTTTGGCCAGTAGTTCCTAAGGCGCCCAGACTGATAGTGTGTGGCTTTCCACTGGTAATAGCCAGCATTTCCCTAGAATGACATTGAGGAATGCACAAGCCAATGGCCCCGTGGTTACCCTTGCCACACTGCAAGCAATCATATGATGTCATTTTGTTTTATTGAAAGCAACACATTGCAGTTGTGAAAACTACTGTCCCAGGACCGAGTTTGCTTGCAGTCATAAAAAGGGTCATATTTCAGATAGTGGAGATTATAGTGACTGGCAAACCTAAACTCCTCTCTGCTTCAAAGCTTCTCACATGTAAAGAAATACTCAATCTCTCTGACATACAGGCATGTGCTCTGCAGAAAGCTTTGGCAAAATGGCCGATGAGAGGAACCGTTAAACAGTTGTGGTGGGGGAGTCTCGAAGCAAGTCCGAATACTTGCGTGCACATGCAACACGAAAACCTCTGGCACTTCTCCTTCAATGTTACATTTCCATCTCGAGAAAAGATAGCTATCTCACTGTAAACTTTTCCAGGCCGAAGGGCTCTTCCATCTCAGAGGGCTCCTAAGATCATCAGGTATGCAGTCGGCGGGTTGTTTTTTTTCACTCTGTGGTCGGTGAGAGGGGAAGGGTGTAGAAGAACCTCAAACCCATAAACCCCAGACTTGATATTGGAAGAGCCAGTGGTCTGCAGAGGCCAAATGGCACCATTTGTGAGAGCAATTGATGAGGGAAAAAAGTCTCCTTTCAGAGAGAGCGGATTAACACACGTGGTGGCCAAACACTTGATTGTTGCACTTAAGAGTCTACGTTGGCACTGGGAACCGACGGATTAGGAACAATTGGCTCTCTGGTCCAAGATCAACAGATACTGAAAGGTGCCTGTTTTCGTAAGTACTGATAACATGCATGAAGCTTTCAAAATAAAAAAACAAGCTAATTTCTAATGCTGATTTCCTTTTGTTGGCGTAAGTCTGCTTGGATGTGAACAAATTCACAGGAAGCTGTTTTTGTGTCTGACTTTACAACTTGTAACGTCTTCCAAAGAGGTTGTGTTGGTTTGTTAGCAGGATGGGGGGGGGGGGATTTGTCTTTTCACTTTCTTTAACTATGTTTTATTACTGATAAGAAGGGGCACTTGGAGAGCACATAAGGTTAATGCTAGGGCTAGGTTATATACACTATTCTCACTAACCCTAACCCTAACCCTCTGCACAGACTGATTTGCCCCTGTATTGGATAAACATGTAAGATCAGATACACAAACCAAGTAGGGGAGAGCGGGGTAATGTGGGACATTAGGTGATGTGAAACACCCCCTGTATCTAGGCAACGGAACACATTTGTGGTCATGTGACTATTATGTTTAAAAGCCCCTCCCATTCCCCCCTTGCAATGAAGGATAAGTTGGTGCTGGTGCTGTGGAAAGCATGTTTTTAAACAAAAATGTATTTTTTGCATGTAAAAGTAAATGTTCTTGCTTTGAATTAATCAACTGTTGTGTCAAAACAAATTGATTCAGGTAGAAACAATTATATCATACATGTTGGTGAACTTCCAACATATAAAACCATGTGATTGATGCTAGCTGAAGATTAGCCTGAATTGATAAGAGATGTTGTTTTTCTAAAATTGTGCACCATGAAGCACAAGTTAAGTTTAGTCTTAAACATATTTTAGTGTTATATTACATTATATATGTTTTATTTTTAATGTCATAAACATTGTAGAAAAGCCATCATGCCAAGAAACTACACCAGGAAGACAACCTGGGGCCAAACACCCCTAGCAGAGACAGAGAGTGCAGCCGCTGAGGTCATGCAGGGAAAGAAGTCCTTAAGAAAAGCTGGAAGGGATAGAAATATTGATAAGACAACCCTCAAAAGATTCATAAAGAAAAATGAGAAAGTGAAAGTAAAATCAGTAGCCTGGGGTGCAGTAGCTGAGGCAAAGAGAATATTCACAGATGAGATGGAGGAGGAGCTTCCAAACACTTGAAACAACTAGCTGACCAGTTCCATGGCCTTGCTCCAGTTAAGTGCCCTGAACTGGAATTTGAATAAACAATATCCCTGTCCCTGCCAATTGGACAGAGAAACAATGTGCAGGTAAGCTAGGGCGTGAAAGAGATCACATGAATCATAATAATCATAAATGTGCTTAATTGACCAATCCCCATGATTCTGTTACTAGTCCTATATTAGTGGTTGTCCATCTAGCTGTCGGGATTTTAACTTTTACAACATGTGTTGTTATGGTAGTTTTAAAGTGGAAAAAGTAAGTGGACCACTTTACCCCATAGCTGGGGTAAAGTGGGACACAAGACCACTTTTTTAAAAACAAACATATTTTCACTGCCCTTTGTCCTGAATACATTCTGATCATTTCCATTGCTAGAAAACATCCTGCATTAATGGGAAATGTGTACATTTGACTGATTTATCATTTAAGCTCACCTAGAGGGGAGCAAATGTAAAAAATGTCCCACATTACCCCGCTCTCCCCTACATAGAAATTCTCTGCAAACTGTTGTAACACAGGCAGAATTTTCAATCTCTCATATAGTAGAAAACTTGTTACTGTGAAGTAACCGAATCTAGATATTTATTCAGATCCTCACTAAATTCAAGTTGTTCATAGATATTATCACTGTAAATATGTCTGACTTTTGTCATAAAAATCTTTTTCTTTTTAAACTCCTGGATCCGCTCCCTTAATTGAATCTGCTCCAAATGGGTTCTTCCTTGAACCACACCCCCACCCTTCCACCAGGTCTCAAGAAAATCGTTTTTCGTGTATTCCTGCAGTCGGACAAACAGCAATTATAACTTATTGGTGGAAGTAATTAATAATTTAGGTGGTAAGACCACAGCCTATTTTTTAATCCTTCTGCGTATGATTGTTCATCCCTTGATGGAGGTTCTGGTAAACCGGCCTCTAGGCAAGTTTTTTTTACCTATTCTGTTTTTGTAACACATTCTAGCATGGTTCTATGGATGGTATTTCAATCTGTCAGTTATTTATATTGGTCCTGACTAAAATATATTGACAGTTCTGAATGAACTTCCATGCTGTAATGCAGACATTCATTATCCCCGTAGGATGAATCCCACTTACTTAAACTCTTTTTACTCTTCCCCTAGCACCACCAGGTCGACTATTTTGTTTAGTTTGAAAGACCTTTGTGGCATTTTAAACCTTTATTACTGAGAGGCTTTTTTTTCCCCCTTTACATTTTATGAGTTTGCCAGAGTGTGAGCAGTCAAATGAGGTGAGGGAGAGAAAGAAGGAGAGAGAGAGAAAAAGAGGGAAGAACAAGAAAAGGGTCATCAGACGAACAGAAGCCAGGTGGTTCATGGTTAGAACCTTAAATACCTCCTCTACCAAGGTGGCCCCAGAGTTGGGGTTTGCTCTGAAATATTTTTGCAGCTGCGGGTTAGATCGGCTTCATTTATTTATTTCTTTTTTTTTTAAAGATTTTCAGAAGATAAACTTCTTTAGTGGCCCCCCCTGACTTTTCCTCTTGAGACAACAGCTGGGCAACATTAGAACCTGCAAAACTAAAGACACTCCCTTTTTGTCAAGAGCAGAGTGACTTGAGCTAACATCTGCCTGACATCAGCATGTTTAGATTGTGACAAGCATGCAGGCAACAGCATTGACCTCAATGCACCGCTGCACCTAGGCAGCCATCATGTGGCGAGAGCATGGCTGTGGACTCTTGTTTCGTCGAGAGTCGAAGCTCCTGAAAGTGGTTATGTGTCACACCAGGTGTGTTTTCACTCAGTGTTTGCTGAACCCCAGCTCACCGTCTGCTGCTGTCAAATGCTTTTTGCAGACCGCACTCCTTAAAACCTACAACAGATGCCCCTTTGCAATTTTACAAATGAATACTTCCCTAATAGACCTTTTTGATATTTTAACATGTTGTGAAATCGTACAATTTATATTCAAAAGACCATCAGGCAGAGCCGAGTTGCCAGGCAATGAAACCTTCCCTCCAGCTGCCTTTCTTTCTAAGTTTTGTAAACCAATTTGCGTGTCAGTGCCTATACCTCCACTCTGCCTCCTGTGAACCACCAGCCAATATTGGGATGTTGCTCTTTCCCCCGTTTCCAAACCGCAACTTGTGCAAGTATGTGTCCAGCTGGGCTGCCAGGTCCTCTTAAAAATAAAACAAACACGAACACCTGTCCCCAGTATGTGGCAAAAGAAACCAAAATCAGAGATACATTATGCCTCGCCGTGGTTTTCCCTCTCAGACTGTCAATCAGCAGGGAGAAAAATTGACATGTTTTCCATAATGCAGCTGCAAAAACCCTCAGGACTAATATCAGAGTCCTTGAGAAACATCTGGATCTTTCATGATGATGAATACCACTTCTCCATACTGATCCCAATGAGTGTCCAGAACTTGTAGCTGTTTGTTTTTTCGAGAAAATAAATTAAAAACACAAGTGCAAACCAAACTTTTTGGATAATTTAATCAAATATTTCAAGTTCAGTGGCTGACCTACTCCCCATGCACTGAGGTCACGTAGACAGATAATAGGGAAACAGCAGCCTGATTAAGACTGCTGGATCTTTCCGTAAACTGATACCTCCAGGTTATTTTGAGCACAGTGTTACATAGTGAGAAAAAAAACATGTAATCTCGGCTGTGAAACTGAATCCATTCACATGGATCCAGGCTTCACGAGACAAAACATCTTCACCACAGATCCATTACAGGCTACAACAAGCAGAAGTCATATGTAGAGTCCCCATCTTGTAAAACAGTTTCATAAGCGAGTGCTTGAATCCAAACAATGTGGTGAAGGCAAAGTCATGCCTGTGATATCTGCACCAGTGTCGGTCAATGCAAGCAGCTCTGTGAGTATTAGCTCTGTGTATGATATTATTATTAATATAACATTTGAGTTAATTTCTTGGAAGTGTAGGTGACACATATAAAGGGAATAATATTAGGTATAGTGCGCAGTGATTGTACACTGTAATGTAAACACAAGGCAGCGACACAGAGGGGGAGAGAGGGGGGCAGATGAGGCAGCAGCAGCAGAGACGCCCTCACAGCCTGAAGGCGGCGGAAAGTCGTGTTATAAAAAAACGTGCGTCTGTGTTTCAGTGTCAGTGGGGATCCTTTCACTCCTGTACAACCCCGGAGACACCATGCAGCAGCCGGACCCACTCACACATGGATCGTATCCCACACAGGACGTGGATCTGCTGCACTCTACCAGAGGGAAACATGATTTCTGATCCAACCACCGAGACGTTTTCTCATGTGTGTGTGGACTGTATGTGCTGAGAGGATCTCTGGATTTCTGTGACTCAAGGAAAAACCCTCTGTTTGGATGTTCAGCTGGACCGAGGAGGATATCACAGCTATGCAGGGGTGAGCTCTAACTCTCATAAATCTTAACTTCATAATAAATGTAATGGATAAAGTTGACTTTATTTATAAGAACTACAACTGTAAGGACTAAACTGCATCTTTGCAATTTCATAATAACTCTGATAAACAACATTTATCCAGTTTTATTTATCTTTGTTGTTTATTACACACTGTAAAAAAACAACCAGCATGTTAATTCTTCAAACAGTTACAAATCTATTTACACAATGGATAAACAGCTTCATTAGAAATTGTAAAGGGAAAACAATTATAGATTTTTTCTGTAATCAGCAGAACCGACATAAAACAGCTGTACTTGCATCACACTAGACTCAATGATAACTATTTCCAAAACATTATCAGCAGCTGATATTTTTTATATACAAATAAAGATAGCTTCTGTTTGCTTGAAAGTTTCTTCTGTGGTTTTATTTTAATTTTATAAATACATTTTCCTGTTATTATTGGGTAAGTAAGTCTTGTAAAAAACACCTTCCCTGGATTATAATGTGCTGTCAACAGAATCAGGATGAGAGGACAGAGGTTCTATGGGTAGGGCGACTGTCGAGTTTATAAATATGCGTGGATGAAAGTAAAGCTTAAGGGGGGCTTGTAAATTAGGAGGAAATGTTATACAAACTATAAAATGTGTGTGTTTAACATTCAATAAACTTAAAGTTGGAAAAAAAAAACACAATTCACTCCTGAATAAATCTGAACATTAGAACCGACTGTAAAGTCAGTTTAGACAACAAAAGCAGATATGAGGATTCTTCGTGTTAGAACAAATATTCATATCTATTTGATTGTAGAAAAAACAAATCTGCCTTTAGATAGTGTTTTGTTGTGAAGACTGTTTATAGCCGGTGTTAAAAACCAAACCTGAGTAATGACAAACTATTCTGCCTCATAGCAGCTGTGGTGATTGACGCATCTTCTCTGTGATCCTGTGGTTGCTTCAAAGTGTTTGCTTCAGCTGGTTGTTAGGGTCAAGTTCAAGTGGAATTTCAGAAGATAATTTTAAGAATAAAAATCTAGTCAGGTCTTTCGTGGTTTTTAACTACTGCTTGTTAGATGACTTATATTCTAATGTATCAAGTTTGCAATTAAAAATTATAAATAATAATAGGTTATTATAAGGTTGATGGTTCAACAACAAAAGCTTTGCTGCTCCTTGTCATAAAATGTCTGGACTTCCTTCTAAAAGATAATTCCTCATTCGGTGAATGTGTGTTTACTTGGTGACTGTGAACGCCCGTAGAATATGATTCACAACTTTTCCCCACTCATCAGATGCTTCTGTTTACCCTCATGATGTATGACAATTCATTTTTAACCTACATGTGTAACCTTTACTGTTTTGAACACTGACAAATCAGTTGAATTTGGACTCTGACTCGGTTCATAAACCAGATGTACCTCTTCTTTGTCTTGCAGCCTCGATTAAATATGGACCTCTGCACCTTCAGAGATCAGTGATGTTAGCTCTGAGCCACTACAACTCCTCAGTCTCCCCGCTCCTCCCTCACTTCTCCAATGTCAGTGGAGGGAAGGTGGAGGCCCGGGTGGCCGTGGAGGGGCTGTCGCAGCAGGGGAACTTCACGTTGGTGCAGCCCACCACCAGTGGCATCATCGTCGTCGTGTTGTCCATGACACTTGGCATCATCTCCAACATCGTGGCCCTGTTTATCCTGGCTAACGCCTACTGCCTCCAGCGCCGGCGCTCCAAAGCCACATTCCTCCTGTTCGCCACCTCACTCGTAGTAACAGATTTTGTCGGCCACGTGATCCCTGGCGCCCTGGTTCTGCGGCTCTATCTCCATGGAGGTGTGCGCCCAGAGGACTTTGACACGTCTGATGGCATGTGCCAGTTCTTGGGAGGCAGCATGGTGTTCTTTGGCCTGTGCCCACTCTTCATGGGCAGTGCCATGGCTGCTGAGCGCTGCCTGGGGGTCACAAGGCCGTTGCTACACTCATCCCTGGTCACCAAAACGCGCACCAAGATCTGCCTGTCTATCATCTGGCTGGCAGCTCTGTTAGTGGCCATGCTGCCCTGCTTTCACCTGGGCTCTTACGCCTACCAGGACCCAGGGACCTGGTGTTTCATTAGAGTGCTCAGTGACACTGAGGAGGTGGACGTGGCGTTCGTGGTGCTGTTCTCTGGGCTCGGCTTGACCTCGCTCGCTGTGGCACTGGTGTGCAACACCATCAGTGGACTGACACTGGTGGTCGCGCGGCTCAGGAGGCAGCCTGGCTCCCATCGCTCGGCCAAGTCCCACGACATAGAGATGGTGGTGCAGCTGGTTGGCATCATGGTCACCTCGTGCATATGCTGGAGCCCTCTGCTGGTGAGTATCGGGAAATACAATGACAGCGAGGCATACGGCCAGGTCACAGCAAAAAGATCAGTCACATTAAATGTGCACACACCAGTACAGAGTACTGATCCATAGAAGTCGGTCTTTCCCTTACTCCTAATGACTCTCCAGGCCCAAATTCAACGACCCAACACAGCATAGTTTGGTTAATTCCTGTTACACCACAAATTATATAATTAGACCTAGCAGCTTTATTGACGCTTACGGTAGAGCAAAAAGAGAGGGAGGCTTGAATGTGTGAGCATTTCTCTATCATGCTGTGTTTCAACAGTGAGGGCAGACTATGGTGTCTCTTACTTCTCAGCACAAGAATATGTTGTTGATGTTGAATGATACAGAAAAAGAGTTGAAAACATAGAGCACAAAGACGGCAGCAGAGTCACATTCAGACAATGGCATGAAGTCTTTTTGTGTTATTATCATGCTTGGTTATAGAATTATTTAAAAAACGTCAACCCTTTTTGCACAAAAAGTGTGAATTCAAGAACTTTCATTGATCCATGTCCATTTGTGATTTACCTTCTAGGTTTCATTTTTATCTGGCTCTACAAAGCCTTGAGTCCTGTCACTAGGAGCAGTTCACTAACGGTGCATTCACATGCTTCCCAGAAGCTCCCGTTTCCTCGTGTTGTGAAGGTGTTGTTCCGACTTTGATGTGTTCATGTGCCTTTCAAGTCAGAAAGTAGAAAAAAACACATGAAGGCTGTCAACAAAATATGCTGGGTTAATGTATTTAGAGCGTTCAAACAACACCATGACACCTCTTTCTAATATTGGCATGTTAACAAAGAGCAAAGGAAAAAGCATCAGATCTGACAGACATTAAAATGTCTGTGTTGCCTAAAAAGTCTGGTGTTAGTGTCTCACTAATCTGAGATGAACAAACTGATTACAAGTGACAAACGTGCAACATTTGACAAGTTCACATTAAAAGCTATTTAGAGCTGATTGCAAAATGATGCTAGTTGGATTATAAGGGATGATGTCAGTCACTCGTTTACAAAACGTTTCACCAACTTTCCGAGTTGCTCCGACTTTAGATGCCGATCACTTGAATTTTTCCAGTCTGGACTCATTTTTCCAGATTATTTCGCCACCGCATGAACGCACAATAACACATCACTAATGTCCGTCCTGCATGAGTGGAGCTCCTCTCAGGACTGGGCATGTTTGACAGCTCCCTCACAGCTTCGACTTTGATTGTTTCAACAACTTAAACTTGACCTCCTGCCGCATTATAGCGTGTTATCAGTATTTGTGTTTTCGAGCTGACCCCCGCCCGACTCGAACCAGATCAAGCTCTTAAAAAGCTGAGGGTAACTGAAAACACCTGCATGAATGTACAGGCTCTTTTTTACGGCCTAGTACCTTCTCTTTGTGGAATTGAAATGAGAGACCTAGGCCTTTTTTCACAGCACATTTTGGCATGTCATTGTAGGAAAGTCACGGGTGTTTCTGATCATATTCAAAATGGCTCTGTCCAAGTAGGTTATTTAATATTTACACCTGTGCTTCACCCTGTGACAGGTCTCTGTTTCTTCACTTAATACAATTAGACACCAGACACCTTCAGCTTCTTTATTTCCTAAATTACTTTTCTCATGAGTTCTACTGGAAACAACAAAAAACGTCAATAAACAAAACAGCACTAACGAGAATGGCACCCAGTAGAGTGCATATACATCCGCCAACAGTCTCCTCATGAATCCTCATTTCAATTCACCAGATCTGGATTTTGATTGCACAGACTCATAAAAGTCAGTCTCATAAACATGTCTGTTTTATTTCATCAAGATCCATGAATTATCCTTTGAGAAATAAATATAAATGTTGAAAAATGTCCTGTTTTTTAATGAAGAAAGTAAAGGAAAAAATCCAGGATCTGCCCAAAAATGTTATGAGTTATTCTTCGTTTTCCTTCAAAAATTACATGGAAATCAATTTAGTGGTTTCTTCACAAAACTAACAAACAAATTAGGCAGAGGCAATAAATGGCAATTCAAAAGGAAGACTATAATAATGATCGAAATTTCTATAAGTAACACAGATAATGGTTTCAGTGCATAGTCATCAGAAAGAGAGGGTCACTGATGGAAGACTGCATATGCTTATTCAGCATCACCAGGATCAATTCCAACAAAACACGATCCATTAGATCTTCGTCTGGACACAGGGACAGTCCTCTTGGTGCCTGTTGTAAATGGTGACAAATATCACCTCATTAGTTCTGAGATTTCGCACTTTTTATTTATTTAAACTGTATATCCAGTATTAATACTCATAGGACTTGGCATCAATTTTCTCCATCAAGCCATAAAACTATATTGAAACCACATTGGAATAAAGTAATAGCAGGAGTTGTGTTTTTTTCAATCCATATGGGCCTGAATTGAACCAGACCTTCATTTCAAGTGTATGTCAGGTCAAGGACGTTGACGCCCAGCTGTGACGTGCAGGAGGGAGGATATTCACAAAACACTTAAAAATGTTAACCTTATATCTTAATACTTTATTTCGATATCAACAGAGCTGATTGCAATTTGTTTTTGCAAGCTCAGCCACCAACATAGACAAGAAGAAAAATACACCCATACTCAAAATACATCACAGGGTATGAAAAATCTGAGCCCAGCTAAAGAATGAATGACCACTGTTAAAAAAATATAAAACCTCGATGTATAAAATGATAATATTTGTGTTATATTGTAATATAAAAAAATATGGTTGTAAATATTTCACAAAGTATACCAAAATGAAAGTGCATTTGTGTGTATATTTTTATGAAATAAATAGAATCACTTTGAGGATGAAAAGCATTAGCGGGGCGATGCCGGGCCTATGCACACTGTAGCCTACATATTTTCATAATACCACCATTATGACATTGTTTATATCGGTGCTGAGCAACAAGGAATGGTCGTCTGAGAGAGCTATATATCCTGTCTTTAATATGCTTGGTTACAAGAGTTAATGCATTAATACACTTTATTACATAATTTACTGATTTCATAATTATACCATCATTTTTGTCCACTATGACCATGGCCATTGACTCATCCGCTCCAATTCCCTGGAGATATCCCCCCAAGTAGTAATCCAAGTTTTACTCGAACAGCAGCATTTTCATTTTTTACCATAAATTAATTTCAAGCATGTTTTTTTGCCTGCAGATCTTTGGCCTGATGTCCGTGATCCACTCCTACACAGGATCCATTGGGGACAACCTGTCCAACTACAAAACCCTGATGGTGATGGGCGTGAGGCTGGCCACGTGGAACCAGATCCTTGACCCCTGGGTCTACATCCTGCTACGCCGCACCGTCCTCCGCAAAATCTACCTCATCGCTAAATGCCAAGTGGGCCTGAGGAGCAGCATGTTGGGCCGCTGGGAGCCCACGTCTTTCCCTAGCTCGGACAAGAAGGACGTCAACCACGTGTGAGCTGAGAGGAGGACTGACATTAATACTCTGTGGATGTGTGTTCTCACCACTTTATTGAACTCTTGAAGAAATTGACATGAAAAGACAATTAGACAGAGTTGGAAAGAACACACTCTGTGGCTGGGATAGTGGAACCGACCAGTTTGATGTTAAATTTGACATTTCTCAGATGATCCACAAAGGAAATGTGTTATGGATTCAAACTTTCTCCATCGTATTCCATCAAAGTTTATCAGCGGGTTCAACGTCTGATCTTACAAATGGAAGCTAGCTAATGCTGTGATTTTGCACAAAATATCAAAAAAATTGTACAGTTTACTTATAATAAGTAAACATTCCTTATTGTTATTATATTCCCATTAGGAAACTCATAACGACAAAGATGTAGGCAGTATTAACCACGCTGCAGACGGCTGCAGGAGTGATATTTAAAAAAGAGACTGAATATTATCTCAACCTCATGTCATCAGCTTTTCATCAGTATTAAAAGCATAATTTTAAGTATTCTGCTGAATGTACTGCATAGAGGAATGTTAATATGCATATACTGTGGAGTTTATGAATGTCTGAATATGCTTTTCATGTGTTTATACAGTTTTATAATTTTATAAGTTGATACTTGAAATCGACCCTCAATTTACTGAGGAGATGTAAATAAAACAATTTAATGTGATTTGTACATGTAACCTGAATTTATTTTTATTTTCCTATCAAATGGTTCCTTGTGGAGAAGGGTACGGTGGCCCTGAGAGCTCAACGAACAGCAATTTAAGAAAACACATGCAAGTGGACAAAACAAAAGCAAAGTAAGAAAACATCTTCATCAATTTCAAACACATTACCGAAATGCGCAGCAAATAGACAAACGCTCTGCAAATAGACAAACGCGCTGCAAATAGACAAACGCGCTGCAAATAGAGGAGAAACCACAACGGAAGTGTTTCCAGAGGACAGCTAAAAGTGATGGACACTGCTTCCACAAAAAGGACACAAAAACATCCAATACATCATACAAATTCGGTTCCACACAGGGGGTCCGCAAGTGTCTGTGTGTGTGTGCGTGTGTGTGTTCGTGTGTGTGTGTGTGTGTGTGTGTGTGTGTGTGTGTGTGTGTGTGTGTGTGTGTAGCGGGCGGACCGGCCCCGGGTCCCTTGGCTCCGACACCGCTCACTCGCTCAGAAGAGGGGACAAAATGTCTCTTTTGATAGTAAAGGTTTCCTACCCCTGCACACTATGGACGATACATTGCCTCACAAACAGGGGCTTGCTTGTTAGCGCTGTTTATTCAGTTTAACAGGAGTAGTCGGCATGTCTCTAGATCGGACCATCTTCCGTGATCAGAGCTCACTGTGGGCGCTCCGAGCGAGGGGGCGGGGCCGGTCCGCCCGCTAAACAAACACACACACACACACACACACACACACACACACACAGGGGCGCCGCTAGGGATTTTGGGCCCCATGAAAAGAATCTTTACAGGGCCCCCAACACAGCGGCAACATTTTTTGATGCTATTTTACATACAATTATGCATTTTAATGGTATTTTTGACTATCATTACCATATTTGTGAAAGAAGAACAGCATGACAGTTGACATGTACAGTAGGCGAAGAACTGAGCACTCTGAATACAATGGAATTCATTTTGAGTCATTTATTTGCTGCACCACTGATTCTTAAATTGGAAATAAACTCTTCCATGAAAAAATAGCAATTATAATCAGTGGAGAGAAAAAAATCTCAGCAAAAACAAAAACGCCATCAGAATACAAAATGGCCATATATGATTTCTCATCATTTAAGTAGAACTTAATATATGAAAGAATGGCAAATATATATATAATATAACGTTGCCGACTGAGTCAAGCTTCCTTTTGCAACCTTTCAATCACTGGTCCTTGCTCAACTCTTCTCACCAAAAGCCCAACGCCGAGCCTTCTCATGTGCAAAATCACTTATCAGGTCTTTGAAGTCCAGCTTTCTAGCCAACTGACTCTCAATTGACAGCATGGCAAGACTGCAAAGTCTTTCCTGAGACATTGTGGACCTCAAATAGTTTTTTATCATTTTTAGTTTACTGAACGCTCTCTCACCACCAGCAACAGTAACTGGCAGGGTGCAAAATATGCGCAAGGCGATGCACACTTCTCCAATGTATTGTACATTCGACGCCACTTCACATCACACATTTTATACCCATTTTGACTGGTCAGTGCACTAGTGGAAGGCTTTTTCTGTACATGGCAGAAAAGCACACATGGTATGCAATAAAGTGAATTATTACTTTGACTAAAAGTCAGCCAGTCTCTGTTTACCTTTTCTCTTTTATTTGCTGCCTTTGTATAATTCAGGTAGTCAGGGAATGGCTTCCCCTTTGAATCACATGGCATTTCTACTTCTTTCTCTCATGGCCAATTTCCTTACTATCTTCTCCCTATCCTGATCAGTTAAAGCTGCTGGCCAGAAACCAGGGTCATCAGTCAAATGATCTTCTTCCCTTTCAAAGACCTGAACATCAGCTTGTTGTTCTTCCTGCCTCTCTGTTGTCTTTCTGGCTCTTTCTGTATTCAGTCCATCCTCCTCTGAATTCCTTTCAACTTCTTCGCCCTCACTCTCTGTCGCCTGTGTTTCTGCACTCTCACTGTCATCTGTACCCTCTTCCATCTCTTCCTCCACTTCCTCCACATCCCTCCCTGACAAACCAGAAGAGGGTCCTGGACCTGGCTCTGTAGAGTGTACATGACATACATTAATTATATAGGATTTCCTATAATATAACTATTTGTAATAGCATAGTCACCAACATGTAAACTTCTCTGATTGGACTGAGAGCAGTCACCCCAGTCTGCTGCACACACCACAGATGTTCTCCTCTGTTCTTACTGCACGTCTTCTATTTCATTTTTTAAAAGGGTTTATGCTTTTTAAACCATTAAAATTGTTCAAAATGCCTTTTATTTAATTCATTTTAATTAATGAATTACCTTCATCTTTGTATTGTTTTGAGACTGTAGTAAAATGTATTATATTTTGTATTATATTATGTATTATTATTATTATTATTATTTCAACACACACAGCTGCTCACCTCCTTCCTCATGTGGGGGCACTGGGGCTGATTCAGGGGCAGGGGGAGTTGGGGGCTGACAGACAGCTGCTGCAGCTTCTGGTGCACTTGACTCTGTTCAGAATGAGGCATCATTTTGACAGAGGGGAGATCAACTATTATTGAATAAGAACAGCTTGATAAATGTTTGACTGGATTGATTATTTAACTAATATAGCAGTAAAATGTAAAAATCCAGAGTTTTCTTGAGCTAACATGGTGAGAAAAGTGAGCTAGCTTATAGACCACAGACAGGGACAAAGTTAATATCCATAACTTTCCACCACAACAAACCCACCTTTTTTTTGGAAATACTGGGTGACATATTGTCGACCCTTCAACTCCTTCTCCTCTCTTAATTTATTTTCCTTTCTTTTTTGGCTGCCTGATTTTTGAGGCATACTGCTGTCTCCTCCGCTTTGCCCGCTGTGGCGCGCTGTCTGTGACAAATCGCCGGTGCGCTACCGGCTGCAGCTGATCCAGTCGGACTGAAACATTTTACGTAAATAGAGGGGGGGAAGGGGGGGAAGGGGGGGCCCTGCAGGGGTTGATGCTTCCAAAACAAATAAAGGAATTGTTACCAGGACATGGAAAATAAAACATGTGTGATTATATGTTAGTTAATAACTTAGTGTCATTATTTTTTCTGTATTATAATTTCATCATCATTAGGGGCCTCTCTTGGCCCCCCTCCATCATGGGCCCCTAGAATCCGTCTCCTTTACCCCCCCTTTTCGGCGCCCCTGCACACACACACACACTCGCCCGCTCCTGGTATTTCATGATGGCCTGATACGATGATGATTTAAAAAATGTAACTGAGGTTCACTGTACAGCCACTGAAAGCCGCGTTCGGCTCCGGAGCCGCGGGTGGCCAACCCCTGTGTGGAACCAAATTTGTATGATGTATTGGACGTTTTTGTGGCAGCAGTGTCCATCACTTTTAGCTGTCCTCTGGAAACACTTCCGTTGTGGTTTCTCCTCTATTTGCAGCGCGTTTCTCTATTTGCTGCAAATTTCTGTAATGTGTTGTTTTGGGAAATTGATATTTTCTTTCTTTGCTTGTGTTTTGTCAACTTGCATGTGTTTTCTTAAGTTGCCTGGTTAATAAATGTACCACACTGCATACAGTGGTGTTGTAAAGTATTACAGATAATTACTCTACACTATGCTTTCAGTGTAAACCATGATCCTATGAAAACTTCTTTGTTACCCAAAAGTATTGATAGATCTGTACTTTTGGTTGTGCATGAGTGTTGATCAGGATGTCCTCCGAGGATGTGGGATTTTCTGCAGAGTCATCCTTGGCTTCACTTTACACAGATGACTATGATTATCCCCTGAAAGGCCGTGCAGAAAATAAGCTGTTAGATCAGGAGGGTGGTCTGCTTTCTTACAGGGGCAATTTTCCTGTCAAGCAGTCTGTTTCTATAAAGTGTCTTCAGATGAGGTACCGTGTAATTTAAATTTGATTATTCCCCTTTTCAGTCTTATCTGTTTCCTGTCATGCATAACGTCTGTGCAACCACACTGATGGGATCTGCAACCTGATTCAGCAACCCTGCCAGCAGCTGATGTTGCTTTGAGTTAAATGTGCAAAACTGAAAAAACTAACTATAAATGTATACAATTTACAAGTAGGCCATAACTACAACTATAGCCTCCTGTTCCACCAGAGTACATGGAGGTCTCAGCGGGGCTTTTGAATTTCACCAAAAAAGTAATCTTCCACTTCCTACACCTCACATAGCGCCCTGATATATCACCAATGAATACAGTAACCATCAGAATCAGAATTATTTTTATTGCCATGTATATTTGCACATACAGGAAATTGCCTTGGTGTGGTTGGTGCACTGTACAAACAACAATATAAAAACAACAATATAAAAACAACAACAATATCGAACAACAATAATATATATATACATTGTAAGATATAGCATCATTTGGCTCGAGAAATACATTTAAAAGTCCCACACAGTATATTTTGGATGGATGCGTTGCTGGTGTGTACTGTAATTGGAAAGAGACTGATTCACGCTTTTCTTTTTCAACTGTAACTTTATTACAAAAATATTTGTATTAAACTTTTAACAGACAAAAAAAAACAATCACAAACTGCAACAAAAAACTGAATAATTAAAAACAACAAACAAAACGTGAAGACGGATACAAAAAAGTATGGTTCTTCACAAAAGAAAACGGCTCTTGATAAGAAACAGAATGTGGGAGGCATGGAGGTGTGGTTCTCCAATAGGGGGTCCTCTGACCCCTGGGGTCCCTTGCACGCTGCCAGAAGGTCTGCAAAACATTTCCAGATTCATTCATTAAAAATTATCACGATATATGATTATTATATGACATGGTGGATAATTTTTTAACTTGTAATCCAAGACTTTTTCTCGTGTCTTTCACATAATTGTAAGAAAAGGTCAACCGGGATATTAACTATGTATCTGGGGTCCTCGGCTGAGAACATATTGTGAATTCCTAGTTCACCCTCCGGAGCAGGCGGTGGCGGTAATGCTCCAATAAGGTGGGTGTTACCCATAGGACGAAAGACACGGCGAAGAAGAAGCAGAGTATGTCGTTGTAGCAGCAGAAGAAGAAGAAGAAGAAGAAAAGGTGGCTACAGTAAATCAGGAAGGTTTCCACCTTTTAACTGGCTCTTCTTCACAGGTAAGTCCACACTGTACAGACCAAGCTGCACCAGAGGAAGCACTGTTGTGTGTTAGCATTTTGCTAACAGCAGCTCGCTCTCTAACCCCAGTGGACGCTCTGCTCTGTAAACATTAGCTAACGAGCTGTCGCTGTTCCCCGCAGCTTGGTCCAACCCCCCCACAGAGAGCGGGAGGCCACTGGGGACGTTTTATCTTCTGGTTCAATCATGTTTCGGTTTCCTGTCCGTCGCTCACTGCTCTGACAGATGCTTTTGCTGCTGAAACAGGCGCTAGCCTCGGACCCACAGTCCTGACAGCATGGCGGCCATTGGATCGCCACATTGGGATGAGCACCAGGCGTATGAGGAGCTTCTGTACTGGGACGGACTGATCCAGGAGGGACACCGGCTCCTCCCGCATGATTTTGATAGGTATATAAATACACACACCCAAAAACCATACAACCACACAGGCATCTCTATATATCTTAGGAAATGACACTGACAGAAAAGTGTATATACACAAACAGACACACAGTCGAACCTGTAATGAAAGAAAACACAGCGACATCTAGTGATTTGCAGAGGTTACAGCAGACATAAGATGAGACATTCCCAAGTGACAGCAGAACATTAAAAAAGCAGCACAAGGGGAAATTTAGCAAGAATAGAAATAGAAGTAATGTCGTGTATACAAGGTTGTTTCTATATGCAATATAGAGATAAAGATCAAAGTGGTGTTATTGTGCAGTTCATCCCTTCTTTGTAATATACTGAGCACAAAGTGTGCAGCAGGTTTCAGTTTCATTTCAGCTATATTTAAGTTAAAAGTCAGTTTGCCAGTGAGTGAGCTGATCTGTTATTGCTGCATTATCCCTTTGAACTTGTCTTCAGTTTTGTCCTCATTTTAATGCATCTTACTCATACTAATTCTCATTCTTCCAGATATGAGGAGCTGCGTTACTGGTACGACTGCCTGTGCTACGAGGAGGAGCTCAGACAGTATCATGACTACATGGCTGCTGTCGAGGAGATTGAGGATCAGCGGCATTACGAGGTTATTCTCTCACCTGCTAAATCGATTTAAGATTTGATCATCCAGGGGCTCAGTTTTTTTGGGGGACTTATCTAACCCACTTTTTCTTTCACTGTCAATCCCATTTCAACCCTTCTCCCTAACCCGCAGTGCATAGGGGTAGGGAGTCCCAATTCATGTTGGGATGGATGGGTAGGGGTAAGTGTTGGGGCTATTCCCAGGATGCCCTGCGAATCACAGGAACAAATGTAATGTATTCCCCATTAATAAGCTTTCAAAATTTACCATAATGATTGTTACATCATAGTTTTATATCTTTTCAAAGTATTATGGTAATTATTTCCGAAACAAACATTTAAGAAAATGCTACCGTTACACCTACCGGGGTCTCGGTAGCTAGCATGCTAACGTAACATCGTTATCGCTGATTAATGCACGATAATCCCGTATTTTGACATAATTTCACGTCGCTCTTTTGAAGATACACGATGCACTGGATTTAACCAGCGTATAGCAGCAAGCTTATTGAATTGAACTGCTCCTCTAATAACAAAGCTCCCAGGCAGGCTTGCCTACAGACCACTGCTAGCAAACTGAATCAGCAAGCTTTTGATTTATACGTGAAATAATGCAGAGCATCCAAGCTTTTCAATTTCCATTGTATGAATGGCAAATGTCATTGTGCTCTACCATTATTGCCATAATATGGAGGGAAAGCGGGAAAACATGTCCAGAGCACTTACCTGCTGCTTTGATTCGCCTGCACTAGCATAGATGTTACTTGGATATTATAGGTTTGTCACTTTAGTAAATTCAAGCAATAGTATTGGTTAATTTAAGATCTCAACAATGTTCTAACAAAGACATCCAGGCTAAACGTTTTATTGCGTCGATTTACATCAACGACTATTGATGACGTGCCAGGTTCCTGCGACAGCTACTGATGACATACTGGCTTCTTGAAGCGCTGTCCCAATTCGTAGGGGAAGATTTCAACCGCTACCCCTTGTAACTCTGTTTCATGGGCCAAGGTAACCCTGGAAAAAAGGGGGAGGGGCAGGGAGAAGGGGTGAATTGGGATTGAGCCTATGACTCAACCTCTAATGTTTTCAGTCACCATTCTATTTCCTTTTCTGCCTTAAAAAGATTGCTCTTCCACGTGTATCCTGCACATACAACTTATTTTTCAAGTTTTTTAAATCAACTTTTTCGTACCCAGCACTAAAAATATATATGTTGGTTGCCCTGGAGCACTTAATTTTTTAGTCTATCCAGCACATAATAAATGTGCATGCCAAAATTTTCTCTGTGCCTTTTGGCTCCTGTGGAATACATTTTAAACATTATCTTTTTTAATCATATCTGAGTCACGGAAATTGGACAAGCTGTTGTTTGTGGGAGGTATTGTGCGCCTTCTCTATCTTGTAGCATCTGATTCATCTCAGAGTCACATGAGGCCATATCTGCTGAAGATATTATGTCAGGATTAAATACCCCACTGAGGACCAGGGAGACTCATGGTGAAGTGGTTACCACAGCTGAGGATTTCAGGTCTGGCCTGGACCTCGCAAAGACCAGGACAGGCTGAACAGGCACTGCAAAAACTAGCAGGCATTTTGAATTATTACGAAGTTTATGATGATGCTTGAAAAGTACTTGTACAGGGCTTAGTTCTATACATACACTCAGGCGGAGTAGGGCAGGTCATGTTTAAATACAAAATGCCACTTACATAGACATAGAGACAGAAGTACCTGGACTCTGCCCATCATGTATGGATCCAAAACATGTCCATTTGAAAAAATTACAACTTCTAGAATGTACTTAAATATCTGTGTGCTTTTAACCCTGTATGGATTTGACTGAAAAAGAGCCCAAATTAATAAATCTAGGAATATACCAGCCATCCCTCGAAACCAAAGTCTTGCAAACAGCACACATGGCCAATATACTTTTGGGACTTTCCAGGATGAAATATTCCCAAATTACTTTAGCTCACTCTGGCTAACGCTAACACCACCAGTATTCACTTCCTCTTTGCTGCCCTAAAACAGAAGTTGCCAGTGGAACGACGACTGCCTTTATGGAGTGGCAAGGAAGACGTTATTTCAAGGAAAATAAAATTGTAGTTTGAAAACTAAACTTTGAAAACAATATTGTGACTAATATTTTTTCTTTCCCAACGAAGGAGGCTGCACCCTCCCAGGTGAGCAAGGGACCATATGATCGCCACGTAATGGCCAAACATTCTGATGTGTATCCCACACCTGAGGAGCTGGAAGCTGTGCAGGAAATTGTCTCCCGTGTGGAGAGTGCTCTGAAGACCGTGTCCGACCAGATGGACACTTCCAAGGAAAACAAAGACGATACGGAAACAGAGACAGAGAGGTAAGCAACGTGGCAGCTGTCCCAGTGACTAAAAAGTAAATCAAAATCCAATTAATCTTTTAAATCTGCATTTTCCCCCATTTTATAATTAAATCATATTTTTTATCTTTTTTCGTTCGCACCATCCAAGTACTGATTCAGAAGACCGTGTCCTGCGTGGTGTTATGAGGGTTGGATTGGTGGCAAAAGGACTCCTGTTGAA
Source organism: Pleuronectes platessa (assembly GCF_947347685.1). NCBI lineage: Eukaryota > Metazoa > Chordata > Actinopteri > Pleuronectiformes > Pleuronectidae > Pleuronectes > Pleuronectes platessa. The sequence goes on along the minus strand of NC_070628.1, from coordinate 23,266,276 downwards.
GGGAGACAAGGACTTGGAGCTGGTGTTGCTTTGTTCCAACAAGCCGACAATCACCCTGCTTATAGAAGTGGCTGAAAAACTGACGGCACAGTTAGAGGTAGGAATCTGTAACTACAGCTGTGTAATGTCACTCTCCATTTAAAAACCAGATATTGCAGATTTGGGTTGTTTTTTAAACAAAAAAATGTGTTTTTAGTTCTAATTTCTTTTTAACCTCTTTTCAATAGGCTATCTCAGCAGGGGCCTACACAGTAAGCCAGTGTCCGGGGGACGCGGCTATTGTTGTGACGAGCACAACGGAGTTAGCCCTGACTCTTACCATCCACCTGACATCACCTCTTGTCAGGATGGAGGAAGAATGTAAAACTGCAGACGAAGAAGAAGCGGTAGAAGGAGAGAAGGCAGAGGAAGACTCAGCAGTGGCCGAACAAGGAGAAGACTCAGTAGAACGAGTGAAGACAGATGAAGAAGAAGCAGAAATGGCTGAAGGAGGAGAAGACGCAGTAGGAGTGGAAGCAGAAGTGGCAGACGCAGAAACGACAGAAGCAGCAGCAGCAGAAGAAAAGACGGAAACAGCAGCAGTAGAAGAAGAAGAAGAAGGTAGATATGTTGTTCAAGCCTCAGACTAGACATCAACTATCACAGGGCTGATCTGTGTGTTGTCAATATACAGACACTGCTTCTCCACTGATCTGTAACTCTGCTCTGACGGTTCACTCCTTCAGCGTATATCATACCTCAGTGGAGCTTGTACAGTGACTGTCTCAGACCAAGGCCAGTGAACAACCGACCAGTGTTGGCTCTTCACTCGCTCTCGAGTCCTTTCATCATTTCTGAGCTCCTACATTTCTCCTACAAGTCGCTGATACTTTCTGCACATGTTGTTTGACTCAGTCATACAAAAAACCACTTTGTTTATTCTTGTAGAATTGTTTTCATGTTTAAAGTGAAGGCTTTTTCAAGAATAACAAGTTCAAGCGCGTATTGCATGTATTTGATGCTGAACATGTATGTTTGGCACCAGCTGCAGCAAAACTGATCTGCAGCTAGGAGTTTCCTTCAGGTTCTCAGGGGAGGCTTTAAATTCAACCACGCAGGAAAAGGGAGGTAGGACTGACTGATTGTCTGTTTATGTTGGAATTTGACGGTTATTGGAGTGTTAGTTGAGCTTCCATGTTAATCAACCTGGAAAGTATTTACACTAGAGTCTAAAGTTACAGTGAGTTCGTTTATTGGTCATTGGGAGTTTGCTGAAGCCCCATATACAGAACAGAACAATACCAGTCTCATTGCCATTTTAGTCCAGTTACGACTCTTCACACCAGGGCAGCACATTTAAGATCACTCAATGATGGTGTTTAGTATTTCAGCATCAATAATAAATCAATTCCCTTCCTCACAGCCTTCAATTAAAAATATTTTAGTCCAGAAGAGAACACTACAACGACTACTGAGTTGTCCAACCAGCATGCCGGGCCAGTAAATGAGGAAGTCAACTGTCCGTCAAATATCAGAGAAGAACACTGAATGCCACTTGTTATCAGACCTAGCAGTGCTAACCAGATTAAAATGCTATTTTAACATTGAATAAATGCTCAAGTATGATACATTTTTTCTTTTTATGATTAATGTTATTATGATTCAGCGCTGCTGCTAATTTACTGCTAACCAGTTTTCAACAGTTCACAATGGCTCATTATAGACCTGACATGCAGTTTTCAGACAGATTAGCTGAATTGTATTTTTAGTGTGTAGAATGAGCTAGAAGCTGCACACAGCTGGTATGGCTCTCTGTGTTTCCAGACATTCAGAAAGCATCTTTTAGATCAGGGGCTCCATCAGTTTTGCTGCGGCACGGCGCAGACGTTTAGATTCTCTAAATGCTTGTGATTTACAACTGATTACCTTTTTAGTTTGTCAAGTTTTTGTAGGAATCGCTGGACCTTTGACCAACTGGACAAACTGTCTCAGGAGGGGAAGGAAGCAGCAAACCCAAGCCAAGGGCCTGAGGGAAGGAAGGGGGGGCGGTAATGCAGTTTGTACACCCAACACATAGACTGACAGACAGTAAACACTACTTAACTTTATGGCAGTCTTTTTGCTTCCACCTTCACACACTGGTGAAAAGGTAGCTGGTCTCTTTGACTGTCAGGGTTGTTGGAACCAAGCATATAACACACTAGCATCTCTGACCCCCCCTCTCCCCGCTGCTGGTGGTTTGAGGAGCGCTGCTATTCCCTGAGCTGCAAGACAGAACCAACCCCCTTGGTCAAACTGTACCTTTTCTTCTTACCCCACCTCGTCAATAGAAACGCGAACAGTCATCGATCCGCCGGACGTTCTGGACAGGCAGAAATGCCTAACTGCCTTGGCGTCTCTCCGCCACGCCAAGTGGTTCCAGGTTTGCATTCCCGTCCTTATTTGTACATAAGGTTGAATCTATTCCTTTTCAAACATTTATTTAATTTTCTCTCCATTTTAGAGACGAGAACACTTTTTTAAACTGTTTTCATTTCAAGATGTTGTTCAATGATCCTAAAATATCAAAATGTGAAAGAACTTGAGAAGAGTGGGAGAATGCTCTGCTGTTCCATACCAATGACAAAACTAAAGAAATCATTGGTATCGACACAGCATTTAATTTGATTTATGAAAACGACGTCTGTCAGACTGAATTCTCAAAATGTTTACTCTGGAGATGGCTCAGTTCTTATCTTTCTCTGCTGCCTTGCTTTCCGGATCTTTTCATGAGAACCCAGATAAGAAGGAGTGAGTTCCCATTGGAGGCGGCAGCTCCTCTGACTGAACTGGTTTTTGTTTGTGTCTCCAGGCCAAGGTCAGCCACCTGAACTCTGCCGTGGTTGTGATCCGGATCATGAGGGACTTGTGTAACCGTGTTCCGACCTGGACGCCACTCTCTGGATGGGTAAGGAAACTGTCATTGCAAATTAAAGCAGCTGTTAGACATGCACTGAAGTCTCTATAATCTCCTGACAACCTCTGCAGGGGCTGCATGTGAGAATGCAAATGTCTGAGTGAGAGCCTGCAGACTTTCTCCGGAGTTTCTCTCTTCTCCTAAAGCAAGGTGGCGTGTTGATTACCTTTCTAACACGCGACCGATGCGAAAAAGACAACAAATGTCTCAGGATGAAAAAGTGGTGCCATACATGTAGAAGAAACCAAAGATGTCGAGAGTGGTAAGAGCTGTCGCCACTCACCAGTGTTAATGTGCTGTAAGTAAAAACGGGCAGAATCTGATGGGGAATTAATACATTGTGTCCTGCCTCGACATGCTGCACCACTCCTCACCTGAATGCTCCGGAGATTTCCGAGCCCCGAAACTCCTGCTGCTTTGTTCATGTGTGAATGGCAAACTCTGGAGAAAGTCTGGACTCCATTGTGTGGACATTCTCCGGAATTCATGTCTGAAAACAGCTTAAGCTATAACAGCAGCTCAGATGAGGTCTTTCTATATGTGTGATCAAATCCTTGACTTTTTCTTGTTATGGATCAGCCTTTGATACGTTTTTGGTTTTCCCCACACAGCCCCTTGAACTGCTGGTCGAGAAGGCGATCTTTACGTCTGAGAGACCAATGGGAGCGGGCGAGTCCTTCCGCCGGGTTTTGGAGTGTGTGGCCTCTGGGATTCTCTTATATGGTGAGTTAGTCAAACCAGAACAAACATTCATGCCCTGGCCTCAATATCAGTGAACAAATGTATCTGTCAATGTGCCAAGATGGCCCTGGAATTAAAGATCCATGTGAGAAGGAAGAAGTCGACGCCACTGAAAACCTGACTCCGCAGCAGCGTGAAGACATCACGCAGAGTGCTCAAGTAAGACGAGGCCAATACAGGCCAACACAACCACACTCTTATTCATGAACCCTGTAGAAAAAGTATCTAACTTCTATATTTTTCTCAGCTTGCTTTGAGGCTATGTGCGTTTGCACAGATGCATAAGGTGTTGGGGAGGGAATACAAACCTGTAAAGCCACGGAAGTCACTGGGAGCCAGCCACAGAGAGAACACAGGTACATAATGGTCTGGACCCTTTCCCCTTTCCATACAGTTCATGAGTCCTGTAATGCCTTTTAATAAAAATGCTTGTTTCTGTTGTTCTTTGTAGCCCAGATAGCTCCTGCTGGATACTCCACCCTGCCAGCGAAGAGACCTTACACCGAGATGGAAAAAGACGAGGAGGAGCCCCAACTCAACAGCAAACAGAGGAAGTTTCTCAAGTTCCAGAAGCGCTTCCAGAGGAAATCATGTCAGTAATGAATATCACAGATCTTGGTATTGGCTGAGCAATTTGAATGTCAAATGCTTCACTTTTGATTGTGGAGACATGTCCTGGCAGACGTTAAATGTTTCCTGAACTGGAGAAAATTACCCTCATTAATGTCTTAATCCTCAACTCCGTGATGGATTCACATTATTATTATGAGCAAAGATTGTTTCAAAGCACACATGGATACGTGACTGTTATTTGAAAACGGGACTCTATCATTAACCAAATCACCTAACTCCCATAGTGCATGAGTACACAATATGCTGTGTTCACACCAAACACGGAGCAAATTTCCGCGTTGCGTAACCTGCGTGAGTTTGGCCGCAGGATCGTTTGTGTTTACTCGAGCAACGCAAGTAACCACAACCCGCGGACATTCGCCTGTTCTCTTTGGAAAAGAGGAGAGGAGGACTTTAGGCTAAAGTAACTACAGTTGCTGTGTTGTACATGTTGTGGAAACGCCAGAGAAGCCAGTGTGTGTGGGTCCACTAGCCAATCTCAAGGTGCCCACACCTTTGGGAATTTCTCCATCCTCTTCAGGAGCTGCGTCTGGATGACGGCCATTTCCAGCTCTACCTGACCATCGGCCAGTTTGATGACCTGCTAACTGGTAAGTTTCCTTCTCAACGCTGATTGGCTTTTGCGACATTACTTCAAGCTAATTCTTCGCTCGCTCTTCAAATAATTTGACTCGTTCTCATTGTCCGGCATGTGTGACACGAAGTTTACGTCGATACACATCTTTGCATTGACTGTGTGCAGTCAAATTGCACAATAATTCCCGTCACGTTTGGTGTGAACACAGCATCCGTGTCATCAATGCAAATATGGAATCTGGAAAAAATTTAATCTGCTGAAAGAATCTTAGGACCTGATCTGCAGAATAACTCGCACTGTCCATTCAGTACGTTTGCCTTAATGGATCTGAAATATCGGGAAGAGTAGACGAAAATACCTTCATTTAGCAAACACATGCAGGGATTGAGACTGCGTCTATATTTAATACGCTTGAGAGGTAGGTGCTTATCAGCACTGCGTTATGCACAGATGGCTGCAGCCAAACAAACTGAGCATTCACAGCCACTAAAGAACCGAAAATCTACCTCAAGCCTAAAGAAAAATGTACATTGACATTCATCATGTCTTCGTATTTCCCTCTTTTTCACTGGGGGTTTTCTTTTTCGCAAGTTGCGCTCGTCTCCAGTGCGTTCGTCTCCTCCGCTGCGCTCTCCTCCCTCTCCATCACCCGGCTGCTCCGTTGTGGGACCTCTTGTATCGAGAGACCTCACCACTGCCTGTGAAATATATCTTTGTTTTGCAGGCCAACATAGATTGTAAGGTTTCCATGTGTTGTAGTTCTTTCTCAATGATACAGATAGCATCATGGTGTAATAAAACTACTTTGTATGTGTTTGGTATATCGTTTGGCTAACAATGTGGCACTGATAATAGCTGTGGTACATATTGATACATGGTGTCTCTGTAGTAGTGTTGTAGTTTGTGAGAGAATTTTGCATTTTGAAGGTTATTCTCTACTATTTCACCTTATCTTCAATTTTGGGGAAGTATAAATAATTCTGGTATTCCTTCTTATCTATCCTACATGACAAAGTTCTTTAATTTCATTCCTTCACAAACCCTGTATTCCTTTTCTCTGTAGTCACAGAAGATTTTAGCATGAATGCTGTGATGCGTCTGAACCAGTACAGACCTGGTCTGGAGTACCGGCTCACATCTCAAACTGGTCCAGTCCACGAGCCCGTCTTCACCATGACTGTGGACTTGAATGGGGTCGTCTACGAGGCCACCGGGCCTTCCAAACGAGCTGCCAAGCTCAACGTGGCCACCAAGGCAAGATACTCCTGCTTCGTTTCACAAACACACGTTAATCACTCAGTCCTGGCTGACTTCTCTGCTACAGTGACGAAGTCATTTTACTTGACCTGTATTCCTGTTGTAGTTTACGGTCATACAGTCAAACGGGGCATTGATGTAAAGAGTTTTTCATGTTTTACTTGTGTCATTCACAGGTCCTGCAGGAACTCGGCCTGCCAACGGGATCTGATTCTAAACCAGAGTCCATAGCTGAAGTTGAAGGACCAGTAAAAGATGCAACGATGACCTCTACTTTGTCAGAAGATGTACGCACATGTGTTCCTCCTTCCGTTGTGTTGAATTTAGAATCCGTCCATCAGTTATATCGCCTATCCTTATAAGGGAGCTGCAGCCTATCCCAGCTGACACTTGGCGGGAGGCGCGGTGCACCTTGAACAGGTCGCCGCTCCATCGCAGGGCCAACATACAGAGACAAACCACCTTTCACATTCAAGCTCAATTCAGAGTCTAGAGTAATGTAACCCAGATCTGTATTTCTTTGGACTGTGGGAGAAAGCTGGAAGAGAAAACAAATGTAGAATCTTTCTAGAAAAAAAGTGATAGGTGAACTGTCATGTGCAAAGGGCTCATTGTCGTGTCTGTTTAACATGGGTCATGTTTGTCCACTTGTTATGAACAGAGCGGCCAGGGCCCCATCTTGACCAAACATGGCAAAAACCCTGTGATGGAGCTAAATGAGAAGCGTCGCAGCCTTAAGTACGAGCTGTCTGCAGAGACGGGGGGCTCCCATGAAAAGTGCTTTGTCATGGAGGTGAGGCAGCACCATCACAACACAAAAACAAGACTACAAAGATGGCTTGTATTGAAAAACTGGGTTCTGCTGTAAATGGGCCTGCCCTGCATTACAGCTCCTATAGCTGATGTGTGTCAGCATTTCTATCTCGCAGAATCAAATAAGAACGAACGCTGATGCGATGAAAAGGAACCAAACGTTGAAGTGTTCCCTCTTTCTTGTCTGTCAGGTGGAGGTGGACGGGCAGAAGTTTAAAGGGCGAGGTTCTAACAAGAAGGAGGCAAAGGCCTATGCTGCCCTCGCTGCTCTGGAGAAGCTGTTCCCAGAAAACGATGGGGAATCGAACACCAACAGATTTCTTACAAAGAAGAAGGTCACCTACACCGACATGGTAATGTTTCAGGCCCTTGATCACCAGAATGTGAGACTCCGGTTCAGTTGATTTCGAAGGGCACGTTGCATTAAATCATTTTCTGTGTCACTGATCAACAGCACATCCCGGGTTTTGGAACAATTCGTGGCATTCCTTCAGACTCCGGATCCCGAGGCTGGGGCCCCAACCGAGGACGAGGCAGGGGCCGAGGCAAACAGTTCACCGGAGGACCCAGCTACAACAAGAGTAAGCACTTCTACACTCGCTAGGTGTAAAGACAGAAAACAAGATTTTTTTGATATACATCATACACCTATGAGGAAATCAACTGAAGTCTTTTCTTTCCATAACAGCCAACTACAGTTATGAGGGCAACACTAGCGCATGTAAGTTTACACTACTCATCTCTGTTAGACATAATTGCAGACCTGCACCAGGGCCCAACAGTTCCTATATGAAACCACGTTTCATTCACTAGATCTGGATTTTAATTAGTATCTGCTCTAAAGTGCACACGCTCTCTATGTCTGATATTTTTCATCAAGAGCCGTGAATTATTCTCCAAGACATCAATGGAAATTCAATTCCATCTCACACTATTAAGGAAAGTGAAGGAAAATTCCTGAATCCGCTCCCTGATCCATTAATGGCAGTTTGTCACACATCCATCTGAAAATGCTTGATTTTTATCAATAAGACAGTTTCTGGAAAACAGTCAATAAGTTTGATCAATTTCTCAAATAATATTTGTACGTGTTTTTGATGGTAAACTGAGGGGGGGGTGATTGTTAGAATTCAACAAACCATTTACATATGACCATTTGGGACCTGGGAAATTAAAATGGACATTTGTGTTTTAGATGAAGACAAATAATTCTACGTACGATTTTGTTAACATTTTTAGATAAACTTTACGGTAACAACGCAGCCAAAAGCCCTGCACCTGGCGGAGCAGGCAGCAACGTCGGCTACGGCACCTTCTACCCCGAGAGCAGCGGCGGCACCTTCTACTCCGAGAGCAGCGGCAGCACCACCAACTACTCCTGCCCCCCCATGTCCAGCTCCGACTCCAGCGCCGCCAAGGCAGAGAGCTACCAGTCGATGCCTCCCCCTGCCGATCAGGAGAGCCCCTACAGCTACGGATATGGAGACGAGAAGAAGAAGATGCTGACACAAAACCAGAACGAGGGCCAGGCAGGAAACCACTCCATGTACAGCACCGCTTACCCCAGCTCAGTGACGGGCGGCCAAGTGTATAATAATTACGGTGAGTCAAGATGGAGCAAGTCTTTCTCCGATGCAACTAGTCACACTTCAAAATGATCCGTGGCTGCATTGATGTGTCCTGTATAAACAAACAAATCTGACATGGGAATTGATCTAATTCCACAGGCTGGGGGAACCAGTCGTCCTGGGGTAACCAGCAGGGGGGGTACACCTCGTACCAGGGCTATGGAGGACAAAACCAGGGCTCGTACTCTGGATACAGCAACGTGAATTACTAGTCATGACGTCATGCTACGGCCTTTCTCACCTCACTCTGCCATCTTCTGACTCTGATTGTTCCCCCTCGAATATGATCTGGGGATCCCACTTCTCAAAAGGAAAAGGAAAATTGCTCGTGTTGTCATCCAAACTGTATTTTTGCTGTTTTTGTTTTGTACCTGTTTATTCCCGCGTCTGGTAAAAGTAATTTTAGGTGACAGATTTATGAGATATGATTTGTTCAAGTCCCTGTTTTCTTTTAAGTGCTACACCTGTCAGAGAGTTTTAAATGAACATACCTGGTTTATCATTCTGTCTTGTGTCTTGGGTTGTTGTGTTATTTTAATAAAGCGCACTGTTTTTGTTACAGCACATTTGAAGCTGCTTGTAGTTTAAACTGAAGATTTGTTTATTTGTGTCACAAAATGCTCAAATAACTAGTGAAATAAATGATTATGACTTTGGAGCGAAACTTCTGACCATCAGTTTGCTATTTCACAAACAAGAACAAAGTTAGAATATTGTGTGTATACCAGCTCAAGTCAGAGTCTAGCTGTCATCAGTAGGATTTGAAATGTGAGTGAACTTGAGCTTCCCCAGATATTCCTCACATCTGTGTTACTGGGAATGTGTTGGAACTGCAAGCGGCGTCTGCAGCGTATGCCGATGCTTCACTTTATCACCCAGTGTAGTGTGCGTGTAGTATAACTGTAGCGTGGTCATATCACATGTGCAGCTATGTTAGCAAAGACGGGATGAAGCCTTGTTGGCCGCTGTGAGGGAATGAGGTCATTTTAGCTGCAACGGTTCCACTGGAGGAATTACTAATGGCACAAGGACACAGATGGAACTTAATGGAGATAATGTAAATGCCAGGTGGAAAATAAATCATCATTAAACGAGAAATACATAACATTTTATATGTATGGGCATCATTTGAAGACGTCATACTGTCTTTGCAGAACTAAGCATACCTACATCATCACCCTAAAACCCGCAGACCTGAATGGATACTAGTTCCCTTCTCAAAGGGACACTCCACATTGTTAGTGTTAAACTTCCATAGAGGTTGTAGAACTGATTTTAAATATAAATGGTCCAAATGGAAACAACAGACTGAGATCCAGAATTTAAATCTCTGGTATGAGTCAGGTTCTAGAGCTTGATATTAAATGTCCCATTATTCTACACAATTACATCTTTTATTCATCTTTTTAGAGTCAAACTGTCTTTTGATCATTAGAGGCAGACCGATATAAGGGATAGAGTTAGACAGATAGATATATAGGGGTGTCATCAGGGTTACTTTCTCAGAATTGAGAAAGTGCCTCTAGAGTCAAAGAGGAGATTATGCTGATGTATTAACATGCAGATGACAAGAAGGCCTCCTGAGCATCGCATTTATGAAGTTCCTTTTTAATCAGGCTAATGTGAGTAGTTTATACACAGTAAAAATCTTTATTTTCTTATATTAGCACCTCTTCATTTGGCCAAATAATATACGTATATATATATCTTCGATTGTGTGAATGGCAATGATTTAAAGCACCAAGAAAGTAAATGATTTTGCTTTTAATTTTAATATTTTCTTGAATGATATTTTTCTTGTCTTTTTTGTTGTGCGTTGTTTTCTCCCTATTTATTTTGTAAAGCACTTTATAATCTTAAAGTGCTATAGAAACAGTGTATTTGGTGGTAGTTCAGTATGAAGTCGACAGTCGTGTGCATTTGCGTGTTAAATTGAGAAGACTGCAGTAGGTCATGTTTTCGTTTGCAGATGAAATAGGACCGGGAATTTGAATGATGCAAAACAAAGGACAAGACTGCTTTCTATGAAACTGCAGTTTGCACTGGCCATGACCAATCAGTCTGTTGATGTATACCTGTTATATTTCCTTTTCCGAAATGATCCAAAAATAAATTTTTACAAATGAAGGAGGAAAACAAGTGATTAACACAGAGGTGGAAAAAGTGGAGTCTGGACAGCAGCTATAATAACCTCGGCGGATCACATGTGGCCCAAGTGACCCACTGGTCCCAAGACTGAGTCAGGGTGTGAGCAATGCTCATGTCCCTGTGGCGTGTCCCAGGGCTCGTCCTCCTGCGACCTGATAAAAGGGAGGGCAGGAGGAGCGCTGCGAGGACAGAGGGGGTCCCATCAGGTCATCTGAGCAGTTATCCGCTGTGAGTGTTTTATCTTTGACATTACTATCTCTTCTTCACACCACGCGTTCTGGCTGTTTTCCTTGTCTGTCACTTTTGTTTTGGAGAGGAGTCAGAGAGGAGTGATGCATCACATTCTGCTTTACTTCTGTGTTAGGGTTGGGGTGAGGGTTAGGCCGGTGAAGGTCATTTGATCTGTGGCCTTTATAACTTGTGATTCTCATTTGAAAAAAGGGTGGAATGATAAGCTTGAAAAAACATGACCTTGTGATTCCTGAAGCTGTTAGCCTCTCTCTCTCTCGCTCTCTCTCTCTCTCTATCACACAAAGACACACACACACACACTTTGATTAACGTCTATTAGCTGCAGCTGGGACATGTCAGCTCTGGGCTGCAGCCAATCACAAGTCACCGTAAGGCATAAAACTCCAGTGAGCGTGTTGTGGTGTCATGAGGAAGAAGGTGACAGGAAAGCGTAGGCTTGTGTGGTAAGCTGCCGTTGTTGTTTCTAACGCTTGTTCTAGGTTCCTCTTCTCAGTTCTCTGCTTGTGGACTAGTCACTTTAAGTTGACAGTCTGCTGATTGAAGATCAGATTGTTATCTTTAAAGATGGAGCTTCCTCTGGTATTCATCCTAATTGCTGCCATCTCTGTGGCCTGCTGCTATCCTACTGCCTTCCAAGACCTGGAGGGAAATGGCAGTAAGTGTTTTTCACTGGCTTAAATTGTTTAAATATTTCTCGGGATGCTTCTTGGACTCTACCGATTCTATATCTTGTTTCCCTTTTTAAAAAGAAAACCGAACTTCCATCAAGTTCCTGGCTTTAGGAGACTGGGGTGGCGTGCCCTATCCCCCGTACATCACCGCCGTGCAGAAGGCTACTGCTCGGGAGATGAGCAAAATAGCAGAGCACATGGGAGCTGACTTCGTTCTGGCCCTTGGCGACAACTTCTACTATAGAGGTGTGGACAGCGTGGATTCTCCTCGGTTTAAGGTCAGTTAAGTGAACCTGCGAGAGTGGAAAATGGCGTTCTGAGTAAAGTGGCATGGTGGACGTGATTTGACTGGGCTTTATCTTTTGCGTCTTCCCGTCAGGACACGTTTGAGACTGTGTACACAGCAAAGTCCCTCAGAGTGCCCTGGTATGTGCTCGCTGGGAATCACGACCACGCAGGGAACGTCAAAGCCCAGATTGACTACAGCCAGAAATCAGACAGATGGTGAGACTCAACTAGAAAAAGTAGAATTAACTTCAGAACACCAAGAAACTGAATGACACTTTCTTTGCTCCGCATTGTCTCAGGAAGTTTCCCTCATATTACTACGAGTTGAACTTCCGCATCCCCAACACCGGGAAGACTCTGACCATCATCATGCTGGACACCGTTATGCTGTGTGGCAACTCTGACGACTTCCTTGACGAGAAGCCCAGAGGCCCCCTGCGAGCTGTGGACGCCAACCGTCAGGTGACCTGGCTGCAGGAGAGACTGGCCCAGTCCAAGGCAGACTTCCTGTTGGTTGCTGGCCACTACCCTGTGTGGTCGGTGTCGGAACACGGGCCCACAGAGTGTCTGCTGCAGAGGGTTCATCCTCTGCTCATTAAATACAAGGCCACTGCCTACCTCTGTGGCCATGACCACAATCTGCAGGTTGGTACAATTCACAAATGTTATGCGTTTTCAAAAAGGTGCTTCAGTCTCAATCCTGTCTCTGTGCTCTACAGTACATTGAAGAGTCTGGTGTTGGCTACGTGGTGAGTGGTGCTGGAAACTTCCTGGATCCTGACGTCCGGCACTGGAAGCACGTTCCCAAAGGTTCTGTGAAGTTCTTCACTGGCAAGGCTTCAACACTGGGAGGCTTTGTCCATGCAGAAGTCACCAAGAACAAGATGGTTCTGACCTTTTACCAGGCAAAGGGCACCTCACTCTATCGCACCGTCCTCTCTCAAAGGGAGTTTAACTAGAAGAGCGACTGGGAAACATTCGACTCTCTCAGAATCATTCTGCAGTGTAGTTTGAGATCAGACTAATGGCTGTAATCCTGTATATTGAATGCTGGCATTAATATTTCAAAAGTATTGATTATATTTTAAAAGAATCAACTGGTTTTAACATTTATGTAAATGTTTGTATGAAAAAAGAATAAATTGTCATTTGTAAAAAATTGTGTACTGACATTTTTACCATTGCCTATAATGGTAAATGATGCACTAGGTGCCTTGAAAACTAAAAGTGCAAATTTGAGGAAAACCAGATTGTACTCGGCAATGCATTAAAACAAAACGGCGAACGATATTAGAACAAAGTAAAAATATAAAGAAACTATAAAAACACTAGTCTGCAGTTGCTTTTTAAACTGAAGGACCGATTCTGTTTCAGTGTTGGAGCTAAAGCATCATCTCCTTTGTTTCAAACGAGCAACTGCTGCTTCATTCAGGCGGGTGAATAATGAATTAGTCGTGAAGGCAGGAGGAAATGAGTGTGTGGATAATTTGTAGGTTTTTGGGGACTGTAGCAATATTTCTGAAATGTAAATTGCAGGATTGAACAAGGCCCTTGAAATGTGGAATGAAGTTGAGGTATTGATACTTTGTGGATTTGAGGATCAGATGACTTCAAGCTTTTAATATAAAAGTGCTTTGTGTTCTGCTGATGTGAATCTGTTCAGTCAGAATCCGTTCTTTAAAGTAAACCGTATGAGACTGTGACTGAAATCAAGTCCTACAGTTCTGAGCAGGGCTGCCCGGTTAAATGTCCGAAGCAATTGCAGCCTTTCTGCAGGCTGGATTGTGAATTTGCACCTTCTTCTTGGAACTGGAGTCTTGTAAAAGTGCTCCATATGCACAAATGTTGCACTCCAGTCATATTTGAACAGACACAAATGTTCTTGGACATCTCTGGAGAGACATGAGAAGACCAGTCTACTTATATTGTAAATATGCCTAGACAAACAGTGGCTCATTTGTTCTGTGGTTTGGTCAAATCAGGTCAGTGTTTATTAATATCAAGTGAACTCGCAGCTTGGAAAACATCTGACACATTAAAAATTTTCCCTAAGGCTTGTATTTTCCCTCTCTCCGTTCTTGCTTATTTTGTCGTTATACAATTTGCCAGAGTAAATCAGAATGAGTTGTGTGACGCATGTATATGGAGCACCGATGGTTTGCATTAATGCATTAATGCATAGCAGTCTGAGCCCAGCAGTCGCCCTTTAGTCTAATTCCTGTTCACATTGTGTCAGCGCTGCCTGTTCACCTATTCTGTGGCTTTGCCTTAATTTTCTTAGGCATCATTTTATGTATACCTGTACATCATCGGCAGCATTCAAACACATGTCACTCATTTACATCCTGTCACACAGCCTGTAAGTAATCTGGACGTCCAGTGGTTTTTATGCTAATCATGTCAGGAGCATATATATATGCAGAATTGAAATGCTGACATGGCTACTGCCGCTAAAGGACGGGAGAGGTCAAGACTTCTGTAGTCTTCCTTTCCCCGTCAGGGAACCACCTGGCCGGCCAATGCGGGATTAGGTTGGATGACAGCAGATTGGCAGTGACCATGGCCTAGATAAACCCAGCCAACCAATGACGATTAACCCGGGAGCGAAGCACAGAGAGCACAGCAGACTGGTTTCTATTTTTTACACCCTTCTCTCTTGCTGACATGATGGATGTTGAGCTTCACTGCTCTACTGTGTCAGATGAAAGAAGATCTTTATAGAGAATGGCACCTTTCAATTCTGCACAGAGAAAATAATAGTGTGCAAACACACACTGGACTATAGGTTCACCCCCCTACAACAAGGCAAAGCACACAATAACTTCTTATTGTAGCATCTGAGGAAATGGCAAAGACATTTTATTGTTTATTGGCGACTTCAGGGTTAATGACTGTAGGTGCGTGGGGTCTTGGTTCAGGTATGGGATAATCTGCTGGTGTCATGCGTCGTCAGAGCTGAAAGGTCTGAGTCACTGCTGAGAGGAAGCTATCGACTGAGGATAAAGGACTAGTGAGGATCACTTAACCTGGACTAACCTGTAGACCAAAAGGAGCCTTGCCGGGTCAGACAGGCTGATGATTAGACACACTCTGATACTACTATGCTCATATACATGTATGAGTTCATCTGCACGTCCTGAGGGGTGCACCAAAAGGTTGGCAGCAAGTAAACAATTTGAATTGATGATTTCAGCAGCTATAATCCTAAATTATGATAGTTGTAAACATTAACTTAACTTTTTATTACACTCTTTAACACTCAAGGAGTGGATGCGGCATTGCAAATCTATATAACAGATTCCAACCAATATGACAGGAGTCTCTCATTATGGTGAAACTACAGCTAATTTGAACCCTAATCTGCAGCTCCTTTAGCTGCATTGAGCTGGGTGGTGAGTTTCATCGCATTATTCAGCTCAATTTCATCAACAGCAGACTAAAGGATATACAACTCACAGCTGTACACTACCTGATCAGTACCGAGCAGCAGACAGACCTAGATAAGAGACTGTAGCTGGTTGAGCATTTAGCAGCTAAAGAGCTGGGTATGTCTGGGATGTTGGTGGAGACCAAAAACGGAGCTAAAACATGTACAATCATCGTGCTTCCGGACACACAACTCCAGATTCATGACAGTGTTGAGCCATAATTGTGAATTAGCAACTGTTTGTTTATAAATTCACCATACGGATGACATGTCTATGTTGTGCTGCTGCTAACTGGTATGCTATCTAATGTGTTATTACCTTTTTAAACCCTGCATTTGTTTGTTGGTTTGTTTGTAAGCGGGATTACACAAAATAACTCAACTGATCTCCATGAAAATTTGCAACATTGTCATTCCTCAAAACTATTTTTAGATCTTGATGAAAATAATGAGACATGCTTAGAGGACTGATATGTATGAGTGTCTGCAATTTGTTGACGATCCAAATAGAAACCGTGATAGTGATTTTTTTTATGTGGTTTCATGGGGGGACTGATGGAACTCGGCAGAGAATAGCGTTCTATAGTTCCTTCTGTAATAGGGTTTTTACATAGTTACTCCTAAATTTGGGTCTTTTCATGTTGTATTTTATATGTAACATATTCAAGTATCACCATTAACAATTTGTGTGACCATGTTGGGTTTTATTCAGCCCCGGCACAACCAATGCTCACAGGTTTATATTCAGTTGCATGTTTTAGGTTTTACCAGCTGCCGAATGAACGGAAGTGCAGCGCACTAATCCTGCACTCACATGTTCCACTTCAAAACCCCCAGACAACAATTCTAATCCCAAAACATCTCTTCCCATGGTGGACACAGATTTAAGGCTGATCTCACTGCAGGCAGTTAGGCCTCTGTAAACAGTGTTTTCATTTGTGTCATTATGCCATCACACTATGGTCATTGTCACTGTGATGATGAGCATCAGGAAATTAAAAACAATCACCCCGTATTACAACATATACATAGATAGATAATAAGAGTGGGGAAATCATAAAATATCTCTGCTCAGCCTCTAGTTTTAACCTTATTAGTGGGTCATTGCTGTGTGGTCTGGAAACTTCGGGTGAATCTCTCCCTCAGTCTGACCTTTGAGTTGTATTAGCTCCACCTTAAGCCCAAACTCCCCGCCCTGCTCCAGTTGGAGATCCTGTGCAGCCAGTGCGACCCCCCCCCCCCACACACACACACACCGTGTCAGAAGTTAAGAGCTTTAAAATCTCCTGCTTGAACAAATAGGATTAATCAACCTTTTATCTTACCGCAAGTCACAAGTGAAGAAAGGGAAAGTTCTTTCTAAAGTAATCCAAAATATAACTGTTTTCCTCAAATAAAGGCACAAGCAAGGGTTTATGTGTTCCAAGAGCACCAAATAGGAAGCTGCTAAATCCTGACTGGTGCATGTATACGACCCATGACATCACGTTATTCCAACTGAGCTCTCCCTACTTTACACAAATTTATAGAACTGCCCTTAGTTTGGCAGAAAATGGATTTTCATAAGAGATCTCATCCTCAATAGTAAGAAGCTGATAGAGCAAATGTGGTTTTAGGGACTTTGAAGATGATATAATCTACAGCAAGTGATCACATGTTTCTTTTCTAAATCCTAAGGCTAGTTGTGAGTTTCAAAGTGCTTCCCCCCGCCCCCTTATTTATTTACATAATGGAAATCATATCGTCCATAGTCAAGTTTTTCTAACTAAACTTCATCTTGAATTTTATTTTTAATCATTTAAATTTTCACCCGTTGTTTCACTTCCACCTTCTTCCTCCTACGCCTACTCCGTGTCCTTTCACACTTCCCGCACCAGTACACCCCTCAGCTTTTACAGCTGCAACACCAGTCCTACTCCTCGCCACATCTGTGCACTGGTTTTCCCACCAGGTTGCTTCAAAAATCAGCTCTCATTAGATAAAATATGTTGAATGTCTCAGTGCTGCTATTTCTCTTTCCAGGCAAGTCCCAATGAGTGAAGCAGAGACCTCTGCCCAGGCCAACAATAATCTTAAAGAGCCCACTATCACGAAACATACACACACACACACACACACACACACACACACACACACACACACACACACACACACACACACACACACACACACAAAAGTCACTCCTGCTGCTTTGCAATGAAAACAGAGCCTTTCTGCTGCGCTCTGCTCTTCCTGCTCCATCCATCACTAACTCCCCGCTGCTCTTCACTCAACACCCTTCTCCTCTGACAGACACTGTATCTCTGCTTTCTCTCTCTGCACCCCCCCCCCACCCCCCCCCCCCCCGAGCCTGGATCAGTGTCCCGTCACACGACCACAATAACAAGGTGAGTTCTAATTCCACGGCTCAAAAGTAATAAAAGGACGTTGTATTAAAGGCTAAGCGGCTCATCTAATCTTCTCTCCCTAATCTCCGGCCCTCCCTGACTACAGGCTCTCTGGTTCTCACAGATGGAATGAGCAATGTTGCCTAAATGAGAGTTTTCCCCAAAACATCAAATGATAATAATAATGGTGATAAAAAAAAAAGTTAGTGTGTAATTACATTGATAGTGCATCAGTGATGGTGAAAGAGAAAACGAGAGATTAATGGGAGTGCTGGCACCGTGCAAATGTGTGTAATCCTGTGTGTTTGAGATGTCACAACCTTTTTGAAACCGGATTTCTGCTTCACTGCCAACTTCCTGCTTAAAATACAACCTAAAATCCGTATTTCTGTGTTATGTAACTGTGTGTGTGTGTGTTTTTGAGTTTGTGCTCCTGGTATTATTCATGTTGTGGGGACCTAAATCTGTTTACACCATTAGGTAATGGGGGGAAAAACAAGACCCCATAACTAAATCTATTACATTTTTAAGGTGAAGGCATGTTTTAAGGTAATGTTAAGATAAGGTTAAAGTTAGATGTTAATTTAGATTAAGGTTAATCTTAGACCCAGGCAAGTAACAATAGTTAAGGCTAGAATAAGACTCCAGGAATCGATGGAAGTCAATGGGATGTCCTCTGAAGTCATTGAGACCCGACTTTGGGACCTTGTGCGTTCATGTGTGTTTTTATTCTTTCCAACAAGCAAAAATAGAGAATTGTGAGCCTTGAAATTCACATCATCACATTCATCGCTTTAACAGATATGATTTGAGTGAGTCATGTAACAATATTTACTGACACTTTGTGACTTTTTGTTATTTTAAGTTATTCCCATATATTTATCTTTAGCATAGGTGACAGCTTCCTGTCGTAAAAAAGGTATCACACAGTCACCTGCGTCAAAGCGGTCACCTCCACTAATTGAATTATCTCCACCTTATTAGTAAGTTATCAGGGCTGATCCTCCTAAGGACGATATATTTAGTTTCAAAATAAGATTGGAACACAAGTGTTTGAAAACATGATCTCAGAAGAAACTAGTATTCACCTTTATTCGACACGAGAATACAGTACTGCAACGTGCACACTGATCTCTTCACCATTTCCCTGCAGGTCATCAAACACACTGTCTATAATACTCAGCAAAGAACTAGTAGGACAGAGTAGCTTAAAGATTGATTTTAACTGGAGTTTTGTGGTTCAAAGTGATATATATATTTGGAGTATCCTGCATTGAATGTGGTCACAAGCTCCTAATAACTCAGCTACGTCAGAAGATTGTTGAATCAGGCAAAGATCCAGCATCCAAACAATTGGACTGATGTAGGAAGTGAGACTGGCAGGAGAAGGAGAATGATCACGATGGTGACTTGGCACAAATCCACTGGGAAAAGGAACAAGTGAAGGCGCTTGCATCCTAGGCTCTGTCACTCCAACAGAAGTTAATCCATTAGACCTGATTGGCCTTATGTGTTTCCAGGTTAACTGGACCCGCAAAACTCACTGGTTTATTCCACAGCTTTCCCAGAAAATGTTTTTCCAACCCCTTTAAAACAGTGGATGGCCAAAGGGTGTGTCAGAGGCGAGAACAAGGAGCTAAAGAAGTTCACCTTAAGAGGAGACGGAGGAAGACAGTAAAGATGTACCATGTGAAAACTGTCTTGGACCCTTTCATTCATGCATCACTCTCCTTCGGGATTGGCTGATTGTAGGACGGGCTCCCGATGCTGAGGGAGCTGGGCAAGAATGAGGGTAAGTACGGGATGACGGCAATCATAGGGCTGGACACCGGGCTCTCGATTTGGGACGTGATGGGGATGATGACGTCATCCTGGTCCCACACGTGAAATGCATTTGGATGGGAGTGGTTGAGGCCAGCTGGCATGTTCAGCTGACTAACTCCATCCAGCTCAGCCTCCTTTTTCAGGTCATCATCAACCGGGCCCAACAAACAGTCTGTGGACGGACACGGGAGGAGAGATGAGAATTTGATTTTACACTTACCCAAACTAGAATGACACTCAGTCAAGCACATACCTCCGACGAGGCCCAACTGTCTCCTTGAATTCAATCAAACTCTTAATTAGTTACATTTTTTTATTTATTTTTTATTTTCCCTGGTAAATCTCGCAATGTTAAAGACAGTAAAAAGAAAATCCTGGATTCAGATACACACCAAAATTTGATGGCTTCTTCCCCAAACCCATACCACATCCTTCCAACAAATCCGTGAAGTTGTTTTTGTGTAATTTTGGTAACAAACAAACAAAACAACCAACAAGTAAACAGACAGGCATAATACGTTGTCCATACCATCGTTATTTAAAGTCTTGTCTTGTTTAATTGTTGCAGAATATTTCCCTTAAAATAAGTTTGCTGAATTCTTCCTGCTGCATTGCCAAAATCTGCTATTTCTGCTATTTAATTATTTCATTTATTAATTAATTCCTGTATTTGGGTCGTAATGAGTATTAATACTATTAAATAAGGTGTCATAGATTTACACATTTTCAACACAGTGAAATCAAGCAGTGTCTAATTTAGCTGTGATACATTTACATAAAAATGATGCATTGAGTTTTTGAATGACGACTCAAACTAACTTATCAATGTTAAACTGAATATTTGCAATGAATTGAATGTGTTGAATGTAAATCATTATTTAACCCGAATATTTCTTTACTTAAAGTAAAATGTCCTATTCATGAACAGTAGAAATCAGTATCTGTAGAAATGTTCCTCACAGTATAATAAATAATGGAATAAATCAATAACAGAGGACAGGTCGAGAGAGAAAATTAACCCTACATAAGTGCATTTATACATAGATAAACAATATCATCCAATAAATATTGATGATTGATGTACGTCCCACAGACTCAAGTACCTGTTATATCCAGCATGAGGTCTTTGATGAGGTGACCCACGATGGCGTAAGCGACAGCGACCACGACCAGGGCGGCCATCACGAGGTAGACCACAGACTTGGGGAGCAGGATGAGGTCCCTGGACGGGGGCTTGTACTCCTTGTACAGAGGCTCCATATTGTGAACCACGTAGTGGAAAGACTGTCCTCCCACGTCTGTGAAATTTAAGTTGTCCAAATTTAAGTTGTCCATATTCCCAGAGCTACTCCGTTACATTTATATTCAAACTAAAAATGGTGCTCATTGGATTTATCCACTTGCTGAGATGTCTCTATACCTGAAATGCAGAGAAGCAGAGTTTAGGTTAGGTCTACTGCCCAGATATAAAATCAAATATCAACTCAACTGAAGCAACAGGATTTAATAGGATAATGCAATGCATAAACATTTTCTATTTACATTTTTAAGGAGTAATGAGCTACCAATATGAAAATAGGCCAGTGAACAAATGCACCCACCTGTCAAGACCAAGTTTTTGCAGCTTCCAGATTACACCCACTTGGATCTTTGACATCTCTCTACATAGTAGTTTATTACTTTGATCGTTACTCCATCACTACCATCAGTGCATCCTGTAGCCAACAGGACACCGGGACTTTTCAGCCCTTCGGCCGCGTGCTGTGTCCTCCCTGCTGCAATAATCCAGACTGTGGGCGGTGACAGGGAGAGACAGATAGAGAGAGGAAGGGGGGGATTACACTTCCAATCACAGCCACGATCAATCAGGCCCTCATCCCTTCACCATCCTATCCCACAGAGATGACTTAATCCACAGCAACACACACACACACACACACACACATTACAACCACGCACGCACACCAACATATCCAAGAAGCAAAGAAAAAGAGCGTTTGCTCGGAAATTCCCAGTTGTTTTCATGAGAAGTAAATCCTCCTTGAAGTGACTTCTTGTCTGAAACGGCCGAAATGAAATCCTGCTCCACTTCCAGATTTATCCCGATACTCACTTCACTGTGATATAATTTCTAATGGAGGTCTCTTTAAAATATTTCCTGACCATTTGAGTGTCAAACATGTAAAATCAGTGAAATCAGGAAAAGAGTGTATTTGAATCAATTTAGGTTCTTGTACTTTACTCAATTATATGCATTTTATGCTTCTTTGCACTTGTCCTTTACATTTAACCCCTTGTGGACGAATGTCGCGAATTTGCCTCAAACCCAATTCTGGCTTTAATGCCGCCAAGGTGGCGATTGTGCCTGATGGTGCAAATACTACACATACCAAGGAAGGTATTGGAAGCACTCTACCGCCATCTAGTGGTCGGAGTGAAAAATACAAACTAGCGCCTTGGGACTGTGCAACAAAGTTATTTTGAGGTATTAAAAAGTATTTGAAATACTGTGATGATGGAACAGCAATGATGTACAGAAACATATGTTTTTATTAAATTTCAAGCAAAAGCAGCAATAATCTACTTACCAGAGACTGGAAATGTGTTAAATTAAAGTTATGCCCCATTATGCCTAATGTCGCTAATTTGCCTCATACCTTAATTTTATATTTACTGTATATGCTATATTGAACCATAACCTTAACCATCTCCACTTAATTTAGAGTATGTATGAAATATGTATGGAAATTAATTCAGGCAGTAAGGGGTTAAAAGAAAATATTTTGCCAACCACGTATATCTGATAGATAGTCAGTTTGCAGATTCAAACTTTAATGTAATTTTTTTTATTTATTTAGGAATTGTGGTTAATTGTTAACCATTGATCTACTTGAAAACAGTCCGTTGATAAAAAAAAAGGAAAATAATTTTAAGGCACTAGAACATACATTTATCTGAATTACAATATATTTTATTTATTTATTTTTAAACTGCTACTAGTTGAGAGCACCTCCTCATTAAACCCACAAAATGTGGAAGATTTTGAATGTTTTGTATTTCATGTTATTTTAGTTTTAATGTATATCATTTTGCGTCGCATTTGGTTTTAGTTTTCTTACAAGTCATTATTGGTTTCTACCACACCCCACACATATTTAACATTCCATCAACGTGTTTAAAATTAACGTTGTGTCGAATAAATACTTTAAATTATAAACAGTATATTTGAGCAAGCTTTTTTATAATATAGAAGGAAACCAACTGATTAGCTAGCATAGGTTAGCATAACTACAGAGACAGCTACACTAAATCAACACTTCAGTCCTGATCGCAGCTTTATTCCTGTAGGTAAATCAAGGAGCCATTTGTTTGCGAGACACTGTAAAGTGTAAGTTATAAATAATTACACTTGCTCTGTGTGGAAGTGTGAAGCTAAAGTTAGTGTTTTACAGCCAGGAGGTTTTAGCTAAAGCTAATGGTGCTAATGCTAGCTGTAAGTGGAAGAATAGCAATGACATACTATTTTCTCTGTGTGAAAACGATTTTAGACATTTGTCCCTGTTGTTTATCCTTTTTTATTATTATTATTTATTCTAATTCAGGTTTCTCTCGAGGTTCAACCAGACCAAAATGGAATCTTTCTTTGAGGACATGACATTACCGTCCACCTCCCAGTCCACTCCTAAGACCGGACACGGCGGCCTACAGATGGTAACATTGAATCATACAATAAACCAGAATACAGCTTTTTTAAAGGTGTGAAAACAAGACGTGAGCTGGTCGGAGTGAGATTCTCTTTGAAAAACAGAGAGCTGTTCTGGGTTGACGGATCTGTGAGACAAAACGAGCCACATATAAGCTACCAGCACTCATACTGCAGCCATATTGCTTCTCAAGAGCATCACTATCACTGCAAAATGTGTTGTAATATGTACAAAGTATGAAGGTTTAGTGCTCAAACTGCCAGAACTCTAGCTAGCTTAGGTCCTCAATGGCCTTGTGCGATTAGACACTGTGTATTATCAGAAATCAATAGATAACTCTGTTAACGTGAGGACCAATTCACAGATGCACAAACTGATTGTTTCTTTCTCCTCTCTTTTTCCTCCTCCATCCTGCCTGGACTGTTTAGTTTGTGAGTTATGGGTAAACAGACAATGAAGAGAATGAAAATCATTTCAGCTTTCCTGTTAATCTCGTAAAAGGCTGAACCTGATCTCTGTACAGCAAAAAAAGAAAGTAAAAAAGAGAAAAGCTTCTTAAATGGGACTATTTATGTTTAACATTGTCCCTTGTCTCATTAAAAAACAGATTTACTCAAACTGTTGAGCACACCACAAATGTAGCCCGATTCCACAAGAAGACCAGGAACCTGGCAACCCTGAATATGTTGTGTGAAAAATGACTTTGAGATATTAAGATGTGGAAGAATAATGGGAACTGTTGTGTTCCGTTTCAGTCATAAATGGAAAAATAGACCTTTTCATCATAACTAGTTCACACAACACACCTTGATCCCATGTTGTACCCACTGAAAACACTAACATTTCTTTCTCATCAGAACAAATAAAATATGTTTGTGCTGTTTATAACTGTTGTTTCTATGTCCTTGGCGTCGCAGGCACAGGAAACAGACCATGACTCCTCATTCGGGAATTTCTCAACTGGGAGCATGACTGAAGCTCAACAGCAACACACCAGGTCAACAATCACGGACACACCAACGCGCATAATTCAACAATAATTCATGTAGTGTTGTGTTTTTTCAGCAGATGAGTTGTACTTCGTTGTTCCATCATTGACTAAGACATTAGACTGAAGACTGATTTCGGTTTTATTGTCAACACTTGTATCTACCGTAGTTCAAGCATAGACGCCATCAGCAGAAGGGTGCAGGAGGTGGTGGAAAAGATTAATAACGACCGCACCAGTGACCAGAAAGTGTTGGACAGCTTTAATGAGAAGTTGGTGCAGAAGGTACAACACTTTTTTTTTTATTCATCTGGTCCTCCTCAGTGTGCTGTTGTCATTTGTCTGGTCCACTAGGCGCATACTTAACAAATACTCCTTTCATGACTGGGAGTGCTGCACTATCCCTCCCTGCAAAGACGTCCACATCGGTTTCTTCTCATATGTTTTTTTTCCAGGTGACAGAGGGGTGTCAGCAGATGCAGGAGCACATGTACCTGGTTTACGAGAAGAACAGTAATGACATGCAGGTGAAGCTGCAGGAGTTGGCTGAGGTCCTGGGCAGCTGCACTAAACTCTGCAGTGAGCTTCAGGAGGCCAACCTGGCGCTGGCCAGTCTCAGAGCGGGTCTGGCCATTTCAATGACAGAGTCCCCATAAACTATTAATTGTTCTTAGATATTGAACTGATTAATATGTTATTAATAGTAAGTTTGTGTTCCTGTGTTTATTATTATATTGAGTATTCAGAGTAGTTCACGTTGTGTGTCTAAAGGCTGGATTGGATAAGATTGCTCATCTGGTTTTGCTCTTCCTTCTTTCTTCTTCCTCTTGTTCCAAGAATACACAGTTGTCTGCGACTCTAGCGTGGTCAGGTCAGGTCAGGATTCCAGTCAAAGAAAAAGAAAGCAAAAACTAAATACATATTTTACTTATGTTCCATTTCAATATGTGTTGATCCCCTAAATAAAATTACAGAATACAAGGGCATGATATTATCTGTTATTTGGTTCTGTGTTGTTAACATTTCGTATTTGTTACGTGTTTTCGTGCCTAAATGTGTCATCAGTACTTTCATGTTCCATCAAACCAGAGATGCCAATCTTTAAACCACCAGTAACATTGATTTATTGTGATAACAGGTTACATCGATTTGTTTCCACACAGCCACACATATCTCAGAACCCATTGTAACCGCTTATTTACATACTATGTAGTTAGGAAAAAACATCTCATAATGCCTTGACTGTTCAATGCGTTATCGATATAAATACCTTATATTTACCGTGCAAATGTCCCTCAAATACCTCACTTGGACCCAATGCTTTGTTCAGTTCTAACATATTCAGATACCAGGAAGAAGTGGTAATGCATGGTTCCCTTCAGTAGATCAAAAAATATTTTGTAAATGTAATAAAGTATTCGTGGTATACCCCCTCGTGTGAGGAGGATAATTGCTCATAATGTTTCAACAGATGGAGTTCTGCCCAGAGATGACACATTTCTCACTGGGCACATGAGCAGCAGTATTCCACAAAAAGTCAGTTTCAGGAAGACAGCGGAAAAGCTTTAATTTCCAACAGTGAAAGACTGTAGTCCAGTGATGGCTTTGCCCAGGATCAAGGCGTGGATGTCATGAGTTCCTATGGAAAAATAATAAAAAACATTAGTTGTAAGGAAATAAGTTATTTTAATTTAAAAAGATGTATTTTTGTGTTATCCATAAATATAGAATTTTAAAAACAAGTCAGTCAACTTTAATGACAGACTATTCAAAATGTTCCATAATATTAATTTTTCAACCTTTAACAATCTGTACACTGCTGATCTCTGGTGGTTGACGTACATTACTGCAATGTGGTACTTTGGTAAATCTTTACAATTTAAGAGCAGGGCCTTCCTTCACGCGCGTGTACCTACCCTCATACGTGTTGACAGCCTCCAGGTTCATGACGTGACGGATGATGTGATACTCATCTGAGATGCCATTTCCTCCCAACATGTCTCGGGCTTGTCTGGCAATATCCAGCGACTTGCCACAGCTATTCCTCTTCAGCATGGAGATCATCTCTGGTGCCGCTCTGTTACACGACAATGAGAAGGAAGCGTGTTTTTATTGCAGTCGTTGACAGAGGCCAACACTAATGTGAAAGAAATTGATATACAGAAAGAGAGAGACTCACTTCTTCTCATCAATGAGTCTTCCAAGGGCCAGGCATGAATGCAGACCAATGGTGATCTCTGTCAGCATGTCAGCCATCTTCTTCTGCATCAGCTGGTTCCTGGCCAGTGGCACACCAAACTGGATTCTGATTGGGGGGGATATAAAAACATGAAGGACCTCTAAACCAAGCGGAGGCTGGCTGAACTTGAGACACTTTGATCAGTATGATACTAATTAGGGATGGGTATCGTTTTTTTTCTTCTTTTCCTGATACCGATGCTTAACCGATGCCTGTGCCTAAACGGTGCCTGAACCGATACTTAAAAAAACAACAACACACAAAACGACGCTGGACGACTGGGAAGGAAGGAGTGGAAGTGTGAGGAGGCGGGGGAACAAAGACCTCAGTCTTCAATTGGCTCAGGCACCGAAATGAAGCACCGAAATCTGCGTTGCATTTTGGTCCGGGTAGGTACCGGTTGTATTGGAACCGGTTCTTGGTACCCAACCCTAATACTAATGTCACACTAATTTCAAACTGGATTATATCATTAGTCCAAGGAACTTTTCGGAAAACAACTACAAAGCTTCTTCAGAGTGTTGGTTGCCTGGTTCCAATGCAGTCTGAATTAAACACATGAGCTGCTTAACATATGAAAAACTAAAAGCTACAACAAGCAGGTGACAATACAACAACAAGACTATACAGCTTTAACATTGAGATTATTTACTCAACGCTGGGAAAGAGACCGGCACTAAAAGCAATGCAAAATGGGGGTTAAATTAAAATGCTGGGGTGCTTGATCAAGCACAAATGTTTAGTATTGCGAACCACGCCTTCCACTACTTTTACAATGTCCTATCCCTGAGCAGTGATAGGACAAGATTTTCCCAGAACTCAACTAGAACCCTGTGTCATGGAAAGGTTCCTATTTCCTGGGAACATTTTCTGTTTTCAAAACACAGCTTCTGTCAAATCCTCTGACTTGATTTGTTCACACAAACTGTCCTCAGAATATAATGTACCTGTCCAGAGTGTATTGTCGGGCAGCATGGAAGCAGAATTCAGCCGCTCCCAGGGCTCCCCAGGCAATGCCATACCGAGCGTTGTTGAGACAGCCAAAGGGACCCTGGTCACAAAGGTCAACAACAAAAGAAATGTAAGATATTAGCGCAATGAAAAATTCATGTTGTTAGATTTAATTAAATTGGATCTTATTTTGTTCAACTTGGTGTGGGTGAGTAGCCACTTACAGCCAGACCAGAGACGTTGGGCAACAGGTTCTCCTGGGGAACTTCCACTTCGTCCATAAGGATCATGCCAGTGGCTGACGCCCTCAGTGAGAACTTGCCCTCGATCTTGGGGGTGGCAAAACCCTTCATTTCACGCTCCAGGATGAAACCCCTCACTCTGCCGTCCTCACACTTGGCCCAGACCACTGCAATGTCTGCTATGGGGGAGTTTGTGATCCTAGCAAAGGAAGGAGAAAGAGAATTCATAAAGAACTTAGCACAGGGTTGCAGTTAAGCTGATACACAAAAGCTGGTGTGGCTTTAACCTGACCCAAAGAGAGAAGAACTACTTCATATTTAAAATTAATTTATGATCTAAAACTAATGGACACTGGGACAGATTGAATTGTCCCTTACGGTATTTTATATAATTTGCAAAAGAATAAACAATTTATATTTTTCTTATATGCATTACATCGCTAAAATCATTTCCTGGACTTCGCATTCCTCATCTGTATTTTTACCTCCACCAAGCAGGTTATGTTTTAATCTCTTGTTTGCCTGTTTATATGCTTTCAGACATTCACCGAACTCCAGAGATTCTGTGCACTTTCTACGAAGCAGGTGCATGTGGGAACACAAATGTCTGAGTGAGAGCCTCCGGATTATCTGCCATCTTTCTCCACCTGGCCCCCTAGAATAAAGTCAGCAGAGAGTCTGGAGAATTCGATGTGAACACACAGCAGGGAATCCTCTGCTGGATTCATATCGAGCGAGTGGGAATGTTGATGAAGCGTCCATCTACTACACATGGCGGGATAGGATGCAAGCCTTGGTTGAGGTGTGCTTTCTCTGTGCTCCCTTCTTGTTCTCATGTCGCTTTGAGAAAACGCTCAATCTGAAGAGCCTGTGCGTCATGTGGGTGTGTCCACCTACCAGGTCTTGGCTCCACTGACGGTGAAGGTGCCGCTGGATGGGTTGTACTTGGCCTTGGTCTCCATGCTGCTGGGATCACTGCCGTGGTTGGGCTCTGTCAAGCCGAAACAGCCCAGGATTTCTCCACGAGCTTTAGATAAAAAAGAAAACACAAACACACCATACTGATTAAAATAAAAGTATACTGATGTTTCTGAAATTGAATGCTGAGTTGCGTTAAAATGTTTGTTACCAAGCCTTGGCAGGTACTTCTCCTTCTGAGCGTCTGTGCCGTAAGCATTGATTGGGTGCATGACCAATGAAGACTGGACGCTCATGGCTGACCGATACCCGCTATCAACTCTCTCGACTTCTCTGGCGATTAGACCGTACGCCACATAACTAGTGCCAGCACAGCCATATCCTGCAGGGTAAACAGAGAGCAATGTACAGTCCTGAGGGGTCAACGGCCTGCAACTTAAGAAAAACCCAGAATGCAAAGCAAATGGAGAAAAAAACATCTTCTTCAGTTAGACAACACATTCACAGCAAATAGAAAACAGGCTGTTAATACTCATTACACAACCGATGTGAAGTCGGACACGTGAAGTGAATATGGCTGAAATAAACTTGTTGCCATGACGTGTGACTCGTGAAGTTACTAGTTGAAGTTGGCAAGTGTTGTTGGAAAAGTAGATAAATACTTATTTTAACATTGTGATCACATGATTCAGATGAATGTTGTGAAACCTGCGTAAACCTTCATCATATTATTAGCCTGCAAATATAAGTATTCTGATGAAATACTCTTAACTGATTGAGAAACAGGCTGCAGTCATGATCAGCTAGCTATATACCATACCAGGGTATATGCAGCAATCCTGAGATTAAATTCAATACTTTTCAAGACCCCGCGGATACCCTGCATACTACAGATTATTTAGGTGTTGTCACTTCTGTTGTTTTGTGAATATTTGTAGTGTGTTTTCTATTTGCCGTGCATGTTTCCTCAAAATGATGAAGATGTTTTCCCAATTTGCACGTGTTTTGTATATTTGCACGTTGCCTTAAAATTGTAGTGAATTGAGCTTTCAGGGCCACCGTAATATAGTCGTAGCATGACAAAAATAAACCATGAAGTATATAGTAAATAGTATATAGTAAATAAATACTCAGTAGAGGGTAATTACTAAGAAAAAAAACAATATAAACTAAAATAACTGTAAAAGACAGCAAAATGTACAATGAAAACAATATATAAACAGTAAAACAATTAAGTACAAGTATGATATTGAACTTGTCTTGCACAAATAGAAAATGTAATTATTATTACGTGGGTGAGTATAAGTAAGTATTTTTGTTTACCTTGAATAGTTGGGCCCAGGACGCCCAGCTCTCCCATCTCTGAGACGATCTCACGGTGGAAATCTGTAGCACGATGCATGTTGGGAAAGAGAAGGTGACAAGCTTGTAAAATCCTTTTAATATAAACAAATAAAACGGAATTATTCTATTGTGCAAAATTCTGCTGTTTCCCGTTTGATCACAAAATCAACATTGTCTGTGTATATACAGTCTATGGTATACCGTGGTATACTCTGATCATGGATGTGTGTTCAGCTCACGTTCATGTCTGTTGGCCATGACGATACGGGGCATGAGTTTTTCCTGGCAGTAATCACGGAAGGAGTCTCGGATCATGATCTCCTCCTCTGTCAGCAGACCCTCCAGGTTCAGAGCGTCCCGCCAGTTGAATGGCACCTTGACTGAGGGTCAAAACATGTACACACACACACACACACACACAGTGGTTATGTCACCATCACATGCCTGAGCAGAACGCGTAAAGGAATCTGGACAGACCATGTTCAACACGTCACATACCTGCCTTTGTCGGTTTCTTGACTTCTTCAACGTCTGAAGGGAAGAAAAACAGTGAAAAAGATAGTCACTCCAACATTATCGTACTATCACACTGTCTATGTATATATTGTATACATTAATAACTTTAAATGTACCTCTGGGAGCTGCTGCAATGGTGCCCTGGGCTCTGGACGCTGTGACAACAGCACATCTTTGGCTGCTGGAGAGCAGACGGGTCGCAGCACTTCTGAGAGCCATGTTTCCTGAGCATGGAGGAAGAGAGGAGGACATATTTATTAGAGCTGTAATATATTTTAATATGACTTTGTGTGACAGGTATTGGAACATTGTTATGTAACTGTGTTACAGGTTAAGGAACCAGAACAGTTCAAATCTGGACAGCACAAACCACAATGCAAACAATATCAATATGCAATATCATTAACCCCCCAGTGATTATAATCCTTGTAAACTAATAAACGTTAAGTATTGATGTGTATTGATCAGTCAATACTACGGTATCATCGCTCCATGCAGGACAAAGGGCAGAGATGTGGGTGTTAGAATATCACAGGAGTAGAATAATAATAAGAAACTTGTATCTTCGTCTTTCAGACCACACGGTCCCATACAGACCAGTTACACAAGCACCAACATGTCTATGCAATAATGTAAACACGCTTTAACATCTTTCAGTTACCTTTCTTCAGTAAGTCTCGTCCCACTCATGCAGTTCTCTTTCAGTCTCCAGTATCTGTCGCTTACCTTTTCTCCTCTCGGTGGATTGACGTGATGATCTGATGCCTTTCAGCGGTGAATGCGCTATGAAAGTTGCTTAAGTAATAGTTCTGCCGGTGCAACGTCACAGGGCTACGTAACGCCACAAATGTGGGAGCTGCTGTCCGCCATGACAGGTGAGGCATTTATACAACGCGTGCTAACTTGCTAACTAGCTAGCTCAGCGGAGGAGTAAGCACTTAGTTAACACCCAGTGAGTTTAACTATCCAGAATGCTACAGCCTACTTCCGGTGACCCTCAGGGCATGTGGCTTAATTTATAGTTAGCGTATAAATTGAATTTGCGACACTTGCCCTCACTCAAAATGGCGGCCTGGTGTTGCCAGTGTTCGCCTGGTGCGTGGGGGCAGTAGAGGGTGGAGGCCCAGGCCCCTTCAGCTCATTGGCTGGTAAAATAAGATGCCATGCACTGAACCTGTAAGCCCCTGTACCTGTTACATACAGTCTGTACACAAGTTGAGTAAGTGACACTATAGCTGGCAGACCCACAATGCAACAGAATGCATATTTCATACAAGGCATAACAGTCCCTCAAATTCAACCAAAGTAAACAAAACTTCTCTCACACACACACACACACACACACACACACACACACACACACACATACACACACACACACACACACACACACACACACACACACACACAGACAAAGATCTGTTCAGTTCAGATCTCTGAATTATTCTCTGAGAAATCACACTTGGAAACCAACACAAAGACTGGGGTGAAAACATAACTTCCTTGGCGGAAGTTATTCTACTGTGTATTTTTATTATGGAGATATTTTATGGTGGCCCTGAAGGGCAAATGGCGAATGAGGACACACAATTACGAAAAGCAAAAAACTCAAGAGAGATTAACTTCTATCAGGAAGTGATCTTTGTCATCAGGTGAGTTTTGCTTTTCTTGTTGTGTTGTTGTGATACCCTATTTGTCGCAGTGTTTTACTTTTTGTTGTATTTTGTGATTTGCCGTTGTAATTTTCTATTTGCTGTTGTCGTTTGTCTTTCATTGCCCCTATAATATTTATCCCTGATGTGGTGTTTTTCGAACGCAACACATTAATGAAGAAAAAGTAATAAACTAAATTGAATTGCACTCAGTAGAGCGTTTACCTCAAATCATTTCTTGTAATCAAGGTTCATGAGCCCTTCTCTGGGAAAGCAATGAAAATATCAAAATTGTCTGATCTCACAAGTTACAGTAAGTGAAAAAAATTCCCAGATTCATCTCCTGATGCACACAAAACTTGAATGAGTTCTACCCTGACCCATACAACATTCTTCCTCCAAGTTTAATGCAAAAATAGTTTTCATGATTTGGTTGCAATCAAACCAAATTCAACCAACAAGCAAGGGGGGACACGTGACATCCTGGGCAGAGGTAAGTAATAAACTAACTAAATAAAAGTCAACTAATTCCAGAGACCAAACTGTTCTGTTTTAAAACTATTTATCAGCCCAGCATTTTTAGGAGAAGAGATGAATGTAACATCTTAACAGCCAATTGAATTATAAACCAGTTTTGATTAATTATTAACATTGATAGTTACCAGGAATCTTGGTTGGCTTGTTTGGTTGGTTTTGGTATTAGTATTTCATGACTTTGAATTATTCATTGCTTTACCGGCAAACCTACACATGACACTTTCATTGCTAAAGGTGGGGCAGAGCACCAGCCAACAGGGTTATTTAAGGATAAAGGAGGTCTGTCCTAATTTGTCTTTCAGTGTAAATTAATTTGTTTTTGGTTTCGTTTATTAATCTTTTTTATTTGTGCACTAAAAAGTTAATGTAGTGTCTATTTGAGCTGAGCAACATATCAGGAAATTGTATTTTCACACAGTAGACACATATACATTACTTTGGGATATTTTCTCCCATGATTTAAGTCTTTATTATTTAAAACAGCAGTATATTCAACATTTTAATGATTTATTTTGTCACATGATATTACTTTGTTTGTATATTATGGTTTAATGTAGAGCTGATTATGCTTTGTGTGCAAAATAATAAAAGTGGAGTAGACAGTGTAATGTTCCCTTTGGAGGGTTGTATGAATCTGCACGGAACAATTAGTAGAAGTAACGACGCCCCTTGAGTGTACTTGAGTAAATGGACTTTGTTGTACTCCACCACTGATGGTGCAAATGTGTACTAATATTTCCTCTTAAATAAATAAATATTTGACCAAAAAAAATCTCAATTTAATCTCAATTTATATTTTTTATAAAATGTTTAGATACAACCAGGCTCTTCACAAACACAGACTCAACACATTCCGTTCAAGCGACAGCCAAACGCTTTTGTCACGCTGAGGCGCTGCGTGATTGGCTGTGGCAGCTGTCACTTACTTAACTGCGCTCTCTGATTGGCTGTGTCTTCTTTCCGTTATCCAGGAATGCGCCCTGCCTCCGCTTGGTTTGCTCTCGCTCTCTCTCGCTCTCTCTCTCTCTCTCTCTCTCTCCCTATCTCACTCTCTCTCTCTCTGGGTCTGAACTGTTACTGATGGTCTTCCCCTCACACTTCCATGGTAACTGTCCTGTCTGAGGCGTGAGCAGTGAGAATGGAGCTGGACGAGAAGAAGCCGGACGGTAAATACGGTAAGACGACTCCTCATGTCTCCGCGTTTTCTCCCGGCTCCTTGTTTTGAAGCAATGGAAACAATGACTGCAGTGGATGGGTGGGTGTGGACCCCATGGCTCCTGTGCAGATCGGGAGGCATCCTCATCCACCACGGGCGGCTTGTTTTTCACAGGAGGCCACACCTAGAATCTCAGAAAACGTCTATAAATCTAATCTTTAATATTTCACTTAACAGTAAACAGTGAATGGAGGCAATAGGTTTATGACAGGAAGCTGTATTTGACTAGTTTACCCCATTTTAACAGCCTGTTTTTAAAACTATAAAGCTCAGAAAAGTAGATTGTCAATTATCCTTCTGAAATAGGCGGGTTCCAAGTATTCTACATGTGCTTTGCACTGCAGAAGAACAACAAATAACACAGAGGAGGAGGATAACAGCTATTTTTTCATTTACCGTCTTTTGCTCTCGGCTCAAAACCCATTTGGTGTTTTATAATTGGACATATTTTTGTTTCCTTCACAGACACACACACCCAAACAGAGAGGCCCATGCACTTCCCATATTTGAATTGCTTGTGCTCGTATATTATGGAGGAGCCATCCTCCTTCCCAGCCAAACCCATGACTCACTGCCGATTGTTATATGTGTCATGTACACATTTCCACCATCAACACTGGTGTCAGCCTGCTGTGGAGCTTATCTCTGGGCTGGGTTGTGGTCCATATGCACTGCTTAGTCATGAAGTCTGTATCCAGTGTTATTTTAAGGCTTAATTCCCCCTGTCAGTGTCGTTACATGTAGGGCGGCCTATAGGCATTCTTAATGAAATGATAGCCCCAATCCTCACTCTGGTATTTCATTAGGAACACATCATTAATACCGTCTGACTTTGGAGTTATTCCCTCTTTCGCAATGTAAGATGCTCCCTTCAGCACACACCCACAATGTTATGTACACATCCTCGTATGTCCATCCATGGAGCTCCCACTGAGGACCATTTCCTTGCTGATTTCCTGTTACCACGTAAACAGCACTTTTTCCTTTACTCCCCCTCGCCCATTATAGCTAAAAGGTCAAAGACCACAGCCCCTTTAAACTGGAATCACCAATAGGAACACACAATAAAGATTGCAGCTCACCAGTAGTCTTAAACATGGTTTTTTTATAGCAGAGTTTGACATGTGAGCCGAGAGTTTTCCAACAACTGTTGCTCTAATTCCCTCTGCCCATGTGCATGCAGGCAGGCTGCAGCCTGCACCGTCTGGACTTTGTTCAGCCTTGCCTGCTCTTCCCACCCAGCAGACACAGTCAGAAGGCTTCCAGTCAATATTAGGCTGGAAATCACTCAGATGCATTACAACACACAATCCACACGTGCACGCACAACGACACCACTGCTAAGTGTTTCACAATGACCGCTTGTCGTCTGGATCATGGCTGTTGCTTTGGGAGAATAAGACCCACTGTTGCTGTTTCATCCAGCAGAGAATGTGATCAGAGCCAGTGGTTGTCAGTTTTTATGTATTTAGCTCATCAAACGAGACTTTAATGTCTTTCCTCTTTGTCTTTTAACACTATCTAGGCCAATGAACTCATTAGTAGCAGTCAAGGAGGAGTTTGAAGCAGCTAGCAGCCACTTGATACAGAAGTAGACCAGTAGCTTATGTAATATTTTCTGAGATTGTAGCGATTCCATATTAATTGCCTTTATCTACATTTCCAATATAGAAAGTTGGACTGTTCAGGAATAAGAGCACAGGAGACTAAACCTGCTCCATGCATGTAGAATCTGTGCACGCACACAGGCACACACACGCACACAGACATGCACACGCATAACCACAGTAGCCACTAACCCATTACGGTAGTCGGGGAAGGACTCATCTGATAACCCCTCTGGGTCCATTAGGGAATCACATCAGCCATGACATCATCACTCCCTGTAACGCACACAGTCATAAACACACACACACACACACACACACACACACACACACACACACACACACACACACACACACACACACACACACACACACACACACACACACACACACACACACACACACACACACACACACACACACACACACACACACACACACAAACACACACACACACCAAGAGTCTACAGCCAAGTCTACAAACCAAATCTGGCAATGAAATGCAAGGTCCCTGTAGGCTGCAGGTAGAGCGTGTAAACCTAGAGAGCCCAGGTTACTCAAATGTGGAAAAAGAGCAGTAAACGGGTCCTCCCTTTTAAAGATGCTCCTTAGTTCTTTATGTACTGTAGCAAAATTACGTCACTAAAGCACTAAAACATTAATTTTGCCAATTATGTTCGCAAGACTATCATTTACAGGACATTTGCTAGCCTGTCAGATCTGCTGGAATGCTTCTCAGCGCAGTCAAAGATTGTTTTGTGGCACAAAACTGGAAAAGAGTTCAAGCTGGGCATGTTGGCCCAGGTTTAATGGAACTGTGTCTCTCACGTACACAGATGGTCCCACAAATCAAAGGCTGGTGGAAAAATCACTTTCAGTGTTTGTTCCCATCGGTGTAAAGAAAGAGAAAATGTTCTGATGGCAGAGAGGGGGAGTGAGGCCAAACAGAAAACTGTTTAAAGATATGGAAATCTAAAATGTATGTCATAAGTAGCTGTTTCAAACACAGTGGGCTCTAATTATGATTTCTGTTACAGTATTTTAGATACTGGTCTTATTTTCAGCTTATCAAAGATATGTTCATATTCACACATTGAACAATTAACAACAATAAGTTGGAGTACATCCGTTAAACATTCCTGGATCTGACCCATGATCTGGATTCGCACCAAAATGTAATGGGTTCTTCCATGACCCATTCTTCCACCAAGTGTATTGGAAATCCGTCCAGTAGTTTTTGCATTATCCTGCTTACTAACAGATAATCAAACAAACAAATGTGAATGAAAACACAACCTTCTTGGGTATAGCAGAGGGGTTGCTAACCGATAACAGGACTCACAACACCACCAAATAGTGAAGGGAAGAGGGGAGGCAAGACTCTCAAAAATCTAAGGGTAAAGCTAGAGCAGGGTTCGTTTCAAGCGTGAGTACCACAATGGAGGATGGTGTTCTGACAGAGTAGTGGCGTCTGACCTGGTCCTTAAACACAGAGACAGGGAGTTGAATGAGAAGTGGAGATGTGCAGGTGAGTTGGTGGGAGGTGAAGAAACCTCATGCTATGAAACTTAGGGTTTCATAGCAGTGATTTGTAGTGTTTGTTTTTTTTGTTTTCAGTAGCCATGTCAAGATGAGTTGAGGTAAGATAAGATAAGATAAAAAAAATCCCTTATTAGTCTTCAGTGCTGTGTTGGTGGAGTGAGATATGTTTTGCATTCAGGTGAGAGTGCAACTGCAACACAGTACATCATTTTGATATGATGAATTGAGTCAAAGCCTTAAATAACATGTTAGGATGCAGCTGCCACGGGAACTAACACTCCCTGTCATCAGATGTGTAATATGTACACACTTTAGTCTTGTGTATGTGTATAAGCATTTCCAAAGTTTGGCAGCAGGATTTTCTCAGGCACCACAAGCCCCTGCCCGGTTTGAGCTCCACCCGCAATTCCCCCATCAATACCACAATTCCCCCGACAAACAACCAGCCTAGACAGGGACCAATGAGAGAGGCAGAACGCTGAGTGAGCAGAGTACTCTGAAAGAAGGAAGTGAATAGTTAGAGGTTGGAGGAAGAAAACGCTCAAACAGGAAGAAACAACAACACACACTGAGAGAGGAATCCATGAAAGTGTCCCTGAGCGAAGTAACGAGAGAATGGCTAAATACCATGGACGAGGTACTGTAACAGATTTATTCTCATTAGCTGAGGGTGAATGTGTTGTTGACATGACTCCAGCGTGACAGTAAGAGTATCAGTAACGTTAGTTAGTATTAGTAACGTTGACCAATCTGTTGCTCGATTAAAAAATACAGTGTTATGCCTTTCATCTGCGTTTGAAATGTAGGCAGAAACTGCATCCTGTGTATGTGAGTGATGGGCGAAGTGTGTGAGGCAGTCAATATGTAGGCAGCAACAACAAGTAGGTGGACTTGGCTTTAACTGTCGCATTTAAATAACCGTGTACTGCTGCTTCAGCATGGGGACGGTCGTGACGTCTGTGCAAGGCGGTTACTGTGATGTGACAGGATGTAGTCCGCCCTGTGGTTGCCTTACTGGAGGATGTTAGTTGACTAGATTATGTTGTTGCTTCACTGTGTTAAATAATTTCTATTTATTATGATTCAGAAGCCACAGAATACCACGCTCATTGTTGACTCATGCAGCTCATGGTGATCTCACCGCGGGCAGAGCCGCCTCGCTCGGTTGATGTTTCCTCCTCTGTTGCTTCTGAGGTGTTTCCATGGCTGCTAGAGATGTCGACAGGGAGCTCACCATCGCTGGGGAGCCATTTTGTCAGTTGCTAGGCATGATAGTCAGGGAGAAAAATCCTTTTGTGCAGGAGATTGTCTCGTCTTTGTCAATACGGGCACTACAAGTACGTGTTGTACTCATGTGGGTCTCAAATACCCACTCTAGTTTCTGTGTACTCTAGTGCATTACACATTACAAATATTTTCCTCCATCAAGTAGGTTGTGTTTTCTCCCGAAGGCAATTTGGTTGAGGGCATTTAAAGGAATAAACAAGATATAGCCATGCACTAACAAACATGAACTAAAACAATAAGTGAATAAGACACAATAAAAGAATTGAAATAAAAGTACAATGTCTTTGAAAATACAGAATTTCTTAAAAAATAAGATAATTAGTCCCACAACATTTACTAAAAGATATAATGAAAACATAAATCACCTAAATAGTTCATATGAGAGAGAAGCATTTTCTTGATGATATTTTTTTTTACAACATATGAAAAATTATATTTGTGATGTTTAGATCTATGAGCTTGAACAGTTTGGTACAGATTTAGATAAAAGTCTGACTGACAGAGATGCAGGATTATTTGGCCTCTGCAGAGGTTCTAGTTTGTAAGTGTCTGTGTATTGGAGTCTGTCAAACATGTACACAAACTAATCGACTTAAACTGACTGTGTCGATTTCATTAAAGCAATAAGGCAGTGCAACTAATTGAATTCATAAAACTATAATGACCAAACATCTTACACATGTCTGTCTAGTTGTAACTATAAGTAGCCTGATAATCTGAACCATCTTGCAGTCTGATGACAGTGTTGACCACTAACCACTGCACCACCGTGCCGTTCTAGTCTCTCAATAGTATATTTATCTCTAAAACATCAGTTTAAGGAAATCGAGAATAACATGTCTGTTGTTTCGTTTCATCCCAAGGTGAATCCAGGAAGTTTGATCCAAACTTCAAGGGACCAATCAACAACAGGTGAGACAATTGTTATTATGAATTCATCATGATTTATATTTCTCTCTCCAGTATGAGAAGTGAGTAACAGTATCGTGCCTCTGCTCTGCTCAGGGGCTGCACAGATGTCCTCTGCTGCATTCTCTTCATCCTGGCCCTGTTGGGCTACTTTGCTGTGGGTATCATCGGTAAGACGGAGCCTTTATTACTTTAATATGTATTATTTATCTACTGTGACACCTCAGGGAAAGGCAGAGAAACCATTCTTTTATAATTGTGTGCAGAAGTTATTTGTATACATTTACAAGACCAGTCCCTATTAAAAAGTCAAACACCACTTGACAAGGTTTATTCACCAAACTGTTTGCCTGTCTCGTACAAGGTTGTTTCCAGTTTCCTTATTTACTGTCAACTTTTAGGTACAATGTTTACTGTTATTAGAATCATAATGCCCAAGAGAAATAGAAGTGAAAATGAATACTGTATATATAGCCTAAAAGTTGTGAAACTTTCTCTAACCAATGATTGCCAATAAAATAACTGATCAATGAATCAATGCTGAAGAAAAGTGAACCAAAGCATGTTTTTATTTTGACAGGCTGACATTGAAGGTCACTGTGTTCTGCAGATTGGTGTGTGTCTGTGTGTGTGTGTGTTATAGGAATTGTTAACATATTTAAGACATGATGCTTTGCTATGAGCTTTCCGAGAAACCAAATGTTATTCCATATCCTTGGTACAGTATTTATAGTCTGTTCTATATCTGTGCTGGGGTTTGATTTAAATCAAATGTATTGGTAGCAGAAAATATTTATACCTGCCAATTTGTCCATAAGAAAGAATATATATTGTCATTTAATTCAGTGTTTTAATTCCATCTTTACTCTTCTTTGTGCAGCCTGGTCTCAGGGTGACCCCAGGAAAGTGATCTATCCCACAGACAGCAGGGGGCAGTTTTGTGGACAAGCTGGGACACCTCTGGAGTAAGTTACATGGCAACATCACTGTAATTACACCAGCTTGAGTGCAGTTTGTACACTTCACATGATATCTATTGATGTGATGTCCTAGAGTTGGGACTTAAGAGATATTTAGACCCTATTTCCGACCTGGTATGAACCTCCATCCTGAGGGATTCGATCACAAGTGGTCAGCTGGAAGTTCAGGTCTGAATGCACCCATGTGCGTCCTGAATGCATGTTGATATCCGATCACTAAGACAACATTTAGAGGTGGTCTGGGACACACAGGGCCACATTCTTTTCGCTGTGTGAACACAAATGCATCTGGGGTCAAATGAAGGACCACCGACTCAGCTGATATCCTCTGACCCGCTCCAGTTTAAATGTATTTTTACACTTCTACTCATCACCACACAATAATTTATACTTTTCTGTGCATTCAAATGACCTACGTCGTAATCATTTGCATACTGGAGACACATTCAGGACACATTTTAATGCAGATGAAAGTGTGATGGGATCTTTCTGTACAGTTGTTAATACCAGGTCTGAGCAGGTCTTTATTTCTGATGTTGGTCCACTAACAGCATTGTTTCACTGTTCTCCAATAACAGGAAGAAGCCTCTTCTGTTCTACTTCAACATACTGAAATGTGCCAGTCCTCTGACGCTGCTGGAGTTCCAGTGTCCCACCACACAGGTTAGAAACAAGCAGCGAATCCGTTATAGTCACTGCAGCTGTGGTCTGGTTTCTAACAGTAATGTTCACTGTCATGACTGTGTGTTGTTATTTGTGTCCAGTTATGTGTGGAGAGCTGTCCTGACAGGCATCTCACCTTGGTGAAAGCCAAGTTAGGCAACACAGAAGACCATGAATACTACAAACAATTCTGCAAGGAGGGAGTCAACTTTGCTAAATTGGTAAATAATTTGACTATTAACATTATACACATACAATATGAGAGAAATATAAAAGATTCCATTAAAGGCTGCTTTACATTCTGCAGAGTCCTCCTGAGATCCTTAGGGATGGCTTGTGTCCAGCCCTGTTGATGCCCAGCAAAGCCTGTGAGTGAGAATTTTCTCACCACACGTCACGCTGCTTAGTCCGCAGGTTTCTGTTGAAGTAAAGCAAATAGAACTTTGTAAACTCTGATCATCTCCTCCTCCCTCCACAGTCACGCGCCGCTGCCTTCCTGCATTGGGAACGATGAAAGGTGGGGTGGTGGTGGTGGGCAACGAAACCACTTTTGATTCCGGGGAGGGCGTCAGTATCAATGCCTCCGATGTGCTGGAGGCATCGAAGTGAGTCTTTTCAACTGTGCGGCAACGTATACAGTATATTCACACAAAATAAATGAATAGTATAACAACATCAAAGCTGTTTGATTGACACAGAGATACCATCATGTTACAGTTGAGAAACAGATATTAACACCCTGGTTGTGGGAAGGCATATGGGTACTTACTGTCTGCCTTAAGTTTGAGAAAAAACCTTGAATATTGTAGGTTATTCTCTACTAACAATTCTGTGACTCTCTCATATCTTTCATACTTAATATACGAACTATTGTCTTGACATGTACATTTAACTTGTTGAGACCTGTAGAATCCCTGTGTTCAGATTGGTAGATGAGCGGGTTGTTCCTGAACATTCTTGTCCCACATCCTACTGTACTGTGTCAGCTGAGAGACAACCAATCACGTTATCCTGATAACTCACTGCTTTGATTTGATATCGTATTTTGGTTTGTGATTAACAATACCTACGCTAGCTTCAGTAGTTTGATGATAAATGTACCTAACAATGTTTTCACTTAATCTAGCTACATTTCCACTGATATTACACACACACTCTCCATATTCATCAATTATGAATAGTATTATTTCTTATAGGTTCAGTTATAGGCCTTCTTTTGTCTGAGCACCTGTCAAAGGTTTGATTTTGGACACTGATGGTTGGTTTTATCTCCATTTCCCTTTTCTACAGGAAGTCGAATGTGGTCGTTGAAGCTCGCCAGGTGGCCATGAGGATCTTTGAAGACTACACACAGTCTTGGCACTGGATATTGCTGTAAGTCTTCTCTTTGCTGGTTACAGTAACAAAACATGTTAAATGCAACACCAAGAGTATTCGGAAAATATTACGAATAAAAAAATGATAGAATTGTTTAAAAATATTTGCTGGTTTTGGTGTCAGTAGACAGGATGAGTCTGAAGAAGAAAGACAAACAGTTAGGGCTGACATATTTTCTTAATTATGTGTAAAAAAAGCATCTCAATGAGTGTGACCGACCTTTGTATTCAAACCACTAAATATTCATGAGTTACGGTTACATTATGTTACAATTGTCTTGATTAAAGTAACATCTGATGTGTCCACCCTCTCCAGGGGTCTGGTGATAGCCATGGTCGTCAGCTTGATTTTCATCGTCCTGCTGAGATTCCTGGCTGGTATCATGGTCTGGATCATGATTGTTTTGGTTATTCTTGTCATTGGCTACGGTAAGTCTTCAGTCTGTGAAAACAATTACATTTCTATTTAAGATTCTTTGTGTTTACTGTTATAAAAATACACCTCTGAATATTTTTACAATGTTTACAGGTATTTTCCATTGTTACATGGAATTTGCCAGTCTGAATGGAGAGCCTGGGTCAGACGTCACCATCCGCGACCTGGGCCTGCAGACCGACTTCTCAGTCTATCTGCAGATCAAACAGACTTGGCTGGCCTTCAGTAAGAACAAATATGCTTTCACTTCCTAATACAACTCTGCATTAACTACTTATGAACCCTGTTAATGCTTTTTATTCCCTGTTTTGCAGTGATCATCTTGGCTATTGTGGAATTCATCATCATCCTGCTACTCATTTTCCTCCGGAAGAGAATCATGATCGCCATCGCTCTCATCAAAGAGGCGAGCAGGTCAGTGTCAGTTGGTCGATAAAAGCGGTGACACACAGGTAGAAGACACAGACAAAGATGTCAAGAGAGTTTGTGGTGATAACGGCCGACACCGGTGTCTCTCTGTTAGCAAGAAAATCCTGTGATCTCAGCAGCGCAGTTAAAAGGTCACTTTCTGCCTCTGCCTGCTGCAACCAGCTTGTGTTCGTTCATGCAGGACACAGAAGTCATACACCCCCACTGTAGTCAGCTGACAGACAGCCACAAATATAACTCAATTCCTTTCTTTGGACTCACTCCTGTATAGATGGCGCAACTGCATTGGGCTTCCCGTTTAGCTTGGCAAGCTGCGTTGGTAATCCAGGGAGCATTTTACAAGTGGAACCCTGGGAGCCAAGCCTTACGTTATTTGCATTTTGTTGCAATAAATGCTTTAATTATGATGAGAGGGTTCCCCACTGAAATAAACGTGTTGCTCAGTGTCTGCTGGATTTGTAAACAGGCATCTATTTAACACATTTAAAAAGTTGCATCTCCATGTTGTGTTTAAAGATTGTTGTGTTGACGCCAAACAACACTCTGATTTGTGTTCTTACAGTAGAGAACCTCACCTTCGCTGTGAGGGAGAGCTGAGCTTCATTTCTTGGTTAAAATAACACTTGGACTGTTGTTTTTCTTTTTCAGAGCTGTTGGGCACGTGATGTCATCGCTGTTCTACCCACTGCTGACCTTTACCCTCCTGGCCGTGGTGATCGCCTACTGGGCCGTCACTGCTGTGTATCCATTCACTTTTCAGGAGATGATATTAAGATAATCAAAATAACATTTAGTTTTATTCTCTTATTGCCTTTTATCCATGCTCCAAGTGTCAGGGTGTCTTTATAAACAGGTGCAGATCACTGAATTGTGACATTGTCAGCGATATCCCTCCCTTGTTGTCTCCTTAACAGCTCTGACAGTTTCTTATCCACCTCTAATGAGCAGGTGTACAAAGTTTTCAACAACTCTGACTGTGAGTACGCACTAGAAACCTGTGACCCCAAGGTAGGTCTATTTCTTTATGTACTCAATTGTAGGAGTGCCAGAGTTCTGCATTTGCTTGTATAATATCTCAGTTCTCAGTGTCCTGTATCTGTCTATTTCTCATGTGAGTTCAGATAGAGATAAACCTAAAATAATGAAAAAAAATCCAGGTGCCTGTTTGATTTGGAGTATTTTCATGGTAGAGGTTATGATTATTTATCAGTATGTTTAAAAAAAATGTGGAAGAGTTATTGTGTTGCTCCACCAGTGGTCTGGAAACTAAACTTAAATTGTATTTTTGTTGTGACATAGAACCTTGTGCATATCTTCCAATAACCCTGTGGTGCGCTCCTTCTCTCTTTCCCCAGACATTCAACACCTCCAACGTCTCTGCTCAGTGTCCAGATGCAGAGTGTCTGTTTGCCTTCTATGGCGGAGAGACCCTCTACCACAAGTATCTCATCCTGTTCCAGTTCTACAACATCTTCCTGTTCTTCTGGTGCGCCAACTTTGTGACGGCCCTGGGCCAGGTCACTCTGGCGGGGGCCTTTGCCTCATATTATTGGGCCTTCAAGAAGCCTGGTGATATCCCCGCCTACCCCATCTTCTCCTCACTAGGACGC
The DNA here is from genome assembly GCF_947347685.1 of Pleuronectes platessa. NCBI lineage: Eukaryota > Metazoa > Chordata > Actinopteri > Pleuronectiformes > Pleuronectidae > Pleuronectes > Pleuronectes platessa. The sequence goes on along the minus strand of NC_070628.1, from coordinate 23,221,549 downwards.
GCCCTCAGGTTTGAAGATTGATATACAGTGCCTTGCATAAGTATTCACCCCCCTTGGACTTTTTCCCATTATGTACTGTTACTAACTGGAATTCAAATAGACTTAAATAAACTTTTTCCCGTTTGATCAACAAAACATGCACAGTACTTTGGAGGTGCAAAATAAATTTTATTGTGACACAAACAATAATGAGAACAAAAAAGTTGACATCTGTTGGGTGCATAAGTATTCACCCCCCTGTGTCAATACTTGGTAGAACCCCCTTTCGCTGCAATTACAGCTGCAAGTCTTTTGGGGTATGTCTCTACCAGCTTTGCACATCTAGAGATGGAAAGGTTTGTCCATTCTTCTTGGCAAAAAAGATGAAGCTCAGTCAGATTGGATGGAGACCGTCTGTGAACCGCAATCTTCAAGTCTTGCCATAGATTCTCTATTGGATTGAGGTCTGGGCTTTGACTGGGCCATTTTAAGACATTAACATTCTTTAATCCAAACCATTCCTTTGTAGCTCTGGCTGTATGTTTAGGGTCATTGTCCTGCTGGAAGATGAACCTCCGCCCCAGTCTCAAGTCTTTTGCAGACTGCATCAGATTTTCTTCAAGGATTTCCCTATATTTGGCTCCATCCATCTTTCCCTCTATTCTGACCAGTTTCCCTGTACCTGCTGAAGAGAAGCATCCCCACAGCATGATGCTACCACCACCATGTTTCACTGTTGGGATGGTGTGCTCAGGGTGATGGGCAGTGTTGGGTTTTCGCCACACATAGCGTTTTGCATTGAGGCCAAAAAGTTCAATTTTGGTCTCATCTGACCAGAGCACCTTCTTCCACATGTTTGCTGTGTCTCCCACATGGCTTCTGGCAAACTCCAAACGGGATTTTTTATGGATCCCTTTCAACAATGGCTTTCTTCTTGCCACTCTTCCATAAAGTCCAGATTTTTGGAGTAGACGACTAATAGTTGTCCTGTGGACAGATTCTCCCACCTCAGCTGTGGATCTCTGCAACTCCTCCAGAGTAACCATGGGCCTCCTGGTTGCTTCTCTGATTAATTTTCTCCTTGTCCGACTCTTCAGTTTGGGTGGACGGCCTCCTCTTGGTAGGTTTGCGGTTGTGCCATATTCTTTCCATTTTCTTATGATGGATTTTATGGTGCACAGAGAGATGTTCAAAGCTCTGGATATTTTTTTATAACCTAACCCTGCTTCATATTTCTCCACAACTTTATCCCTGACCTGTTTGGTGAGCTCCTTGGTCTTCATGATGCTGTTTGTTCAGTAATGATCTCCAACAAACTCTGAGTCCGTCACAGAACAGGTGTATTTATACTGAGATTAAATTGCAGACAGGTGGACCCTATTTACTAATTATGTGACTTGCAAATGTGACTTGTGAATGCAATTGGTCGCACCAGATCTTTGTTAGGGGTTTCACAGTAAAGGGGGTGAATACATATGCACTCAACACTTTTCAGATTTTTATTTGTAAATAATTGTGAAATCCATGTAATATTTCCCCCCACTTCCAAATGATGCACTATTTTGTGTTGGTCCATTACATAAACTCACGATGAAATAAATTTTAATCTGTGGTTATACCATGACAAAGAGTAGAAAAGTCCAAAGGGGGTGAATACTTATGCAAGGCACTGTATACGTGCATGTGCAAACTAGAGAGTGATCAGTTTTCTTTTTGTATTTTGCTTCCAAACAAACCAGCAAACAAATTGACAAGGGTGAAAAAAGAACCTCCTTGGTGGAGGTAATCATTCATGTACATTGTAATATATGTAGTCGTGCATTAACCCTGTGAATTTCAACTAAAATGAAAATAGCAAGTGCTACTAGTACTACATATGTTTAGATATTGAAGGCAGCGATCTATGTTGCTATGTGGTTTAGTAACTGTTAGTCAGGTTTTACTTCAAGGTTTCATTTAATGCCCTGCCCTGTATCACAGAGAAAGAGTGTTTGATGCCACCTCTGTCCCTGTTTCCTCCTCATGTGTAGATACCACACAGGCTCCCTGGCTTTCGGCTCTCTGATCCTGTCTGTGGTTCAGGTCATCAGGGTCTTTCTGGAGTATCTGGACCAAAAGTTGAAAGGTCAGAAGAGTTAACATCGTGCTTAGAACATGGCTGTTGACTGACTGCATATCTTTATCACTATACTATATTCAGGAGATTCAGGAGATCTTAATTGTTATTGTACAGAAATGCCTATTAAATAACACACATGACGTAAAGACATTAAAGTAAAGGATTAAATGTGAAACAGAATATATATATATAAGAATATGAAAATAGTGACAAATCTTAATTGAGGGGACATTACAAAGATGACATTTATTGCACAATAAACGCAATAAATATTGCCTAAATTCATCAGTAATTATGGTTTTATACATTTAGGTTTTTCTTGTTAAACAAGTTATTCTTCAATCGGGCTATCCAATGCATGCATGTATGAAAACATGAATAGGATTAAAGCAGGTTTATTTCATACATGGATTGTAAAATACCTGGACACACTCTTTATGATAAATTCTATATGTTACAGTGGCAAACACTGTCTATTATTGTTGGTTTAAATTGCACCTTTTTTAAACTTATACGTGACTTCTGATCTATTTATAGTAACTGAGATGCAACAGGTTATCAGAGGTGCACAGTACGACCTGATCATAGATCAGTCCAGTTATTCTGTGGTTGTTAACCCATTCCTGCTTTCTATCATAATGTCTCTCGTCCCTCAGGTGCTCAGAACAAATTTGCTAAATTCCTGTTGAGCTGCATGAAGTGCTGCTTCTGGTGTCTGGAGAAATGTATCAAGTTCCTCAACAGAAACGCCTACATCATGGTGAGTTCCAATCTCTGGATACAGCTCCAGGAAAAAGATGCTACATCTGGATAGATTAAAAAAAATATATTTTATTTCGTCAGGTCGCCATCTATGGGAAGAGTTTCTGTGCTTCAGCTCGGGATGCCTTTTTCCTTCTCATGAGAAACATCCTCAGGTGGGATTACATTACGTATACACCCGTGCACTATTGAAGCTATTCTGTGAGCTTGATTAATTTGATGCACTCTCATATCCTGCTTGTCTCATCTCAGAGTGGCTGTTCTCGACAAAGTGACTGACTTCCTGCTGTTTCTTGGGAAGCTCCTCATTGTTGGCATTGTTGGTAAGGGACTGCGTGTTTTTTTTAGACCAAAGGAATTTTTTTCTAAACAAGTGGAGAGAGATAGCTGTCTGGCTTTCTAGTTTAAATCCATCTTGATTATTATTTTCTCTCTGTGCAGGGATCTTCTCTTTCTTCTTCTTCTCTGGGAGAATCAGAGCAGTTGAGGATGCGGCTCCATCTCTGAACTACTACTGGGTGCCAATACTGGTAAAAAAAACTGTTTACTATGTATTTTTATTGCCATTTTTAGACAAACTCCACAGAATGTCTGGACAATTGGGTGTTGGCATTCTCCAGATGAATTCCGCTGTAGAGATCACATGTTTTTGTTTACAGCACATCAACACCAGTGTTACCCCTCATCACCAAAACCTTTGAATTGTTACATCTGTCACATATTACAAAACGCCATCAACACACCCACTAGCTCACTGTGAATCCTGCAGAGGATTCTCCTTCTGTTTTCCCACATGGGCTCAGATGGACATTATCTGGAGTTTTTACTGAGGGGCTGGCAGGAGGAACAGTGAGAGTCCGAATCCTCTCACTCTGACATTTGTGTTCTCTAGGAGTTCAGTGCATGTCTGAAAGATGATTTAAACATGTCTATATGTGTGTGATTTTTTTCCACCCAGACGGTGGTAGTGGGATCCTATCTCATCGCCCATGGCTTCTTCAGTGTGTACGCCATGTGTGTGGACACACTCTTCCTCTGCTTCTGTGAGTAACTCTACATTCAGTTGATAGCAAAACCTCCTGCAGATCTTCTCTACTCTTGATGATTTCAAATACTGACTCAACTGTCTCAAACTGAGCGGCTGGTTCTGCTTCTTCTTCCTGCCATGTTTCTGACTTGACTTCTCTTTGTCTCGTTTCCCCCTTTAATTTCACTTTACTTTTATTTCTACACATTTCCTTTATTCCATGTTTTCATCCACCCACCCATATTTCCATTAACCCAATCAAACACGACAAATGCATCCCCACACACTGAAAAGGTGAGGACCTGGAAAGAAACGATGGCTCGTCTGAGAGACCTTACTTCATGTCCCCCGAGCTGCACGAGATCCTCTCCAAAGTAGAGAGGCCGGAGGAAGATCACGATGGCGTTGAGCAGGCGGATGCCGCGAAGTCCGCAGATCAGGTGAAACTGGAGGAGGAGACGCCTCTTCAGCAACAGCAGGACGGAGAGATCCAACTGACACAGCAGACAGTGCTGAAGCAGGAGAAAGAAGAGGAGCAACCGCTGCAGTCCAACACTGACGCCGAGGACCCAAAAGAGGAGAAGAGCAAGGAACTGACCGTCGATCAAGCGGAGGAGGCTGAGAAGAAAGAAGTCGTGGAGATGAAGGAAGAGGCAGAAAAGCCGGAGGTAAAACAGGAAGAAAAGCCGGAGGAGGTGACCCCACCAGCTGTGGAGGCTGAGAAAGAGGTGACTGGTCGAAAGGAAGAGGAAAAGGAGGAATCTAAGGAGGGAAATCCTCCCTCTGCACCACAGGAGTAGAAGTCAGCAGTGATTTGAGAGAGGCTTGGTAAACCTCAAAAAGGATGAAAGAACTGTCTTCAACTCTGTGACATGGATCTGATAAATGTGCGGCATACAACAAGCTTAAATGTCAAACGGCCTTTCTCTGTGACGTCCGGCCGGAGGAGGTTTGTGTTGGTCGTGTGAAGCAGGGAAAAAAAGCCCAGCGCATCTCTGTAGCTTGAAAAAAAAAATAACGCTCCATTGTGTCGGTTTTAGAACAGTGTTGGTTTTATATTGTGACGATGTGTAGAACATTGTGAGTGCTGAACCTGTGCCTGATTACTGTCACTGATATCTGTCGTCTTAATCCTGTTATAATGAATGCAATACAGAGTCACACGAGTACAGTCAGAATAAACACTTCTCCACTGATGGTGAATCTCTTTCACTGTTTACAATAAAACCAGCTGACGCCAAAACCTTACAGACACATTCGATAAACTGTATGAATATTGGATCTTTTCTTTCTTATGGAACTTGTGTATATATAGAGTAGCGTTTGCCTATGGTGTATTTATTGGCTTCAGTCTCGTAGAGATCCACGCTAAGACGGGATCCCATGTATTGTGTTGCCACCTACTTGCCTTGGTATGTCTTGGACTGGCATTAAGTGCTGTGGCTGCGTTGCCGTGCCGACGCAGACGTCACACCCTCTCAGACTCTGTGGAACCCAGCGCCCCCTGGTGTACACTGACCATAACTACCTGGCTCTGTCCCTATCCTCTGTCTGTCTCTCTCTCTCTCGCTCTTTCTCTCTCTTTAAGTGCTGCATGGTGTTGACATGACCTCCTGAACGCCCTTAACTAACATCTTATGTCTCTGAATGCTTTTGTACCTTTTTCTCTTGATTGTCACCTTGTGAAAGATGTAAGTTGATTTTCCACTAAAACGAATGCTGACATTCCATATTTATTGGCTGTGAATCTTGATTAAAGGAGATTGTATTATAATCATAGTGGGTCTGTTATGAGTGTCCCGATCAGCCTGTTTGTGGCCTCAATATGACCACTACTCAACACTGATCACCACACAAGGATTAAGGCTTTCCTTAAATTGGTAAAATCTTTCATCATATCTGCACACATTCATTCATTCAGTCCCTCCTGGCTCCAGACACAGACTCTCTCTCTCTCTCTCTCAGTGACATCACACACATCTGTAGATAGAAAATTAGTTCATGAACCAAAATGACATACGTGACTATTTTCAAATAGAGCTGGGAAGTGAGCTCCGATCACAAATGGTCACAGGAGACACATTTTAATGTCAGGTGTGAACAGAGGAACTTAGCATCGTCCACGTGTGATTGGATCTCTCAGGACGTAAGTTAATACCAGGTCTGAACAGGACCTACGTGTACAACAAAATCAGACAGGACTGACTTTGTCCTAATGGCACTACAAGAATCCTGGCATCAGAAGTACAACTGTGTAAAACAGTTTCTGCGAGTCTTCTGGTGCCGTTAAAGTACCTGAGCTTTCACAAAACAAAATAAACTTTATCTTATCTTTGTAACAGAAATAATCTAAGCTTCTGAGAACTTGGAACTTTATTTCACATTATTTAAAGACCAACCCAAAACCTTAAGATTAATTTATTTTACTACTTGCAGACATAGCTGATTGTATATAGACAATGTATATAATAAGTATATATAAAGTATGGGTAATTTATAGTCTTTGCGTGCTGTCTTTGCGTGCTGTTGGGAAACGGTTCCTTATCTTCCTCTGTCCGCATGTCACAGTGGAGGACATGGAGCGCAATGATGGATCAGCAGAGAGGCCGTATTTCATGTCCCAGAACCTGCTCAGCCTCCTGAAGAAGTCCAACGAGGAGCCCAAGTCTGTAGATTAAGTCACAGCTGTGTGTGTGTGTGTGTGTGTGTGTGTGTGTGTGTGTGTGTGTGTGTGTGTGTGTGTGTGTGTGTGTGTGTGTGTGTGTGTGTGTGTGTGTGTGTGTGTCATTACGAACAATAGGAGGAAGTGCCATTTTCTGTGCTACATAACGTAGGTACAGAATTTACATGTTTTGCTTTCAAATGAGATTCATCTATTAATTCTGTACATTTCTGTTCCTTTGTTATGTTTTTACAAAGTCTTCCTTGTCTCCTTGTATCTGCTAAACAAGTGTGATTTTATCACAGAAGGAATTTGGGAGTTTGCGTTACATATGATATGTCAATTTAAATAAGTTTGCCTGAAAAAACTTTTTATTTCTGTGTGTATTCTGTTTTATATGTTTCAGTGTGCAGTTTGTTGCAGGTTCAACCTGCTGATGCCTGAGTAAAGTTATGCTTTATCAAATTAACTAAGCATATTGCACTACTCAAAGTTAACTCACCAAAGCAGAGTTGCCAAACAGCAGGTAGTTTAAAGCTTTGTACGAAGCTGTAAGAGATTACAGATGATGCAAGGTCATTTACAGTTCTTAATTTTAAAGCTTGTGTTCTATTTTGTTTATTATCTCCACTGAACATAAACATATCCATAGTTTATATGCAAATGTTAACTTTGTAAAGGTTTTGCACTGCCTCTCGTTTTGTTGTAAACTAATAAAGGTCTGTTTTGCCATGCCAGTGTTCAAAGAAAAATAGTTAATTGCTTCTAAGGTAAAATAACACTGTTTTTAACATTATTTCCTAACCCTGGGAAAAATAATTTGCTAATACTGGAAATGAACATTTAAATAAATGGTTTAAAAGAATAGGTCAACTATGAATGAAGCAGAGTTTGAATATAAGAGCATTTAATTCACTTCATTCAGCGACAGCCAGTAGCCAGAGGCATTATGTTTTTATTTTATTTAGGCTCTAGCTTCCTTCTTTTAGTGAGGCCTTTATGTGTTTATATTTTTTTTACAGTATGAACATAACATTTTACAGTGGAGGAGGAGGTATTTTCTAGCATAAAATGATATGATATAAAAAGTTAAGTGCTGAAACATTGTCCTACAGTAATGTTTTCTATTTATCACATACAGTAAACCCATGATATTGAATGAAAAGTGGTTAAGGTCAGTGTTGTGACAGTAAATGAGATTAAAGATCCAGTTCTTTATGTTTTCACTAATGGCTCCACTTTCCAACTCTGAGCCTCGCGTTGTGTTGACAGGCTGCTAGGCAACCCTGTGTCCAGGTCAGGCTAAGTGGACATGCTGGTTTAGTGAGGGACTGAGCAGCAGGAGACATGATGTCCTTCAGTGGGGACACTCTGAAACCTCCGCTGCTTGAGCACATAGCGGAGATGCAGCGTAAAATACAACTACTGGGTAAGTTGGTGTTTTTAAGTCTGAGCATTGATATTAGCTGGTGCTGAAGCACGTGACACATTTAGCTAGCTAATGGTTAGCTTGATTTAGCTGCATGATTAAAACGTGGCTGTGTGAGTGGCCACTTTAAACATGTCGCTAAACCAAAGAGAACAACACCTGTAAATGAATAATTATTAATATTGAGGCGTCCATGTCCGTGTGCTGGTGGTGTAATGACTAATTATGTCCACTAGAGCGCGACAGAAGCGCTTTCTATGAGAGCTCTCAGTCCAGCATCAAGGAGAACACGGAGAACATCCGGGAGCTGAGGCGGGACAACAAGAGGCTGTACAGGAAACTGGCCGAGGTTCACACAGTGAGTGAAGTGACTGAGGTTCATCTGTCAGCTCTGCTTTGCTGGTTCTGTCCTCATTGATCCCCATCAGTACACAGTGAAGCTGTGACACTTCACCTGGCCCTAACACTGGGGGGGGTTTGCTTCCTGCAGGGTGATGATCATGTCATCAAAGAGGCCTTTCACAGCAGAGGCATGGAGAAGAGCGCCTACCGCAACATGTCAGGCAAGGTGAGAGGAAGCACAGGGTTCTCCCACATCCTGCAAACCCTGCACGGGCATGGGAACAACCTGGAAATGTATTTCTTTATTTACTGTATTTGAACCCCTTCTGTAAATCGCCTCTGTAAACTCCAGTATGTGTTTTGTTTGAGACGAAGCTCAATGCTGGTAAGAAGTTGTGCAGAATGAAAGCTGCTCTCTCTCCTACTGAGAGTGCATACAATATTAGTTGTATTACTTACCTTATAGTGTGATTTCCTTCATTTTGAAATTGTTATAGAGGTTATAGAAGTCATTTTTTGGTCCAAGTTTGAAGTTCACACCAGGGACCTGCAGTGTTTTTAAGGGCACCTGCCACATATTAAGTGAGTATTCAAGAAATTCAAGTAACGCAAACATCCATTAGGATTAATCAAAAGAGGTCATGCTCAAGACGTCATTGTACACTTAATCAGAAACCCTACATCATTATAAAAGAAAAGCTGGACGAATAGAAATGGGGTTCAATGTATTATTACTATTTATATCAGATTTTATGACAATCTTTGACCAATTGCTGTCCTGAAAAAAGTGTCAACCTTGAAGGTGAATAAATATGACTGGGTTATTTTGTTATGCACCTTTAGCTTCGTTACAACACAATCCATGATATCCTCAGACAAGATCTCTCTCCCTCTCCCTGCCTGTATTCAAGCCTCGGCTCAATAACACTTCTCTTTTTACTGCCTCTTCCTCAGGCCGCTGTGACAACAGTAGAACAGAGCATGTTGACTAAGAAGAAGCGTCTCAATGCCCTCAAACACACCACCCAGACCTACCAGCAGCGCCTTGAAGAGCTGAGGGTGGTTCAGCAGAGACTGAAACCTGAGGGCAGCCGTGGAGCACAGTCCTCTGATACTCGCACCCGGAAGAAAGAGGAAGATGCCATGGTACTTAGTCCTCAAGCTCATGTAGAGATGTGCAAAGCATTAAAGGGCTCATTTTATTTCTTCCTGTTGACAGATGAGTCCAATCAGAGAAAATGTCATATGTTTTGTATGTGTGTGTGTGTGTGTGTGTCCTCAGAACCTGCGGGCACTGGAGAACAGTCTGGAGAAAACAAAGTTTAAGTGCAAGGAGGCTGACAACATCACGACTAACTATCTGAAACTCAAAGGTCACCTGCAGGTTTGTCAAACGTTCATATTTTTTGCTTTAAAATAATGTTTTGAGCCACATAAACTCACAGGCTGAGGGGTAGAGTGGTCGTCCTCCAACCTGAAGGTCGGCAGTTCGATCCCCAGTCTTACCCATCTGCATGCCGAAGTGTCCTTGGGCAAGATGCTGAACTTGCCCAAGAGGCCCCCCCATAGAAAAGTTGCTGTAGTATGTGTTGACACCAGGGGGCGGCTGTGGCTCAGGAGGAATACAGACAGGGTTGTACGCTAATCAGAAGGCCGCCACCTACAGTCTGCATTCTGAAATGTCCTTGGACAAGATGATGAACTCCATATTGAGATTATTTTGCTCTTTACGTAGCCATTTTAACTGTAGGCACAATACGTTAATTGTACAATTATGGTAACAATGCATTTGTCACGAGAAAATATGGTCTCCAGGGCTCCATAATCTAGGCTTTAATAGATCATGTAATAATAAGCCAGTAATAAGGATCAAACTGGTCGAGTTTTTGTCTTTTCTTATATATTTGTTTACTCTCGTTCCCATTTCACATGTTCCCTCTCTATCTTTCTGTCCCTCACTTGTGTCACCAACTCAGGACGAGAGTCTGACTTTCCAGGGCCAGCTGGACAGTCTGGAGGCAGAAATCCTGAGGCACAGGAAGGAGCTTCACAGCCTGCAGGTCTTGAACAACGATGCCCAGCTCTCTAAAGAAGCTGCTAAGGTGAATTATGACCTTTGACCTGTGACCTCCTCACAGAGGGATGATTCCCTCGCTACTACTTTCATCAACACTGATAAACATGAAGTGTTTATCAGAGCAATTGCTACAAGGGCTTTTTCTGTGTTTTTTACTTCAACCAAGGAGGAGGCTTTCATTGCTGTTTGTTTGCTAGGTAGCAGGATTACCCAAAAATGGATAAACCAATTTCCATAAAATTTGGTGGGTGGGGTATGACCCAATAAAGAGACCATTCAAATATTTAGTGGCTCTGGCTAAATTCACTCTCTTTAACATGGTGAGATAGGGTGTAATGGTGTGTGCTCTCCAAGCACCCTTCCGTTCACCTGTGACCTTTTCATTTTTATTAAAACAACGTAAGAGTTCACATACATGAGCATTCCCTAATCACATTCTGCAAACCATCTTCCCCCAAAACAACAACTTCCCTTTCCCCTTTCTTCACAATCAGTACACAGTTATAGCTCATGCAGGGTGAAGGTGCAGTGTTTGTTCTCGCTTTCTCCCACATCCTCATCTCTAATGCACTGCTGTCCCAATCTGTTGGTCTTCGTTTCTCCCTCCCTTCCTTCTTTGTGCTAGGCTGAGTTACAGCAGCTGGAGGAACTGCTCTGCAAGGAACGCAAAGAGAGAGAGCGAATCATCGCCAGCTACAGGAAGAAGGTTGAGGAGCACAGGGCCCAGGCTGAAAAGGTCGATAGAAGGGTAAGATAGACGTGGTGGAACATATTGTAAAGTATGCACAATTCAGGAATATGATTCTAGTGTCTTGTGTGTTTTATTTAGAATATGTTCCCTTCTTCCATCTTTTGATCAAAAAAGTCATCACTGGCCATGTAATTAAACATGTCAAAATATGATTTGCTTCACATCAGAGACATTATCTTTGGTGAAAAGTAGTAATTTACATTTACACTGGTGGTAAACTTTGCTCCCTGCACTCCCAGAGAACAACTATGCAGCCAGATGAACTGAGCAGTGAGGCCCAGCGCAGCACCACCAGGATGGCAGCTGAAGAGGAGAAGGTCACCTCCACTTTTGAGGAGGCCTTCCAACGCATCAAGGAGGCCACTGGAGTCACAGACATACGGGTGTGGATGTGAAAAGAAAAAATTATCGCTATTTCGGCTGTGCAATAATTCATAATTTCATACTGTTTTTCTCTGTGTTTAGGAGATAGTGGAGCGCTTCATCTCGCAAAAGGAAACACAGCAACATCTGGAGAAGCTGAAGGGAGAGAATGATAAAGTCCTGCTGCAGCTGAAGGAGCAAAAGGAGCTGCTGAACCAACAGTTTCAGGATCTGAAATATTCTGGAGAGGCTAAACTCTCCGGGTGAGACAACGAAACAGTAGAGGAGACAAAGGTCTTAGTGTGTGTGGCTGTGTGATGCTTATGTCTTCATCTGCTGCTCTTACAGTGACCAACAGCTGCTGGAGGAGTGCGAGCAGCAGCTGCAGGCTCAGCAGCAGAGATGCAGAGCAGCTAAAGAGAGATTGGATTGGCTTGTTAAAACAATCAGTACCATCCGAGCCGGAGTGGAGCACCTGGCAGACAAACTTCAACACATCACATTGGTAAATATCATCTTAACAGCATTGACGACATTCATTTATTTTCAGACTGTCTATTCATGCAAATACGCTCAATAAAAGTTTCCCCAAATCTTTAGAAAGTTAGGACAGGTGCCTAACAGAGTGTAACAAATTTCAAGAAAAAAGAAAATAAATTGTGATATTAAGACATTTAAAAAATAAAGAGAGCAGGTTTCCACTCTCACAGAATAACCCTTTGAGATATGATCTTCAAATCGGTGTGAACAACACCAATTTAGCGAGGCAAATCTCAGCATGGCTTCGCGTGTAGCTCAGCTGTGGTGCTCTACCCGTGATATTTGCTTTGCTGTCATTCATGTGTGACCATGCCCACACAGACGTAGAAGGAAATGACAAATGATTTGATGTTTAAGATGCAGGATCCATAGCTTCAGTCGCATTCTGGATTGTAATTATTACAACTAGCTATACATTGTGTCTGTCCACATATTCCACTTTTACTTTTACTGACCATAGACCATACATACCTCTATCTTTATTTTGTTAGTGTGCTCTGATACACACAACATCTATTGCACTTCTAGGCATCCTGGGAGAGGGATCACCTCACTTCTGACTCTCTCTGAGGTTTCTTGGTTCTTTTTACCTGATAAAAGCATTTTATTCTGTAGTTTTTCCTCACTCTAGTCAAGGGTTTGAGACAGAGGATAATACACCTTGGACAGATGTTCAGCCCAATGAAGCAAATTGTAATTTGTGAACTTTTATGTATAGATTTCCCAAATGTTTGTGATTTTGGTTTTACTTATTTTTTCTTAAATTCATGGTGATCTCCCTAGGGCGAGGACCAAGTGGTGGAGGCGTCGCCAAACTCAGATGAGTATGTGTTGTTGCTGATGACCCAGTGCGATCGGAAGCTGAACTTACTTCAGGACGACCTCCAAGGAAAAGATCTCGCCGGTATTATGAAGGAGATGGAGGAAGAGGAGGTGAGACGAAGCTCAACAAACTGTCAGGCACCATTAGTGGTTTAAAATAGAGCTCAGGTGCTGAGACTTTTTGTTCACCTTTCACAGGTAGTTGGTGAAAACGTACCCAGAAGGTTTTTACACAGGTATGCAGGAAGTACATGGGCAGGTCCACAGATGAATCACACTGAACATGCTTTTCTCATTAACACATTAGCATTACACATAACTCCCAACTGAACAATCATGTGATCAACATGTCACCTGTCACTAGTACATGTCTGGAATGTGATAGCAAGTAGGAATGAGTTCTCTGGGAGACATTGAAAAGAATGATTAAATGAACAATGGTTGTTGGTTGGTTATCGGATGTCTTGAATGTGATGGCATGAGGCTGTTTCAACCTCAGCTCCATCAGACCTATGGAAAACTGCTGCTACTATAACTACAGCAGCTTGGAAGATCTTCATCTCCTTGTGGACAGGTGTCAATATTTGGAAAAACTTGATTCAGTCAAATCTATGTCTAAATGGTTTATTCATCAAGCCTTTTCTGCCTCTTACTGAAGTATACATTTATTTACTATCAATTATAGTATATAACTTGAGTGACACTTAGTAGAGCACAGACCTTTGCCAAAGACTAACAGTCCCCTCCAATTCAATCAAACGGCCCCAAGTTTCACACACTCATAGGTAGAAGTTCCCTAAATGAAAATAAATCCTCCTTCCACCAAGTTTTGCAAAAATCTGTTCAGTTCTTTTGTAATCTTGCCTACAAACCAACCAACTAACTTAAACATGTCCAGGGCATATTGGTTTGACTGGTCTTCCATCTTACAGTCATACTTTTTTTGTTGGTACTAATTTGCTCTGTTCGGTATATTTAAAAGCTAGTGACCCAAAGAAAGCCCTATCTTGAATTTCAAACAGTAAATGCAGCTTGAACAAAGGGCGTGTTGGGACAACATGACACAGTGCGACACATGAACACAGCATGGCTGAGCATGTATGCAGGCCTGCTGCTGTTCTTTCAAGTCTTATCTGAATGGAAAGGCAACCTGAAGTGTTTGTTCTTGATTATTAACACTCGGCAGCACCTTCACTGTTTGAGGACAGGGGATATCAGTGTGTACCATAGGAAACATGCAACAGTCTCATGACATTGACTGTTTTACGCTCAGGTCCGTTTTTAAAACGGTGTAATCTGTAGTACTGACGTAAACTCTGAGCTGATAATTTGAAAATCAGTCCAGCTCTGTTTGCTTGACTGCTACTGTTGAGTGTGGCTCAGCTGTCCAGGTTTGAATTAAGCAGATTTAGTTTCCATTGACAGACCCAGTCTCATTAGCTCAACCAAGTTTATGAATAATTTTTCAAATTAAGCTCTCATTTCCCCCATGTACTCCTTCAAAAATGTAATCGATCCTAATGAACTCAAAGATGAACTGATTCGATTTCAGTGATCAAAGGTCCCAGTGCCGTCATGAGTCGGAAAAATAAATGGATGTAAACTGAAACAACACTGGTTTTGGCAGAGACAAACAACCGCAGTGTGGCATTTCTAATCGTTAATAGATATTAATCATTGAAATATCACAACAAGAAAGGAAGAAAGTACTGGAAGGTCGCTGGTGACAGTTAGTGATCAATGCCTTTATGCACTGTGTGTCTGTGTGTTGCTCTGAGCAGTTCCACATCAGGATTGAAGGGAAACTCCCGGCTTACAACACCCGAGTCAAGCTCCCTGAGGACCAAAGACTTGACCTCTTCGATGACGGTGAGTCGGGAGCCGCACACACACACATCACACACGCTGTCTATATCTTTGGCTTTTTTAAAACAGTCACTGTTTGTGTCTCAGAGGAGGAGAGTGAAGAGGACGAGGCTGACATCATCTCACGTGAGGCGCTGAAGCGTCAGTCTCAGCTGATCATTGACGCCAAGTCCAAGAAGAAGCCCTGGAAGAATAAGGGAAACTTATGATCCACCAGCACAACCTTAGACTCAAGGAAAACAACTGTGCTGAATAAAGAGCTAAAATTTCGCACATTTGCCTTCACCATTTTTGATCATTTAATGTTCCAATCGTTAGCTACTTCAAAGATCCTTGCATTTCAAATAAAGTTTGACTGAAGAGACAAATGTATTTTGTAGACTTCTTTGAAAGATCAGCCCAATTTAACAGCTCGTAGATATTTGTTTTTTAGAGATTGAGCCGTTGAAGCTGGCTACTTGTTGTAGAGGTGGATTTATTGTGACAACAGTAATGTTCTCTGTCAGGTGTCACTGTTGTACCAACACCTTTCACGTCACCTTTTTTTTCAAGGCTGGGAATTCCACCCTGCAGCCTCACACAAGTAAAACCAAATCCCATTATGCTTCCGCTTATTTTGAATAACTCCTGTTTCTAGGTGACCTGTGCCCAAAGGATTTCTCTGCGGTTGTCCCGATGGAAACCTTTTCATTATGCGCATCATAGGTTTTATTTTACAGATATGATGCACCAGGGCCCTCAGTGCGCTGAAAACCAACACCTGTGACGAATGCAGCCTTTGTTCATGGGTGAATCACAGCAAAGCTAGTGACGCTCATTCTTTGTTCTGTTGTAAGACAGGACAGAAAGCTGCTGAACCCTCCTATAGGTTTGTGACACACATAGTGCAACGTCAACACCTGAACTATGTCTGCCATGTTCTGTATGTCAGGAATTGGTTCTGCCTCTCCGGTCAATGGCTCTGCGGTTGTTAAGAAGGCTTGTCTGGTATATACAAAAGCAAAGTCCAAACATACGTTCATAGCATAAATCTAAAGTCCAATGTATATTTCACTGTGTTTGTCTCCTGAATAATTGTAAATACCTGAAGAAACATGTGGAGGACCGAAAGCACAGTCACACACACCATGGAACGAGAGAAACAAGATGAACAAGACTGGCAAAGACAAAGGGAAGCACAGAGATTTAAATAGAAGGAAACAGGGTTAATTGAACACAAACACATTAGGAATAGGTGCAGGCCGAGAAAACAAGGCGAAGGGCAGAAATCAAACAGCAGACACACAAGGAGCACAATTTCTAAATAAAACTGGAAAAGGAGAGCTCAGGGACAACAACTAAACACAAGGAAACCAAGGTAAAAGTCCATAAACTAAAGAGGCCAGAACCAAAACAGTCTTCTTCAAAGGTTCACAGGAGCCAGGGCAGAATGGTGACAATGGTTGTACAGTTGAGCTTCAGATTTTTCTGTATTGTTCCATGTTGCATGTGCATTATAAGAAAAACTGGATTCACTGAGTAAGAACAGTTGTCACCCGCAGTGTGATCCTGTGATTTGATCGTGTTTGCTGAGAGGCCACATTAAAAGACAGCAGTGAGGTGATGTCGGGGGGAAAAGGACCAATAACTGCGTGTTCCTCCTGCACAGAGAGAGGGAGGACCATCTAACCTCGGCGTACAACTCGCAATGATACTCTTGTATTATCACCAACAATAATCTTAAAGCTGATTGAAAGATTGAAGATGAAGGGATGTAACTGAAGCACATGTAAAATGTCAGGGGGAAGCATGTTTTGTCTCTGTAGGAGGAGCTGATTTTACTTTTTAAGGTTGTCACATGTTTAGAAAGGTGATATTAAAAAGCTATCTTCTCATCAATCCAGATTCCAAGGTACCGTTTCAATGTTCGTTCTACACGTGTTAGAGATGATCAGATCGTTAAAATCAACATTTCTGGCTCCAGTGAGGCACATGAGTTTAGTCTGGTCAGCTCTGAGAACTAAAGCTTATGGTTATTAAGTGCAACTTGTAAATCAGTGAAGCAGTGTTGAAGAGATTAACACAGAAGGTGCAGTATCCGTAGTACAGTACAAAATAGTGTCATCCGCATAAAATACTGGATAAATTAACATCACTATCCACCAAGGAAGTTATGTTTTCATCTCTACTCATTATCGGCATTATTAGAAATATTGTGCAAAAACTACTGGACACATTAGCAGGAAAATTTGTTGTGGGAAAAAACAAATTAAATTTTGGTGCAGATCCAGGAATGGTCTTTTTCTTTTCATAGATTTCTCAGAGAGCAGTCCGTGGATCTTGATGAAAAACAATCATACATGTTTAGGGCACTGATATGATTGTGTGTAATTTCGTGCATATCTGTTTAAAAAAAATCCAGATCCATAGAATTCATTCTTTGTGGTTTCACAAGGGGACTTTGTTGGGGCACTGCAGAGGTATTTTTTTGTTCATTATAGAGCCTCCATAATGGGAGACACTGTCTGACCTACATACACACAGTGCAGACCAGTCTGTATGGTGCATATGCATTGAAGAGGTAAACAAACGCGTAATTGGCGTTTTTTCCATCGACCAATCAGAGAGAGGGGGCGGAGCTGCGCTGCCTTGGTGCTGAGTTTGAATGGGAGCCAGCAGCGTGACAGCGTGTTCCTCATCTGCTCGAACAGTGAGTCGATCTAACATGTCTGTGTGAGTTCATATCGTCCAGCCATCATGGTGTTGTGCGATCAGCTGGTCAGGAGCTGTTTATTCCAACACAAAACACAGGTAAGAAACATCAGTTTACAACCAACAAACTGAATATCAACAAGTCACTGACATTCACATCAGAGTCACACTACAACGTGTGACAGGGATGATCCTGGATGACTCTCCACGTTTTTAATCCGGATCAGAGCGTCCACATGTGTTGTCTAATGAGGAGGAGGAGGAGGAGGAGGCGGGGCAGCCACTTGGAACCATGGGCTGTTCAATACAACAGAGTTGAGATAAAGATCTTTCTCAGATTGCATCTAGTCAACGAGAACATTCCAACACACGTGCATGCACGCGCGCACACACGCGCACACTTCCCTGCGCGTTAACAGACAGCCCACAGAGGAGCATCATCATCATCATCATCATCGTCCACCCACAAACACAAAGCAGAGGCAGTTCTCTCTCAGTGTCTTTTGCCTCAGACTCGATCCTGTGGTTTCACATTAGTCTCTGCATCAATAACAATATAGTGTTGTGGAGTAATACAGCTCTGACCGTGCTCTTCACCAGGATTCTCCAACATGCTGCTTCAACTGAGGAACCATTACAGTTAAGTGACTGTTCTATGTGCTTTCTGACTTCATACAAAGTATAGTTTTAATAGTTGTATAATATATATTTGTACCTGTATTTAACTTGCTCGGCTGCTGTGATTTAAGAATTATTCACATCAATAAAGAGTTGTCATCTTATTTTTCTCAGGATTGATTTAAAAGAAGTAATGAGACGTATGTGCTTCGTATAGCAAATTGGATAATATGGAAAATATATTATTTATAATAAATATTTTTTCAGTACGTGGAACATCGACCAGAAAGTGATCTCTCATAATATTTTTTATATTTTCATTAACGGATTAAGATGCCAGTTAAAGATTCCCCTAATTATTAATGTTACCCTGTTGTCAATTCATGAAGACAGATTTGGTCTTTGCTGGTTGTATGTTTTCTCTGTGGTGTAGTTTAAATTGACCTTTTCTTTATGAAGGGTCAGTGAGTTAAAGTCACTTAACTCATAGTGGGTCGCTGCTGCTGCTGCCGTTAATGAATTGAGTTGATCTGAGGCATTAACCTGATTTCTGTGCTACTGTGGTAAATGTGATCATGAGACGTTCTTATTGAACGACCACTGACCCTGGTTATAGAGCTGTTCTTTTTGTCTCATGGACTTCACATGACTGGAAACAGGAGATTTGAGTACGTTGCTGTTTGCAGTAAAGAGAGGATTACAGTAAAATGATGGTATGAGGAAACTGTCCTCAAGCTCTCCTCTCTGGCACAGATGAGGCAGCAGGTGTGGGAGAGATCTGACGAAGCGCGTGGGCCCGTGGTGTGACACAGAGCCGGGGAGATGAGGATCATTCTTCCGGTGTTTGGAGGCGGTGATGGAGGGGAGCCCCGCAGCCTCCGCAGCAAAATGGGCCGGATGGGCAGGATGAGGAAGCTGCTGTCGCTCCGGACCAATCCCTGTGTGGACGTGCACATGGACTCTGAGCCTGGTGTGTGGCTGAGGAGCTTCCAGTTGATAGACACTGATGCACAGTATGAGGTGAGTTATTGGTGACTGTAAAAAAAAAACACGAATATCTGCTAATTTTGTCGGAAAAGAGGTACTAGTAGGTCTATCTAAAAAAAACAATCATCAGTGTCTGACTCTGGGTAAACAAATTCACCTAAATCTACCAAAATACCTCTGAACAATCTCTTATCCTACCTCTGAACACATCTGCTTTTGATACCTTTTCTTTTCTTTTCTGCCTCACATGAAAGGCCCCTGGAGAAGCCCTCCTCTCGCTTACACATCTTTACACCAAAATTAGCAGATACACAATCTTTTAAATGCAGCTCAACCCAGTAAAAAGGAGACTGACTCTTTTCCTATTGCCAATAGAGGATATTCCTTTCTGGGTTTTTTTGCACCAGTTCGACGTGTTTGATGTCACAAATGTACCGACAACTTAGCGGCTCTAACACTTTGCTGTCTTGCCAATTTAGCGCTTTCACCCATGTGTAATGCTTCCATCAATGTCGATCTGAGCTGGAGCCGATAAAAACCCTTGTTAATTGCACAGTCATTCGATCCGGAAGTGAATGCGGATTGAATCCATTCACACTGCCGACAAAAGCCGAGTGTGAGCGAGGGTTCGTGTTTTTTTTTATTTGTGAGTAAAGTTCAGTGCGGCTCTGCACCTGATGTCTCACATTTGTCCTTAACAATTGACTGAAAAGATTAATTGAGTTTCAAGAAGAGTGTTTGATTTCCTGCTCACCTGACTTATTGGTTCACTGACAAACAAACACAAGAAACCTGTATGTATGTTGGGGTGGTATTTGTTACACTACCTCTTAGCTTAACTCTTCAGAGATGAGGTTAACCACGTTCTCTAGGATTTATGAGTCACGAGGCTGATTCGACTGCTGGTGTATCAGTATCACTCGATCTGTATCTGTGGCAGAACAGCCGCGTCATATGTTCTGTGTCGTGGGAACCTCCACTATCGCTCCCACTCAGCTGGACCTTTCTCCACTCGAGGGGTCCTCGATCATAGCGACTGTTAAACGACTCCAAGGAGGAATCTGAACAGACTCTCCAGGAAGTTTGCAGCGTTAACTGTATTTCCACGATTCAAAAAGCCTTTTTGGCCATTTTACGTTTTAGGGAAATCATCATGTATGGACATTCTCCTTAATGACTAATCCAGGGGGTTTAGTCATGCTCTTGTTTGTGCCCTGCCTGCCACCACATCACCCATTCATGTGTCTAATCAGTAGTAATTGAGGTCGCTGCCGCATAGCGCTTTCTCTCCGCTCTTTTGTTCTGCCTCCGAGAGACTGGGTGGTACGGGGCATACGTGGGAGAGTGAGGGTGGATGTTCAGTTCGGAGAGAGACAGAAACTCATTAGAGAAACAAAAAGCTCTTTATTCTCTTGGAGCTATCACGTCCCATCAGCTCTTCTTGTCAGTGTTACTATAATATTTAGCCTCTCATCAATTACAATTTGAGTCTATGAGGGAAATGTGTTTTCAGCTCTCGATTTTAATCATTTTCCCAGATTTCTGCTTTTCTAGTAGTCACAAAGTTGAGGTGACCTATTTCAGAGAGCAGACCTGTTTCGTGAGGTATGTGGTATGATCAGGCTCAAACGCCCAAGAGGACAAAACCGTCCCGACTGGATTTTTGTTCAAGGCAGAGGTGCTGAAACACCTCGCATGTGAATGTTGGCTTTAAGTCTTCTTTTGGTATCTTACATTTGATCTCTTCCTGTAAAAGTATCTCTGGTGCTTTTATAGAGCTGAAAATATGCATCGCCTGTTAGAATGTGGAGCCTGTTCAGAGAGAGAATCTGAGAAAATTAGATCATTTCTAAATTCATCTCATTAAAGTCTATATTGTTTTCTATCGTGAGGACAGATACTGTTTATACATCTAGAACCACTTTTATAGAGTGCATACCACTGCCTCTTCATCATCATATTGTACATACACATTATATTGATCCACACCAAATTTCACCTGGTCATAGATATGAGCCCTCTACACATGCCAGATTTTTTCATTAAGATCTTTGTTTTATTTCTTGAGAGATTCTCAAAAATTTTGAAAATTCCTTAACTTACAATGTTAAAGACATTGAAAAATGTCCTGGATTTTTATTTGTATCTGCACCAGCCAAATTGCACACATTTCCTTCCATTGCCGGATTTCCCTCCGATTAAAACGCATGAATTATTCTCGGACAAAATCTACCAAAATGTTGAAAAACGCCCTGTGTTTCAATTTAAAAGAAAGTGAAAAAACTTTCCTGGATCTTTATGAAGGTTTAATTGATTCTTTCCCAGGTCCTCCACAAAATTTGATGGACATCGGTTGAATAGTTTTTGCAAAGTACAGCTAAATATCAAGAAAAAACTGAAAATGCCTCCATACTGCTCCTGTGGGGTCATCCAAGTGTCCGCGAGCCCCGACATTCAAGTTCGATTTGAAACGAGGTCATTTACACTTTGTTTTTAAGCTAAATGTCCTCTGTGATCCACACGCGAGCGCTGCTCCAGAGGACGAGATCAGGACATTGAAAACTTGTAAATGATACTTTTAAATGATGCTGTTTCAAGTTGAATTTGAATGTCAGGGCTCCTGAACACTTGGATCGCAGCTGAGGCGCAATATGGAGGCATGTTGTGTGTTTTTTCCTGTAGTTTTTTACGTTTGAAGAAGTGGTCACCATTTACTTGAATCTTATTGGATTTGGCTGTAACACTATTTACCCCTGGAACTCTAAAAGTGTTGTGTGGACTAAACCATTTCACCCACCCCTGCATCGGCATAGTGCTAAGTAAATAATGAGGGGATTTTCATTTTGAGGCGAACGATCCCTTTATTGAGCATTGTCCCTGTCAAATAAATTAAATAAATGAAATAAAATCAATGTACAGTTGAATAATTGGGAATCCGTTTAATCAGCAGTGACATTACCAATTATTTCTCAGTTATATCCTCGTGTTTGTTTACTTTTTGAAGTGTTCTTATCCTCTAATTCTCATTCGCTCATACGGCTAACCCCGCCCCACACCTGCCTAGTTGGCCCCGCCCCCGCCGCATACCGATCATTCGGCTCTAGCTGACTCGTCTTGTCTCAGTCGCTGCTCCGCTGCAGCTTCTGGACACGACATGGAGTGACAGAGATGAAGGAGTGTGTAGCAAAGTGTGTAGCAAAGTGTGTGAGGACGGAGCCGACCTCCTGACCGGAGCCCCGCACATCTGTCCGCCTCATACAGCTGCGGGACCGCAAACGCGCCACAGGGATTCAGCGCCTCGCCAGGTTAACATGGGGAGATGGAACTTATCTATGGTAGGTTTCTCCAGATTCTCCGTCATGCGGCGGGCTGTCCTCGACCAGACACCCGGAGTCATTACGAAGTCTTTTTCATCTGTATTCCCGGTTTAGTTGTCAGCCACACGTGGACCTATTTGTCTGACCGGTCCCCAGTTCGTGGACATAGTGCTGGTCTGAGATGCTCCAGTGTGTCGGGTTGTCAGCCCACTGGTTTTAGACTGGAGTTTCTGTCATGTGACATCAGGTGTTTTCACACACTGGCTGCTTCTTTTGTTTGATGCTTCTGTGACAAATCGCACTTGTCTGTGTGGACGCATTGTTTCCTATGGCGGTCCAGCGCTAGAGACTCATTCCTGGGCTGTGACTACTTGCTGGATGTGGGGTGACAGGCAGATATTGTGACCAGCAGCATGTTCCATTTTGACAACAACTTCTCAGCCTGGCTCCTGGGACGTTCACTGACACTGCCCATATATTCATATTATTATTATTATGAGGCTCACCTTGATTAAAACTTCCTGCAGTCGGATCCAACAGTACTACAATTAATCCTACCCCAATGATGGTTAGAATTTGATTTAAATTGTTTATTTTTATAAAAATATTTGTATTACTTATTTTGCCTACTGATATGGATTAGATGTACAAAATCAAAGACGCATGTCAAGACATGTAAATGTAACTTATTTCTTATAAAATTTGCTCTGTTTAATTACTTTCTTTAACCTTAACTTGTCGTTAATAATAATAATAATTATGATAATAATTTCTTTTTTAGATGAATCCTTTTCAGTTACATGTCATGCAGGATTTGCATTTATTCTCTTGTGTCTATCGTCCTGGAACTTGTCACGTGGTGTTTCAGTATCAATCTATCTCGCAGTTCTTGTTCATAACTGAATATAAGCGCTCATCATCATCAATGGTATGAATATGAAAGAAACTGTCATCCGGAGGTATTTGTTTTCTCCATTCTTTTCTGCTAAAATATAAGTGAAAAATGATCAATATTTGCCATGACTGTAAGATATGATATACTTAAGATTATCTTATGAAAATGGCAAGGATGTGTGTTCCATTTACCATTTTGACAAATATTTTTTTGATGAAAAAACATGGTAGTTATAGTTGTGTAAGAAATTTAAGTCGTTACATAAATCATAATCTGCAGAGACGTGTTATGACAAATGAAAAAGTTCTGCCAACAAACTTTATCTGTGGGTGTAGTTTTTCTGTTTTATAGCAGTAATTGTAATTGGTCCAGCTTGAATTGTGATTGGTGGACACCACCCTCTGAAAGTACTGGATCTGGTGCAAAAGTTTATGCCCAAGAAATGTTGGCAGATAATGTCAGTAAAAATCAGCTCAGGCCACATTCTGGCCTGGTGTGTAATAGTGTGGAAATGTTACATCTTTGAAACCAACAACCTGTCATTTCAGTGTAGCTGGTCAACCAACCAGATGTGCCTGCTGGTTTCTAGCTGTCAGACCAGCTTGTAACACCAATGGCTCAGAGTTGGCCTAAATAATATCGACTCACTGTAAACAGCTGCATCAGGCTTCAGTGTTGTATCAGAGTTTTCCACGTACATTTATGTTTCCCCCTAACCTTATGAACCAAAACCTATCCTCACCGAAGGCAGCTCAAACATACACACATCAATGGGCTGCTGTAGTGATGATTTTTAAGTGATGGCAGTTGCTGTAGTGGAGCTGAACCTCTAATAAACATCGTGACATTATAATCTTCCAAAAGGATGAAATGGTTGCATGTTAAACTGTGATACACGTTCCGATGGTTAGATTTACCATTTCAATATTTTTAATCATCTACAAATGCTGCAGTGATTCGGTTGATACTCCCCATCATCAACAATGGTTTAGAAAACACTGCTTATTAAACCAGTTGGATTTTCCAGTGTAACTTTGTTACACAATTGCTTGTGTTTGTCTGAAGTTCAGGAAATGGTGGAACACAAATCTTGAGTCAGTCTAATTCGGTGTCAGTTGTCAGGGGAACTTAATTTTGGAAAACAACTATTTTTTATTTGCTGTCTTCAGCATTATCATGATGTGCTTAAATGACTGCTTTAGCAATGTAATAGGTTAAATCTACCTCTGTATGAAATGTGCTTTAAAAATGAAATTGACTTGCCTTCTTTAATGTTAACGTTGCAAGTTTGATATGACGTTATTTCTTTTTGAATAAATATATAATTTAATTTACATTTTTAACCTTTTCAGCGCATTTTAACAATACCGTGAGAATATGACAAATTCTGCCGTATAATCTTTCACACCATTTAATTTGTAGTTACCCTGATCATTCACTTTGTCCAGAGGCAGTGAAATAGCTAACAAAGACAATAACACATAGAGGGGAAATGTATGGCTGCTGTTGTCTGTATCAAGTACGAAGATAGAACTGAATTAAGAAAAAAACTGGGTCAGGGTTCAATAAATTCTCCCCCTGTTTGTTTATATGAACACATAAGGAAGTGAATGACTCTTTGCCAACTCACGGGTCCGGGTGTCATGTCTACGTCATAAACTGGGTTACCAGCAGAAGCTGAAGAAGGAGGTTAATTGATGCTGGGTTTGACCCTTTTTGAATGAAATTGCTCAGTTTGAAGGCTTATTGCATTTGTCATGAGGTATTTGCTGCAGATATGTGAGATTGTCGCAGTAATTCAGTGGAGTAGATCATGTTGAGCTCCATGGCTGTTTAGAAAGATATAGTTGTAGTTACTAAGTACAGTGAAGTTTGAAACATACAGAGGATCCTTAGTTTAGCCTTCGCATATCTGCACAAATTAAGATCACATGGAGAATGAAACAGTGCACCGCTGCTATAGGTTTCCACTATAAAGGTCAGAGAATTTGTGTTTTTCCATGATGTTTTTGTGACAAGCTCTTAAGTGTGTTACGTAGTCGTCTATTTTATCATTAATAATAACATTATCATAAAAAAAAAGGCAATGTCAAGTATTTGCATGGGACATTTGCCAGATCTTGATGACCTTGCGTTCTCCCCTTCAGGACCCGGTGCAGGAGTGGGGGGAGGAGGAGGAGGACGGGGCCTTGTTTGGCATCACGCTCCGCAGGGAGCCCGTTCAGCCGAATTCCGAAACGGCAGAGCTGGCGACGGCCTTCAGCTTCGTCCAGTACCACACGGTGAAGGTGCGCCGACTGAAGGCCGCCACCCTGGAGCGCCTGGTCACCCACCTGCTGGACCCTGACCACCAGGAGCCCGACTTCACCCGTGTGTTCCTCTCCACCTACAGGGCCTTCACCTCAACCAGCACCCTCATCGAGCTGCTGTTTCAGAGGTGAGAAACTGTCCACACTGAGGCGCTGTACAGAAATGTGTTGAATTGAGACGTATGGCAACAAAAACCAGAGGAAGCAGTCAGCTGCTCAGAAAACCCACATGTAAGGTCACTGTTTACATTTGACTCCGACGGATCTGCTCAGTTTTCCAGATGAGAAGAGTCCCATGAGAACATTAGTTCCATTCATATTCATTCTATAAGCCACATATGTTAGCTTAGCTTAGCATGGAGACTGGAAACAGGGAAATTGATACCTGGCTCTTTTATAAATTGACAAAATCCACTTATATACACATTAAGTGTGAAAATATAATAAAACATTTCGTTTTATGGAGGATTTTATTACCTTCAAACTAAACCAGCTAACTGTTTTCAAAATGTCTAGCCTAAATGACTAGAGTGACTAAGTGCAGTTGACTTTAAAATGTTGTGCTCAGGAAAATCTATACAGAAGGCTAAGCCATATGGATTTAGGATAAATATTATCAAGGAAAAAAAGTTAATAAAACAGTAATAATGGTAAAATAGTTTTTACAATGTGACGGATTTAAACTAACTTAATACTTGAGCCTGGGAGCCTATATTTTCTATGATAGAAGAACAAGAAACTTTTACACTGTAGTGTGTTCAAATCTTTCTGTTGTTGTTGTTGTTTTGTTACTCTGACTGGTTGTTCCTCTGCTCTGCGACTGTTGACAACGCCTTTGGAAATTGAAAATGGTCTGATGATGCCAGGCTTGGTGAAACTGAAAATAAGAAAAGAAAAAAATCTGTCTTTTTAATCTTTAATCAGTCTCGAGAACATAGAAAAAAAGAGGGAGGACGCCACAAGGAATAAATAGAAAAAATTACAAGAATCATAGAATAACGTCAGATAAAAAACTGTAGTTGGAGGCTGGATTGTAGGTCATTCAATTATAACGGTGTGAAATATCTGAAACCAGATCTGCCAGTGTTTGTGCACAAATGAGGGATATCTATGGTAGCTGTTACTGCCACTGTGTTTTCTATGCAAACGTACTTTACAGATCTCCCCCCAGCATGTTCTCGGTCTGTGTTCTCTGCAGCAGACATACCTGTTCTGGTGTGTGATACTTTTTTTAAAAAGGTGCAGACATAAGTAGAGCATACTGTATGCAAAACCAAGTTCTACAGCATGCCACATGGTCACATCAATCTCCAAAAATAGAAATGTAACACCTTCTTTGACGTAGCCTCGGCTGTTCTCCAAGTGAGTCTCTGTTGACGCTCTGCAAGTTTGACAGGTATTATTGTCATGAGCTCATCAAAGCCCCCCGGGAGATTTGTTCCATTCCTGAATGGCCATGGCTACGCCCACCACGCCCAGCACAGTGGATTTTATATCTCTGGCATCGAGAATTGATTTGATTGACAAATGACCTACAGGAACGTCCTTTCTGCAACTGATACATGTTAGAGTTAGACGTAGCAAGACTCCTCTGTCATTAATCCTCTGTGTGGGAGACAAGCCACCGAACTCAGTCCTTTGTCTGTTCTTCAAAGCTCATCTTTGCTTATTGTGCTGCAAATTACTTCCCATTATAAAACTGTTCTGTAGAGTTGTTGTATTGTGTCAAACAGTCGCCCTCATATCTCTGGTGCTGGTGGCAACAGGTTTCCTGTGAGGTCAGCCTCAGGATAACTCGGGAAGTGTTTTTTTTCCTCCTTCGACTAGTAGGATTTTGTACTTGAAACATTTAGTTTTTTAAACCACCTGTACTGTCACTTGATAGGTACTATTTGATTTTAATGTTAATAATTGTCATTAGCTTATAACTTCCAAACATGCTCAATAATCTGCTCCGATTGGGCACATTGCACACACACAGAGACTTCAAAATTTAGGTTGTTTTGTCACATTTGATTTAACTAGTGCAGTAACTGTTCTAAACCTCCCTGTTTGTAATTTACTTTTTTCTTGACTTGTCCTTAATGTTCTGGACTGATAAAAGATTTCAGTCGGTATCAATAATTATCACATTAATGAAAGATTTTGCTCGTGGATATAGATTCGGGTTGAAAACTCTTCTTTATGAGAAGAGAATGACAAAGACTTGATAAACAGCTAAACAAACAGATCTGAGGTATTTATATTATGTGTTATACCTCCTCACTACACAATGTATAAGCAATATGTTAATCAATAATATTGCTATATATGAAAATGATATTGCATTGATTATTGATAGTATTGACTATCCCTAACCCAGCTCCAGTTCTAAAGCATATTTATTCTTTTATTAATACCCGTAGGTTACATTTGTCTGTTTTACTCTCCAGAATTTATTACAAGGCCTCAGTGTCTCTGTTGGGATTTAACATGTTGCAGGACATTTCCACAGGATGAGCTGCTGGAGACCATCAGTTCAGGGACATATTTTCCACTCAAGGATGTTTTCTGTCACCATGTCTCAGTGTTGTCCCACCACTGATATTTAGTTCCCAGTTCATTGGGCCTCGTTCACCAACCGTTCTCAAGAGAGAAAAGAAATCTTTAAACCCCTATGCAGTTTTTATGAAGATTCTGACGTTCACCAATGTTTTTCTTATCTGGGATTTGTTCTTTTGTAAGAACAGAATATTGTTTCGTGTTTGACAATATTCAGCTTCAAATCGGCGATCAAACTTTTTTTTACTTCAGATATGTGACTTTCTCCGGATACAGCTTCACTGAACGTGTGTCTACATTCCAATTATCGTTTTGTTTTGGTGGTATTTTATGTTCAGTGCTGACACTAATTTTTTTAAATTTTTTTCATGGTTTGAGTCCGGTGCGGCAGCATCTTTAGATTTACGTTCAATCATTTCAAGCTTCTTAAATGTTCTTTACAGTGTCTGAATTCACACACTTTTAACTTACGGAGACAGGGCATTCATCAATATAAGATCACAGATGAGAACAATTAAACAAGCAGTATAAGAATGCGTAAGAAAACTAACCCTAACCCACGAAGAAGATATTGGTGAATGAGGCCCTTCGATAACTGTGTTCTCCTTTCCCACAGAGACGACTCAATCGCCAACCTGGATAACACTGTCTGCCCTCGCAGGTGAGATTCATCAAGTTTTGCCTTCAATCCAATGTAGTAAAAGCTTCAGATCATATATTTAACCGTCTATGAACCAAGTAGTGTGTTGACATTCAGGTCTTCCGATTTTGTGGCACCTCTATCCAGCACCTAAAGTGTTTATCGAGTTTTGCCTCGTTTGATTCTACTTTCTGTAAAATCAACTAACCTCCCCTTCCTCCCCCTCAGTACCTTACCCCCAGTGATTCGGCTGTGGCTGGAGGACTACAGCGAAGACTTCCATGAACCCCCCAACTACCAGGCCCTCAGGCTGATTTGTGGGCACTTGAAGCATCGCCTCTGCTTCAGACGTCTGGCTCAGACTGCTGAGAGCCTGCTCAAGAGGCTCCAGGAACAAGGTATACAGGATGATGGGAGGTGCACTTACGTATTGTCTGTTTATCTCCTGCCACCACAGTGCATGACGTGCTGGTGATGGTGGTGGCTGTGCATGTGTATTGTCGATACATGATGTGTGCATTATGTGTAAGAGATAGCATGGAGAGAAAAAACTTCATCT
This sequence comes from Pleuronectes platessa, assembly GCF_947347685.1. Taxonomy (NCBI): domain Eukaryota; kingdom Metazoa; phylum Chordata; class Actinopteri; order Pleuronectiformes; family Pleuronectidae; genus Pleuronectes; species Pleuronectes platessa. Next base: position 23,192,253 of record NC_070628.1, on the reverse strand, counting down.
AGCATTTAAAGCAACTCAGTGTCTCAATATTCAAGCTGTTCACTGTAATCGACTCTTGAGCTGAACAGTGGAACGACTCTGGCTGTGAACAAGGATCAGGGCTGTACATAAACATGTTAAGCACATAGCACTGGTGTTACAGAGGTTGATAGTTATATAGCACAGGCACCAATGTTTAAGCACGATTAAAGTTCTGCTACCATGTTATAAAACAAATTAACAATATAATTGTGGTAAGAGTTGTTGCTTTAATGGCACAAATACCAAAAATGTAGTTTTCAGATAAACATTGTCATTATTGCAGGAACATTTTCACTTTATTTACACGTTGATATATTTAAATTAGCAGATTTAAATCATGATTATACATAAACTGTATATGCACAAACATTTCACAGAAGTCTCTGTCTGTGTGTGGAATGCATATCTTGAAAAGCATTCATCTAATCAGCTTCACACTTTGCAAGGATATTGTAAATTGTCCAAGAAAGTCCAGTGCTGAGTTTGGAACGATTTAGAAGCTCAATACATTAAATCGGTGGTCTTCAACAGGGGGGTCACGAGATTTTGGGATGATAAGAACATTTTTTATATATATATATTTTTTTTTTTCAAATTTTTTTTCTCCACAAAATTCATGTCTTCAGAACCAAAATTGTATATATTGTCTTTAGATACACATTGACATGAATCCATCATATTGTAGCGAACGGATAAATTGAGGCAGAAGACGTTATCTTTCAGTCAGCAATGCACAGTGGGCGGCTGTGGCTGAGGGGTAGTTCGATCCCCAGTCTGACCCATCTGCATGCCGAAGTGTCCTTGGGCAAGATGCTGAACCCCGAATGGCCCCCCATAGAATAACTAAGTGCTGCAAATAGATGCACTGTATGAATGTGTGTGTGAATGGGTGAATGTAGAACTGTACTGTAAAGCGCTTTGAGTGGTCATCAAGACTAGAAAAGCACTATATAAATACAAAACCATTTACCACTTAGCCATTTACATTCAGCTACACACAGGAGCTCTCTCAAGCTGGGCACCGGTTCACAGCACCTTTCATGCAAATACGATAGCACAGGCACTAGCCAATCAGATCGCATTTATGCTCACGTCTAAAGAGCCCAAAGCTCAAAAATAAAAGATGGAGGACCAAACTCCGTAGATGGTCGCATATGTTCCTAAAAGTTGTTTGTTTGATCTTTTTTTGCTTCGATTTTTTTTTTTATTTACTGAGAAATAGACGCTGTACAATGTAAAAAAAAAAAAAAAAACATTACTGTAACTGAAAAATAAGTCTGAGAGGATTTGCGAGGTGTCTGAGCCATCTTTCTAATGTTAGCATGCTTGACTACAGAGCTTTTCATTTGAAAAGTTGTGAAATTGGGTCTGAAGATTGAAGCATTTGATTAAAAAACATTGAACATAAAATCTTCACCGCCGATAAACAAGATAGAATGAACCCCCTCTGACTTCACTCTGCATCATCGACTATAAACAGCTCTGCACACAAATAAAAAAAAAAGTGACCGAATATTGTAAATCTGTTTGAGGAGGACTAACTAATGACAAGGAATAATTCTGAAGTGGCTCCAGAGATTTAATAAACAGATTTAGAACAGGCACTGCACTAGTGTATATTAATAAAGAAATGTGCTTTACATGGCGCAATATGCTAAAATGATCCAGTGAAATGAAACTTAAAAATATACTGGCACCAATTTTCTCTCCCACATAAGTGATGCATCATTACCTGTTTGTCAATGTTTTGTGAGGTTTCCATGAGCAGCATGTTTGATTATCATTTATGATTCTATGTGTGTGACAGATTGCAACCGGTCTGCGTCACATCACGGTGGTAAATCATTGCAGCAGGATCCGGGGGACGAGGAGGACGGAGGTGACATGTCCGCTAAGGAGGAGGACAAACACAGCTTTATGGACTTCCCTGTTACAGAAGTATCGGAGCAGCTGACCAGACTGGACGCTGTAGGTTTCATTTACAAACATCTGAAAGGTGTTTTCCGCGTCACAGCTGGTCACTAACCCGCACTGTGTGTCCTTGTCCTGGTCTCTCCCTCAGGATCTGTTTGTCAGAGTGGTGCCCTTCCACTGCCTGGGCTGCGTCTGGTCCCAGCGTGACAAGAAAGAAAGCAGAAACTTGGCGCCCACCGTCCGCGCCACCATCTTCCAGTTCAACGCCATCACCAACCGTGTCATCACCTCACTCCTCTGTCCGTCCTCACCCAGCCCTCCCACTTCCTCTCCCATCTCATCGCCCATCTCGTCCTCTCCCTTCCTGTACCCCTCCACGGCCCCGAGCTCACCTCGCTGCACGCGCGCCAGCCCTGCCCACAGAGCAACCATCATTGAGAGGTGGATCACTGTTGCACAGGTCAGGGTGGAGAGTAATTTTAAGTTACTGACATAAATGACTGTAGTTTTTTTTTTAAAAGCATAACAAAACCTTTTTATCTGTCTGTGTAGGAGTGTAGAGAGTTGAAGAATTTCTCCTCCTTGAGGGCGATCCTGTCAGCGCTGCAGTCCAACGCTGTGTATCGCCTCAAGAAGACCTGGGCGGCCATCAGCAGGTCAGCAAACCACTGCAAGACTCTGCTGGGTTGCTTTACTGAGAACATAGAGAACAGAGTTGTTTTAAATAATCTGTGTTCAGGGCACAAAATGAAAAATATTTCTGAAAACTGGCCGAGAGAAAAACTATATTAAATCACCTTTGATATAGTCGTCAGTAGAGCTGCTTTCAGACATTCACTGAAGTCTGGTTAATATCCTGAAATTCTCCAGACGGGCTTAAAAGGACAAATATCTGAGTCAGTTGCTGCAGACAATGTCCTGAGTGTCTCCTGCCAGCACCCTAGTAAAGACTCTGGATGATGTACGAGAGGTCTCTTACAGCAGGACATTCACTAGACGTTTGCAAAACTTCACTCAGAATGTTTTATGAGACCTAACTGACTCCAGACCAGGGCTGGATTGTATTATTAGCCTTGAGAAAAAGGTTTGTTGTATTTACTCCGCCTATGAAGTCATGTTTACATCAGCTTTTTTTTTTTGATTGTTAGCAAGATAATCAAAACAACGGAAAAAATAATTCCCATTAAAGTTTGTGGAGGGGTGGAGCATTACCCGAGGAAGACCAATGAAATCTGTTGGATCTCGAGCAGATGAGGATAGATGGCGGCTCCAATTAGTTTTTTACTTTCTTTAAAATGGCGTGATGAGGTGTGCGCTCCCTGAGTGCCTTTCTAGTTTTACATGAAACCTTTCTTAAGTGGAATTTTGTCGTAAGGAAACTGTCGTAACAAACTGAACATGTTTTGGTTTCAGGGAGAGCAAGGCCACCTTCGAACACCTGTGTGACACTTTTCCTGATGAGAACTGTGTGTTGACCACCAGAGAGATCCTCGTGGAGGTAAGAGCATGTCTAATGAACGAGGGCCAGATCTGTTGAAGTGGATTAAATTGCTCCATTGAATGATATGCAGTAAGAAAATGTGAGCTTATTTATGAATCAACAGCAGCTTTATCTGATGTCACTGTTGACATTTTTCACTATTTTCTGGTATTTTATAGCATTCACAATCTGTTGATTGAAAAGGAATACTAGAAAGTTTAAAGCAATTGTTAGTTGTAGCTTCAGTGTATTGTGAAATGTGTTATACACACGACGGACAATAAGGATGCTTTCAAAAAAGGTTTTTCTTTTAAAGACAAAACTAGAACAGCGCTAAATAGAATGCAAACCTCCACTAAGGGTCCTTATGAAACCTCATTTAAATTCACATCAGGACTTTTATTTGGATCTGAACCAAATTTCACACACTCATAAATATCATCCTGGATTTGCCCCCTGATTTGCCCCCTGATCCGGATCTGCACCAAAATTGAATGGGCTCTTCTCTGACCTATACCGAATCCTTCCACCAAGTTTTGTGACAATCTGTCGAATTGTTTTTGTGTAATCCTGCTAAATAACAGACAAACAAACGGCAATGAAAACACCAATAGCCTAGTAGTTAACTGGTTGTCCTTAATGGTCTAATTTCATCTTTTTTGTGTGTGTGCTTTTGTCACCTTAACTCATGAGACTTGATGTGTGTTTGGTGTCCAGGCCACTTGCTGCACTGTGTCCGCACTGGAAAGCACTGTAAAAGCAGTAGATATGAATGTGTGTTTAGTGATTATTTCTCTTATCAGCTGCCCAGTCTCTAAAGAGTTATAAAAACGCCATTATTTGTGCCCAACACTAATAGAAATAGCTAACTGGACATAAGCCGAGTTATTAAGCAGTTATTAATTTCATTTAGAACATTTTGTCTGACACAATACACACCTCAGGGCATAAATAACACAACAGACTGTAACCTTGTGGACGGGACCGGCTCTGAACAATAGTTGTCACACTGCCCGACACTTCAACAGCCAGCAGCAACCATTTATCCTGTGTGTCCAAGTTGTTTTCATCTCACACCAAGCTCTCTAATACTGACACTGAATTTCTGTTGGTTTGTTCTATAAATACTTGTATTACTGTCCTCCATTTCCTTCAGGATGACAGTCCCTCAGATAGCAGCGTCACCACGGGCTCTAAACCGCGCCTCTGCTCAACGTCCAAACAGATGGTAAGAAAAAATAACCTTTTAGTTTGGAAGAAACCTTGTGGTTCCTCCGTTTTAGGTTTTGACAAACAAAGTGAAGTGACTGTTTCAGCTGCACCATTCAGTAAAAACTGAAAGGAAGAGGTATATTTGTGTCTGCCTGCGTCATCACTTGTGCTTCTCTAAAAGTCCCATGTTCTCAAGCTGGTTTACTTTACTTAAATAGACTTCAGTTCACTCCCAGTTTCCTCTTCGTTTCCCATCTGTTCTTTTAATAGGAAACCACTCGTCTAACAGGGTTGGTGTCAGATGTTCGTAAATCTGTTACTCACCCACGTACCCCTCCCTTGCTCCATGCCATCGTTCATCATAATGATTCATTGTACTCGTTGTCATACGTGCCAATTCACAGCGCCCAACCCTTAATCTGAACTGGTATCACTGCTGGTATTCTCCTTTAAACAAAAGCTGACGTGCGTGCATTGTTTCCCACGGCTTCCCGGTTTACTCAGTCTGGTTGGGGCTGTGTATAAAAGTTTTACAACCAAATCTTCACCCTGTTTAAAGAATGATTTAAAAAAATCTTTTAATAAGTCTGTGTTTCTCTACCAGTTTTATTTCTGTATCTTATTATCATTACATTGGGCGATGGCAGTAACATCGTCTGCTCAGACTCAAGAGTCTCATTTCTCAATTTAATATAAGGACTTTGTTATTTCTTACTTAAATCTAAGAATCTGGCTCAATCCCAGTGGTTTAGCTTGACTTTTCCACTAGCCAGGGCTACGGCCATAGGCAGTAGTGATGCACACGTTGCCTCATAAAATATGATGTAACTGATTGATACTTCATCTTCTAGATGTAAAAAAAAAAATGTTGTAGAGACCGAAATTCCATTTAGCCTGAGATGATTTGTTTTAGGTGATGGATCAGTCAGTCTTCATGGGTGGAGACAAATACATCAGACATTAGAATATTTCACTCAGTAAAGTGCATACCTCCAACAGTTCACTTAAAGGGATAGTTCACCGAAAAATTTAATTTCACTCATTATCTTCTCACTACTATGCCGATGGAAGCAACCACTTCTTTAAACGTAGAAAATAAACATGTGTAAATAAATGCTGTTTTTTTAAGTGAGAAAACAAATCATTGATCTGCCCCTCATTCAAATTGAAAGGGTTCTTACCTGATCCGCTAAGTTTTGTGATAATTATTCTAGTATTTGTGTAATTTTGCTAAATGACAAACATACAAACCAACCAACATGCGTACGAGGTGAAAATAAAATCCTCCCTGTGGAGCTAATTATCGTCAGAAGCCTTCTGAGCGTTAGAGGGAGTGCGTTCAGTCCAAAAACAGACAGATGGTAAGGGGATGAATGAATTTGAATAATAAAATAGTATAATTTTGTACGTTTTGTACTGCTAATCCTAACCCCAGACTTACTCCAAGAGTGATCAATTAGGAGATCGCTTCCCTCATAGCTGCAACATCCTGCAAATGCATTACATTAAACAAAAAATGTAAAATGTTTATTCCATTTTTTTTCCAGTTGTAAACTCATGGTCTGATTATTGTCCCCAGAACCTGAGCAGTGGAGTTGTGCCGTACCTGGGCACATACCTGACCGTCCTCACCATGCTGGACACAGCACTGACTGACACAGTGGAGGTGAGAACACATCACACCCACAGACCAAGCTGTTGTTTGCAGTTCATCTTTTTATCACACCTGAAGCCATATTGATCTGGTTGTTCTTTCCTTCTCACAGGGTGGACTCATCAACTTTGAGAAACGCAGACGGGTATGTGTCTCCTCCTGGTGGTTATTTGTATGAATGACTACCAACACACTCCACTTTGATTTCATGTTTGGTTCTTCGTTTGTTTTCCAGGAGTTTGAGATTCTCTCCCAGATCCGACAGCTTCAGGCTTCCTGTTCCCACTACAGCCTCCCAGTGAACCCTCGTATCACAGCCTGGCTGCAGGCGCATACCCTGCTCACAGACCAGGAGAGGTGAGACACACACCCACACCCCTGCAATAAGCTATAAATACAATCATCACTATTGTGTCATATCTAAGAGTCTGTTTTTTTGTCTTTTGCTAGCTATGAGCTGTCCCGCGACCTGGAGCCACCAGTTGACCCGTGTCCCAGTTCCCCCAACTCCTGGAGCAGTCGTCTGATCACGAGGAAGCTCGCCACGTAAGACTGAGCGATCACCTTTATATAAAAACTGTCAAAACTGGATGTCTTTCAATTTATTCAGAATAATGTAGTGGTAAATAATGTCTGTATGAAAAAACACATCGTTATAGACAATTGTGGACCAGAATTGTTTTAGATTTTTAAACACAGATAGATGTACTGTATTGATGAGCACTTGCGGTTCTTCATACTTATTTTTACTATTCAGTGAAATAAATTGTGTGTGCAGGTTGCGATCGGCCAGTGACAGCTCCATCAGGAAGACCCATGCTGATCAGATCAGTGTGTCGTCCTCTGGCTCCAGCAGTTCAGACATGGAGGAGCTCTCCGCCCCTCAACCTTCCCCCCTCAGACTCAAACTCAAGGTACAAACACCAACAGCTTTCAGTCTCATATGTTTGTGATCAGCAGGGACGTTGGTGATTCACACATTTGCGAAACTGGCTTGAAACTGGAACGAAATATGAATATTTTCTCCTCTGTCCTCCCCTCAGTCTCTGTCCGGTTCTCTTCTCGACGTGGCCGAGGACTTCTCCTCCTCCTCTCCCAGCCTCTCCACCTCCTCCTGCAGCTCCTCTCATCCGGACCTCAGCTCCTCCTCTCTGGCGCTGAGCCCCGAGTCCTCGTCATCCTCATCCAGCTGCTCGTCTCAGGCCTCGCTGCCCGTCTACAACAAGCAGGTCGCTGACTCGTGCATCATCAGGGTCAGTGTGGAGTCTGTCAGCAATGGAAACGTCTACAAGAGCATACTGGTGAGGGCAGTGGTTTTGTAATTCTGTTTTTTCTGTCTGTTGATTGCTAATTAAGTTTGACACTTCCTAAAAAAAAAAAGCAGAAGAATAAAAAAAGAAAGCAGAAGTGGGAGGGGTTTGTGTTTGTTAATGACCTGTCACTCAAGAGCATTTAAAGCAAGGTCACTATTGACCAACTCTTCTATTGCATTTTGTCCAAGATAATAAATCTTAACAGTTTAGCAATATGTACTGACGTTTGCAAACACTATAAAGTGATTTAAACCAGGATTTATGAAGGAATCCTTCATCTTGTATCAACATAATCAGTTAACACAGATCTCCTTTATTTTCACTGTCACTCAATGTATAAAAAATGTAATGATATTCAGTACAGGTAGATGGTGCTAAATATCCATTCAACAAATGTCATGTAACCAGCAAATGATTGGATGACAAAAGTCTCTACTGGCACCACCCTTTGGTCCATTTTCATGATTTAGCCTTCGCACCAACATTAATCTATTGAGAAAAAACTGTTTTAAAATGCAAGCTAAATATTATAAGTTGAAAACAACAACAAAAAATAGCTGAAAAGAATGTCCGTGCTGCAGCAGAGAAGAGTCGTGTCACAGGAATCTTATCACGTGATGAGTTATTGGAAATATTTGGAAACATTTAGTATTTAACGCACATACCGAAAAAGGAACCTGATAACATTTGCGATGCAAACTATGTGGTCTGAAGGACAAGATCTCTGTGAATCTCCACACACTCACCTGCCTTTGAGAGGGAGAGTGCCCGCAGTGAAATCTAATATTACAGATCAAAGTGCTCCACACATACTGAACGGATCAATCTCTTCTATTGTATAATGTCTGTCTTGGGTAATCAGTAACACTGGTGTTGTCACAGGTTTATTACAAAATTGGAAACTTTCCACATCCTGTTATCTCTATTAAATATACAATAAAAAACACAGTTATACAAAGAGGATGGATAAGCAAATGATGATGTAATCCACTAGTGGAGTACATACCTCTGCCGAGGCCAAACAGTGTCGGTAATATGTTGGTCCCATAAAAAGGCTTTCACTCGAAACCAAGGACAGCCTCGGAATGTTAAAGGGGAAAGAAACACTGAACGGGATTTGCATCAAAACATAATATGTTCTTCTTTGGTTCGTGTCTTTTCAAATTTCATGGGAGTAGGTTGAGTTTTTGTGAAATCCTATTAACAAACAAACACAGAGGAAAACACGACCTCCTTAGCATGGATGTTACCAAGGTGAGGACCAGCACCTCCCTGTATTTCATCGTCCTCACTCTTGAACAGTTAATAAAGGCCTGAGCATGTCTGGTATGTATTCAGGCTTCAGTCCACCTAAGCACAGTTCAGGCAGTTTTCTTTAGAAAAACTCGATTCTGGGGTCATGAGAGCGTGGCTGTTTGGAGCCGGATTTAAGAGGCTCTCAGTAGTTGAGAAAAGCATTCTGGGATACATTTTTTAAACCAGTTTTGAGGATTTAACTGGTCTGTCATTTATATATTGCTTTGTGTGTGTGTGTGTGTGTGTGTGTGTGTGTGTGTGTGTGTGTGTGTGTGTGTGTGTGTGTGTGTGTGTGTGTGTGTGTGTGTGTGTGTGTGTGTGTGTGTGTGTGTGTGTGTGTGTGTGTGTGTGTGCTCAGAATAACTCAGCAACAACTGGATATACAATCATAACATAAGAAATAATAAGTGTAAAGGCTGAGGGGGTGTGGAGACTTTCTGAATGTGCTGTGTATGTCAATGACCTCAGCTCATAATGAAAGGTATTTACCGTGAGTGTGATGTGTCCTCTCCAGCTGACCAGTCAGGACCACACTCCTCATGTGATTCAGAGAGCGATTGAAAAACACAACATGGAGGATGTCAGCTGCCACGACTTCAGCCTCTGCCAGATGCTCAACAACGGCAAAGGTGAATATCTGCTCGGGTCAATAAGCCGCTCACAATCGATTGACTTTAACACTTCTTTCTCTAGAGTAGGATTCTCCAAAGGTACTGTATTTATAACTTCTTCAAACTGTATTTACTGGCAAGTTTTTTATTCTAAAGCAGGGAATGTTTTGGCCTCTTTGTAATGTGTTAATAATAAACAGCAGGAGATCCACTGTAGAGGAAGCCATGATACGTTCCTTCACCGACACTGCCTGTAAAATCGTAAATACTGTCAGCTAGAAAATAACAAATGCTCCTCCCTGCCTTCAGTTGGGCTCTCATTCTTTCCCAACAGAGGTAAAGTGGAGACATTTCAGACAATTGCCCGCCTCATAATAATTCTTAGAGATGAAGTACGGGAGGTAGAAGTAGACTAAGAGGAAACTCATTTCAACACCTCATCTCTCTTTCTGCCTCAGAGCTCCAGATCCCCGACAAAGCCAATGTGTTCTACGCCATGTGCACCACTGCCAACTATGACTTCGTCCTGCGCCCGCACTGGAGGAGCCACGGGAAACATACTGGCTCTTCTCTCAGCCCCGGAGCTCCGGCCAAGGGTCGCCACTCCAAGTGAGAAGCTACTGCGGGTTCGAAATACAACCGGGAGACGGACAAGGTGCTCATCTGCAACAACAACCTGTCTGTGGTTGTGTGTGTATCCTCTGCTCACTGTGTGGTCGTCAGTGGAAAGCAGATAGAGTATGAGCTGCTCCGCCACTGAGAAGCCCAAGAAACCTGAGAGCTCCGACTCCAAATAATGACCTGAGGGAGGGTGAAGTCGTCTGCACTGGGAGCTACGTTGAAATGTTTCACATCACACAATATTCACGACTGTGAAGAGTGTGAAAAGAAAAGAGACACCAGGAAGAACCTGAGATGAGATTTTGATATTCTCTGATCTTTATCTCTGACAGTGTTTGGATAAAACATGACACATTTACCCATGAACACACTTACCCATGAAAATCACGTGGTGAATTGTAACCCCCGGTTCACCCTGGAAGAACTCATCCACGTCAGCCAGCTACAGACGTGAGGAGCAGCTGGTCTGAGGAAACGTTGCTGTGTCAGGACAGTGGAACATGATGAATGAGGCTGTGTGGCTGCAGAGTGAGGCCGTCACGCTGGGACACTGCTTCCACCCTTTTCTTCCAGTGTGTGATTTATTGGATGGGTAACAGGAGCTGCTGAGTTTCTCACCGACACTGAACACCATGAAGAAAAGTTACTGAGAAGGACTTATTCTGGGATGTTCATAGTTACCTGATCGGTAAACGTTTCCGAACAGATCTGGGTCAAATGTGACCCCCCCCCCCCCCGCCCGCCACTCCTGTACTGTAGTTCTCTAGCTGAGAATTTAAATCTTTTAATTTAACTAAATGTAATTTTATCAACTAAAATATTTAATGCATTTCAGTATTCAGCTCTCAGAGCAAAAGTGGTAATAATAACGATATTTCTGTTTTGGTTTATTTGAGATCCTCACTATTCTTAGATGTACATGTCTTAAACTTTGGTGTCTGATAAGCTCGACTGAAAATTGTGTGAATGAAGAGAGCAGATGTTTACCTTCTGCTGTTGTTGAATGAAAGAGCCTTTATGTGAATGCATGTTATAAAACTTTATATTCAGTGTTGAAAGTCCACAGAGGAGCCGACATGTTGACAAGGAGGTGTCTCTGTCACTCACTGAATGAGGGCTGGGATTCAGGCGAGGGTGCTGATCCATTTGAACAAAAGCACAAGAATAGGCCCTCTGCTGTAAACGGAATATGGCTAACTCCGCCTGTCTACGTGAAAAGGCTGTGAACGAGCTGTGCACGGTTCTTGTATGTGGAAAAGGAGCGTCTCAGCACGGGAACTGATTTGACTCAAACATGATCGCCTCAGTGATGTGAAACCCTTCTACAAAGTTTGCCGGGAGCTTTCTGCGAGTTCTATTAGAGAGAATGAGTGATATGATATGTCACAATAATATGATTAAAAGTCAATGCTTTCCTGTAATTTAAAGATGTGCACAGGAAGGGGAAACCCCCGTTGTGTTTGGAGCAGTGTCTGTCTGCCTGTCTGTCTGTCTGTCTGTCTGTCTACTATAATAAGTAGACTTGTCTGTCTGTATGTCTGTCTCTCTGTCTGTCTGTCTCTCTGTCTGTCTGTCTGTCTGTAATAAGTAGACTTGTCTCCTATAATATGTGTTTGATACATAAGTGAAGTTATCAACATTATGCACACAATACTTTTGTCTGATGTATCTTTGTTCTTTTTATTTTTTATTCCAACAGATGTTTACTTTAAAGTTTATTCTAAGCACTTGTTGTATATAATTAGCATTAAATGTCCGTTAATAAAGCCACTTTACAATTTACCTCTGTGCCACAATCTGGTATCAACCTGAAATCAACTGTGGTGGTTAATATATAAGCTAATAATTTTATAATGGATATGAACTGGGGTTTTGTAAGTCAGTGTGGGCGTGTCATTTCATAACTGAATCTGAGTGGATGAACAGCATAAATAGCATAGTTTGACCACTAGAGGGAGCCTCACACATGTACATTGATTGTTTTATCCCACTCAGTTCCTCCTGGTTCCATTCAAAAACAAACAACTGGTTCATCCCAGAGTCAAGTCTTTAAGTCGTTATAGCAGTGACCTGTATTTTGTCCAACGTGAAGAAGATTCAGATCCAATGATTTTGGGGGAAACAGTGTTGTTGAAAGAGATGAGACGGAGATAAAAGTCTAACCCACGTCCGATCCTCAGATTGAAGACTGCAGCCGGAGCAGAATGAGCAGAGGCGGGTTCAGGTCATCGAGGTCGCTTCCCTGCCTCCGCACCATGATGAAGCCTGGAGCAATGTGGGAGGTCAAAGTTCACCGTGACAGATGTGATTGTGTGCGTGGTGGTGGAGGGAAGTTGTGACCTGTGTCCAGTTTCCGTCGTTTTGAAAACACTTGTCGACACTTAAACGTCTCTCCCAGATTGTGGTGAGATTTCCAAGAACTCTGTGTGAAGTGGTTCGGAGGCAAAGAATAACACAGTTTATTATTTCCTCCTCTCTGCTTATCTTGAACGACGTGTTTCTTTCATCTGCTCTCCCTTTTAATCTCAGAGCCCTATTGCTTATCGGGCCTGTGTTTACCTTTGTGTTCATTATGTAGAGTTGCACTATGCCTTGTATGCATTAGTATATCTATACACATCAAATGGTAAACCTACCTCATTCATATGTGTGTCATTAGCTATAGATTCACCGCGTCTCTCTCCCAGTGCTGCATGTCAATCCTGTCCTCCCCTCACACTAAACCAGGGGAGGATTTAGGGGCGGGGCCTGGGGTCACTAGCCTCACTTAAAATCTGGGTGGCCCCTGAGGTGCCTCTATCCTGCCAGTAGTCTTTAATTAAATAAATAAACTAGTCACCCAGGGACAATACTAACAATATGGATGTTGGATATATAATTGGCCCCTTTATTTAGAAAAATCCTAAATATGCCTCTGCTCTCAATTGACTACTTCTATCACTTTAAGAGAATTCCCAACAACAAAGATGTGATTTTCTCTATGAGGGCAGAAGCAGTCTCTTTTTTTTTTTTTCGACACTCGTGGTTGTGTTTTTTTAATGTCCTCCTGTGCACCGGGGCCTTGTCGCCGCTTCACTCTTACTGCCTTCTTGCAGCGTGCTCTGGGTCACATCAGGCGTCTTCCCTGATATGAACCTCTAGTCTGCACAAACTGTTCCATCAACCGACTCAGGCTCAGTAACATTTGGTGATTGGCGTCCTATGAGAGCTGAATGTGAATTAGTCTCATTTTGAATGAGAAGCCGCTGACATTAGTCTTTGTTTGTTTTAATGGCAGAAATGAAGCCTTAAGCCCAAATTAAAATCATCAGGAGAATACGTTAGCGACCAGTTTACTTTGATAGTGCAGATACTTTAATGGCTTTACTAATGGTCTCATTGTGGAAGCTACCTGGTCAAAATCTGATCTGGTTCCATTTCCTTTTTTTTATTTTACCGAAATGTTTTTTTTTATTTATTTATTTTTTTAAATATCTGCTTAGAAGACGGACAGTAACAATAACAACAGTATTCAAAATATAATCTTGGTTGTGGAGCAACTACATGTCACAATGAGTACTGTGATATGCAGGGGGTAAAGTATAAAGTTGAGAGTTTCACCTATTCAGAAAAGAGTATTGCTGTAATTACTTAATTTAATTTTCAAAAATATTTATTAGATCAAGATGAATGGTGGAGAACATCCACCCCTGGTCCCATGTTACTGTAGAAAAGTAAAGCTTTCATGTGTTTTACTGTTTTTTTTTTTCATTATTTGCTTTAGGCCTCCATCAGAACAAAGCTTTAATCCAACTTCACAAAAACAAAATTAAAAGGTAAATACATTCAGTCTAAATCCCTCCTCACAGACACGTATGTCCAAAGTCATGGGTCCCCAGCTCCACCTTGTTGTGTCAGTACTGTAAACGGGTTGCATGTCTCCTGTTCACTCGACTGAGAATAATAACTAACGACTAATCACAGATTAGTGTGTGGCTGCGTGTTTTCTTGCATGTGAGGCCGTGGCCACTGTGTGAGTGTGTCTACAGTCAAATGTGAGCATGTGATGTGAACAAGCGTCTGTCTCTGTGTGTGTGTGTGTGCGAGTTGTGTGCCTGTCCAGTCACGCAACAGTTACACAGCGCGTTAGATCTGTGGGAGATTCGCTCAATGGTCATCTCCGCATTTTTCTAAAGCCTCTCTGTGTGTGTGTGTGTGTGTGTGCGTGTGTCTCCTAGAGTGGTTGTACATTATCAGGTTTGTGGTGTAACAGAAAACAGATGGGAGAAATGGCTGAGACTAATCTAAGGGGGTTAATCCACTTAATAACCACCATGAAGAACTGCAGGTTACCTCACTCACCACAGCTCCAACATGTTGTTGTCTGTCAGGTCGCTCCGCCGCCAATTATGTTGGCTTATGTGGAATGAATCACCTTCAGATAGATATGTAGGATAGAACCACCTCTGATTTATTACATTCCATATTAACATGCTGCTCACATGCCTGTATGTTTATTCAAATGTTAAAATTTCCTGTCAATACTGTTCTTTATAGAGACTTTTCTGAGCATGACTCCATCATTAGCTTGCATCAGGCTTATCCAGCACTCTGCAATAACCAAATGAAGTTCTCATCCTAATTCAGAGTTTTTAAAAAAAAATAAATTCACTCTTTGTGTTTCCCAGTACAGATGATTTGCTGTGCAGACCAGAGAGTGCAGGTTAAATAACCCCAAAAAGTAGTGTAGCACTAAAAGTTAACACAAGTTTGGAAGAAACTCTCCACTTTTGGCAAACCCAGACAATTAAAGTCTGATATGAGCTTGGTCAGAGCAAGGACTGTTTCGTAAGTATAATAATAATGAGTAATTCTTCTTTTCGGAAACAACACATACATTCTTTCCTGTAACGTGTCATGAGGGCAGGTACAGCCTACCCCCTCTCTGTGTTTAATTAACTGTGTTGATCTCCGCTGATGTTCCACTTAAAATATTTATGGAACAATGTTGGCAGCTTGGATTTAAGACTGTGCACTCGAGGCCACGTGTTCATCAGAGCTCCTCCAGTGTCAGGAAGATATTTGCACTCTGGATACACACAGCTCACAAATGTGGCTCTTTTTACGTGGCAGACAGGGAGAGGTCTTCACAAAGCCTGAGTCAGAGCTCTCCAGCAGCTACGCCGGAAACTTTGTGTGTCTGGATGGAATCAGTATGTGATTACATCAGATGGTGTGACGCATTTCTTTGGGGGGCAACGTGAAACTCACTGTAAAACCTTGTTGAGTTTAAAATAGGATGGCAAACATACGAAAAACTAAGCAAACCTAGATTATTTATTAACCTCCCTCATGCTTTCTGTTTATAACAAGGTGCGTACAGGTTTTGACTTAAATTACAACTTTAAAGTTATTTTTTTAAGTTACTTTTATAGGAATAAGTTTGACATGCTGGGAAAGACATTTTGAGTTTGAGCTTAAGAGAAGCAACAAGCCTCGCTCTTTCCACACGTAATAAAATTAGCTCACCATTCATGTTAGTTTGCTAAATTGTTTGCTTAATTAAAAGAATTTATAATAATACATGGTTTTACAGGCGGTTACATGCCCATTTTTTTGGGCTGGTCCACAGACGACCTGGAGTCTGGTGTCATGGTGAGGTTGCCGGGCAGCTGCTGGCTGTAGCTTCATGTTTACCTTTCAGATAATTATTAAACTTTCCCTTTTCGCTTTTGTGTTGCCGGAGAAAAGAGAGTAAACACTTAAGTCTCTATATAAAATCATGAAAAATGGGAAAATGTCCCCGCTAAACTAGCCAGCTGCTGTCTGTAGCTCCACATTTACCATACAGACATGTTAGCAGTATTTATGTCATTTAAAATGGTTAAAGTGTTGCCTTTTGTTTTGCCTTATGAAACTCTGGAAAAACCCTGAAAAAGAGGAGTAGTTCGACAATATCTTCCTGACATGTGATCCTGTTCAGATAGAGACAGGCTAACGTGTTTACAAAAAGCCGATGATAGATTGCTCGGGTCAGTGGCCGTACGAAATGAAGGTCCTATTCCTCCATTTTGACAAACACTCACACAAACATGCAGGGACAGACTACTTCCTGTGGCACAAGGGCACAAGACATGGCGATGGGACCCAAGGGTGGTTTTACATTGCATAACATGGAGCTGAATCATCGCTCACATACAAACATCCCAGTGGCCTACTTTCATATCAGTTTATTTTGCCTTCAGCCTATTGTGACGTTGTGATGTAAATGCATCGGTGTTTGTGTAGTGTGTCACTCACTGGCCTTCCTCAAATCATAATTTGTGCTCATGTATGTAATACCCTCACACACACAAACACTACATTTCCTGACCTATTTCACAGAGCAGTGTGGGGCAGAGGCAGTGAGAGGGGATTGAATGGGTCATGGCAGGCAACATAACTCCCCCTTGAACAGCAGCCAGCCAAGCATGTCCAGCAGACGAGTGGTTTTCTCCCTTGCTCGGTGTTCTCTCAAAGGCTTCCTGCAGGCGTGTGCAAACCAGTGACTCATCTCTCGGAGCAGCTTACATAAAACATATATAGCTTTATTTGTGCTGATATCCCAGTGACCAGTTGTACCACATGCGTCTTTATACATCATTGATTTGGTTTAATTTGAGATTTCGAAATTGTGTTATCAAACATCCAGAAATCCCTAAAGGTAGGAACACATGTATTCGATTTATTATTACAAATTAAAATCAAAAGACATTATCTGTAAGGGATGAAACTCAGAAAAAGTTTATAAATAACTCGCTGAGGGGACTTGAGACTCTTGGTTAACACCATGTCCAGCCATGCTGCAACCGGCTTAATAATTGATTAACTGCATTCCTGAGTGACTTATTCTTTATTTTAAGAAATTGGGATAATATCCGATTATTTTCAGGGTAACCAGCTTATGGCTGATCTTAATCATATCATCCACACAGGTTTAAGTTTGAATTAAAATAAGGATTTGTATATGATCAGATCAGACCATGCTATTTTTTCACAAATTTTCTTCCACAAGAAGACCAAACTAAAAAGACTCAATGGTTGCGAGAGCTGGATTGTGAAAAACAAACTGCACACCAGCAAACACTGATGTAATATTCAAAGCTGGGTCAGTTTAGCTCTATTGCACAATGAGTTTTTTTCTGCTTCGTTGGCCTCCCGAAGATTTGCTCCTCTCCATTCAATGATTTTCAGCTCACTGTGGCTGAGATTTCTGCAGTGAGCGATGGTATTTGACATCTGCTCAGCAGGATGTTAACTGCACATCCTCTCTGTGAGGATGACCAGCTGAAACGACTGAAATATGAAATTCAGAGGTGTGACTGAGCATGCACACCCATATATATATATATATATATATATATCAACGTACACTCTTCGGCTCCATCCTCCTTACCCCATCCCTGGCTCTCCCTGTGCTGCTGACCTACATACTGCAGCATCCCAGTTACATAACCAGTCAGGGCTGTTGATCACCGCAAGCAGCGCAGGGCCAACAGCCCCTCCCTCTCTCTCCTGCGCAGACACACTTCGCCATGACCTACCAGTTGTCAGAAACGTCTTAGTTTTACAGGAAATGAATATTCCAGGTCACACCTGCCAGACAGGTGGATTCAAATGGCTTGTGCTGGAACAATGCTGAGAGGCTTCCAACTTCACCCAACAGTCAGCTGGTGCATATTGTGTTTCCTCAAAGGTGGCCTACACAAAAAGAAATACCACACCCAATTCCAAGCAAGTTGGTCAGATAAAATCATCCATAACAATGATAATAACAATAACAATTTACAAGCATAAACACGTCATGGAGCTTTCTATTACATAACTCTACGGGCTCTGACGTAAAGATCAATCTGTGTGTGCTTTTTAATATAAATGTCAACCTGATGCAACGTCAAACTGATAAAGGTCTGCGTGTGTATGTGTGTGTGTCACTGACTTGCTCCCTCATGCATCAACAAGATAGGTTTTTTTTTTCTGAGTAGTTTGCTCAAGTTTACACTGTAGAGGCATGTGACGTAATCCCCCCCCCCCCTCCCAGCCTGCTCTCCACTCTGAATACCTCTCTCTCTCTCTCTCTCTACTGCTCCTCACCCCTTCCCCTCCTCTCCCATACCTCCTCAGTGACCTACTTTTACTCTCCTGGCCTGTTTTCACAAGCCTCCGCACAACACAAAGGAGCTTTTACAGCTCAGAGAGAGATTGAGAGGGAGAGAAAAAGAGTGAGGGAGAGAGAAAGAAAACAAGAGATAGTGAGAGGATAGTGAAAGGTAGGAAAGGTAAAAAGGTGTAGGAGAGAGAGGAAAGTGCAACACAAAGCACTGTGGTCGCCTCAGGAATGCCACTTGTTCCAACTGCCTGGTGTGACATGGAGAGCAGGAGTGAACGTTAGTGTGTGGTCAGCTGCTTCCAAACACCTTCATCCTTCTTGATCTGTTGCAGGAGTAAGCTGCTATCGCTTCACACTCAAAGTACGGTGCATGCATCTGAATTGTGTCACAGATTGAACCCCTCCTGGTAACAAACTCTGAGGATCAACACATGTCCACAGGTGGTTTTATGCTTTCTTGCTTATTTATGTATCATTGTAGTTTCCAGAGTTGACATCCTGAACATCTCCTCAAGTTTGGGTGTTTCCTTCTCAAGCAGCAACACCCCTGCGTCTGATAGGCTCTCCTCCCCTTAACGACTCTTATGTAACCCGCGTCAGTGGCAAGCTCTGCCCATGCCAGCTTTCAGTTCCTATCAGCTATTGTTCCATTAACAGCAGGGTCAGATGGAGGCTGCGTGCACTCTATAGTCTGACGCAGTTTTCTCCCAAGACAGTTGTGTAACTTGTTTTTTGCTTGATGCACTCTGATGCACGCTGTGATTTGTTTTTCTGCTTTTTATCCATCTAAGAGCCTGGTTCATGGCGTTGAGCAATAATGGACTCTCCAGACACAAAGAGCAAAATAAAGCAACTTTGCTAATGTTGAACCACTTTCTGATGTAACACTGTGTTTTTGTTTGTTTTGTTTGCTGCTGACCTTCTCTCTTCCAGTTAAGTATGAAAATGAAAAGTGGCCAGTTAGCAATTATTTCAGTTGATTAAAATCAAGATTATTTTAATTGCATCCTGCATTTAGAACCTTAGTTCTTGTTTTCCTTTGCTATTAAGTCAGTCAATGCTATTTTTCTCTTTTGTCCCTCTCTATCTGAGTTAACCTCTTACAGACCCTTATCCCCCGCCCCTGAAGAACGAGCCTAAAATGAATAGAGTATATATCAGCAACTGAAGGCTCCATATGAATAATGGTATCTATAAAAAGGTATCTATCTATCTTGGTATCTACATAAAGGTAACCCTTGTGTGATACCTGTAGAGATGTACACATTGGTAAAGATATTAATGGCTCAGAGTAAATTTAGATAGAACACAAAATAAAGTAAACATTTATGTTCCGCCTTAATGAAAAGTACATTGTAAGAGTGAATGTGCCCTATAGCAAATCCTGCAGATGATATGAAAGGGAGTCCTCCCCAAATGGCTGTATTGGCCCAATCTGTGCCTTTTGAGATTTCTCAATTTAAAAATAATTTATTCTCACAATATTCATTTGACTGCCTGGCTCTAAATTTTTGGATTTATATATATATATATCATCCCATGAATAGGCTCCTGTGAGGAGACAGCCTGTTTGTAAAATATGAGGTTCACTTCGTTGTTTACATTGGAGTCGTGTGTATTTTGTGAATGTTCCACGAAGTGAATATTCAGGCAGAGGTTTGGACAACAGATTTCCTCCTGTGCTAAAATATCACAGTCTGTGTATTGTTCCTATTTCAGTCCATTTCACAGAATCTCTGCCAACAGGCAGCAGGCTCCCAGTGATGTAAGGGTGAACCACTGAAGTGTTTTCTGGCTGTGTTGTCTCTCACTGAGCTGCACTAGCAGACTGAGATGTTGCTGTCTGTGGGTTGTGAATCAGCCACTTGGTCTCCTGCAACCGCCGAAAAAAAGCTAGTCTGGTTGCGAGTGTGTGTATCAGTTCTGAAAGCATTTCATGGGAGAGCCACTCAATAAGTACCAGAGAGACATTTGTAAATTCAACAACCTTTTTATTTTTTCGTCCCCATTTTGAATCTTTCACATTCCAAAATGAGTGTTTTTTTTCTGACCATTTTGCATATCCACGTGAAGTATAGCAATACATAATCACTTCTGGACACGCCTTATTGAATTTTTTTGTCTTCCATTTTCGGAAACCTTTCGGCAAACAGCAAGGGTTATACAGTAACACGTAGTACAAATGGTAACTGGGGCAAAGGGCAGCGAGGGTTTAATACACAGCACAACCAGGAAGAGCATTGAGCAAAATGACACAACAGGAGGACATAAAAATACACATAATAAAAAGCCAAAATTATAACAGAATATAATAGAAAATAACAATATTAATAAAATAATAATAAAATAATGACAGCAGTATACAAGAGATAGAGACAAATTTACATTTATACACAGTGACCAAAGGCAGGCACCAGGAAGTGAAACAGTTGTACAGACGTGTGTGATCTACTGCAGCTACTGTAGCTAAAACAACTCAGTGCAGAGGTGAGTGGGGTCGTTTAGACATTGAGGGGACAACACAATAAAGAGGCACCTTATGAAGCGAGAGCAGCTTTGCTGGTTACGACCGGAGAGCCATTTCATTTATTAGACAGACGACGTTCGTCTGGAAAATGAAGATTTATTGATTTCTGTTGAACGGCCTGCAAACGAGGCTCGCCTTGTGCTTGTCAGGTTTTGCCGACAGCAATGTGTGACTGCATAGCCTTGATTGATCCAAGAGTAACTGGCCTTGACTGCTCTGACAGCTTTGAGTGTCAAAGAGCTTGGATCACCTGAACGAGGAACCGGAGCTGAGTCAGAAACAAACTTTTTTTTCTATAAGTTGTGGCTCATACTCAAAGTATTCTTTGAGTCATTTTCTAGACAAAGAGGGACTGTACACGGTGTCTCCACAAGAACAAACTGATCACTTTAAAGTCTACAACTTCCATTATCCCACAACTTTTTTTTGTTTATTTTTTGCCACCTTTTTATTCTTAAAATATATTCCATATAGGCAAATTTATATGTCACAGTAATATACAATCTAAGTGCTTCAGAATGTAAGAGAACTTGTGTGCAGATGATGAGAGGGTTTGGGATCAAATGGTTCCGATGTTTTCGGAGGGAGGAAGAATGTCACTCTTTGCCAAAAAAGGAAGGATGTGTATCTTTGGTCAAAGGAATGTTCCCAGAATGCCACGGTAAATGCGGACCAGCCACCCAGGCAGCTTACAATAATGAATAATTGAATATTTGAATTTTCCACGAGAGAAACATCCCAGACTCCATCTCTAGAGAGATTCATTCTTTCCCCTCCCTCATTGAGAGACTTGTTATTGTAAATTGAGAGATATGTGGGAGGTAGGAGAGAGTACAGAGAAGTGGAAGAGGTGACACAGTGAAGCTTGATGGTGAAATCACATCCTAACTACACCTCACACAAATCACTGTTTTCGTTTCTGTCTTGTAAGGTGGCGATGTGAGTCCGAGATGTAGTTGTCTGTCTGCTATAGACAACCAAGAGCAGATGCTTGAGCTGCTCCCATTTGTCCTTATTCTCGCCTCTTATTACGCCCACCCCTCCCACTGCTGGATCCCTTTTTTAGTTCCTCCTTCTTAGCGTCCGTCCTCTCATTTACAGTCTTAACCACTTCTGCATACTCAGTGTCATTCTCTACCTCTTTGCTCTCCCCATTGGCGTGGCTGCTATGAGGGTTGCTGGGTAGAGCTAAGTACGGGTGCTGGGGCAAGGTGGGAGAGGGGGACATGGAGATGGTGACTGGTCCCTCCATCTGGGCTCCTGCTGCCCCACTGGACAGTGCTCTGTACTTGAGACGGAGCTTGTGTGGCAGAGCAGTGGCTTTGACCTCGGCTTGGCACTCCCCATGGAAACTGGCCGCTCCAGCTGCCTTCTGGTGGTAGCGGCTGATGTCTGAGGAGGACGAGGAGGGTGACTCATCATCTGTGGAAGCCTCCTTGTCAGAGCTACGAGGGTCCCCATCACTGGAAGAGGTGTCCTTAGTGGAGGTCTCCTGGTAGAAACCATCAGCTCGGGGGCCCCCCTCGTAGGTGAGCACTGGGGGCTCTTCATCCAGTGTGTTGAGGTAGCCGTTGTGCTGCACAAAGGAGGACTTGCCCTCCTCAGTGTTGTGGGTCAGCTCAGGGGCAAAGGGGTTCTGGTGTCTTTCTGCCTGCTGATGACCACTCTCCTGACCCTGGTAGCTATAATGCTGCTGTAGGGCACTGGGATTGTACTTTTCCTGAGGCTCCTCTACCGACTCAGCATGACCATTGGTGTATTCATACTGGGGCGAGTCCATGGTCTTTGTCCTCTCTAGCTTCTCAGCGACGTCTGTGATGGTCAATGAGCAGTCCGAGAACTTGGAGGTTGAGGGTTGCTGGAAAAGCTGTGGCGGTCTGCTCTGCTGGACCTGCTGGCCATCTGACCTCTGGCTTTCCATGGGGTAACAGCCACTGCTGGAGCGGTACAAGATAACGCTCCTCTGTGCAGAGGTGGCCTGGGGAGCTGGGCTGGAGGCATCCATGTGACACTGTTGCTGCTGCAGTTGGTGCTGTTGGTAGTCCATGGCACTTTCAGACAATGGGGTGCCCTGCTGGTGAGGAGAAACCAGAGCAGCGTGGTTGCCATGGTAAGCCGCAGTTGGCACTCCATTTGGTAACCCATTAGCGAGCCCATCTGGAGTCTCGTTGCTTTCCAGCCTGGCCATCTCCAGACTTGAGGGCTCCTCCTTTATGTTGTAGCCCATGGGTTCGGGGCTGTCCCTGGAGGAACTGTCTGACAGGTCAGAGATGGAGCCACGGGGAGAGTATTTGTGGAGCATGGTGTGGCGCTCACCACGGCTCGACTGCTCAGGTTCAGACGAGTCTGAATTTAGCATCACCTGGGACGCACTGGAGTATCCACTGCTTGAGAGGTAGGTGTTACTGTTCGGGGTGCTGCTCCCGTTGCTACCACTGTTGGCATTTGCGGCACTGTTGGAGATCTGCTGACTTTTCTCCATGTAGGAGGCTGTGCTAATGAGGCCAAAGCGTAACTTGAGCTGAAGGAGTTCCGTCTTGAGACGAACATTCTCCTCGTTCAGCGCCATGACCCGGTTCTCTAGCACCATGTCATTAAGGCGACGCTTTTCCCTTGAGCGCTTGGCTGCCTCATTGTTCTTCCTACGTTTTTCCCAATAAGAAGCATCTTTCTTCTCATCAGAAATGAACTCCCGCTTGCGACGAGAAGTCAAAGAAGACTTGCTACCTTTGGATTGGCGACTGCCACGCCCTCCACTTTCAGGGTCAGGGGATGGGAGGCTTCCGCTGTAGTTAGAAAAAGTGTCTACATCCATGGCACTCTTGTTGCTGGAGGATGGAAGGTGAAGATGGAGACTTTCCATTTTTTCCCAACTGGGGGCCAGAGATTGACTCTAGCAAAGGGAAAAGGTATGAGCCTCCTTCTGTGTTGATAAGAAGTGTGATCTATGTCGCAGGATCAGCAAAAGATTCCGGATGAGGTATTTGTGCTCCTTGAAGAGAGAGCCTCATTGATTTCTGTTACGGATTTTTTTTTTAGATCAAAATGTTCAGGTGTCCAAATTAGCCAGGAAGATTAAAAAGAGTTGGAACTCCACAAAAACCTCAGACATTGATCTAGTGTTGAGTACGAAGAACTTCAAAAAAAGTAACAAGTTGAGGTTTTGAGCAGAGAGTCTTCCAGTTGGCTTGCTGATTTGTTCAAAGCAGCTTCTGTGGCCTCACTCGAGGTGACCTTCAGCGGGACTGTGATGCCTGTCAGGCTGCTGCCCTCCTTCTCTAGGCGTCTTACACAGGATATAGGTCAGTCGGCTACTTTGGCGCTCCGTGAGGATGTGGCTTTAGTGCTGAGGTTTGCTGACCAATACCTAGTTTATGAAAAGAGACAGTAAGAGGAAGAGGGAGAGAGGGAGAGAGAATTGAATTAGCACTGGAGTATATAATGTGGTATATTTACATTTTAGTCAGGTCATATTAGGCTGTCACATCTGTAATGGCTCCGGTACTGTTGTAGCTGTGACACTGTCTGGACTTACACAACACTGCAAGCTGCTTAGCCTTCTTATGTTGTGTCAACATCGTAGCTCTACGGTAAGCTTTGCCCAACCTACTGGTCTTGCGGCATAAAGTGAACAACAAGCCAAGTGCAGATATGAGAGAATGCTGACGGCAGTCCGGTATTATGTAATGACTGGATTTGCACTTAGTTTAGACTTGATTCCTCACTGCACGGCATTACACAGTTGATATGCGGTAATTAATAACACATCATTACACTGAGCCCTGGAGCGCATTACAAACATCAAAACATATTTTAATGATGCACGAACGAACACACGCACGCACACACACAATGCAGTAATCTAGGTCACTGGGTCTGTGTGTAACAAGGACTCCTCTGGTGTCACTTTTCATTTGCAACAGTGGAATTGTGAACCCTGGCAAAATGTAGGGCAAAAGCTGACCTACACTCAGTGAAAACTATTTATTTACTATAACTCTACATGTAAAGATGAAGTCAGGCATGAGGAGATTGAGAGGAATTTTGGGGCGTTGCTGATGAAAAACAAACAGTCCCTGGTCCCGGTTCATGGCACCATTTCTGTCATGTCCTATGATGAAGTGTGGAAACTTGACCAGACATGGCGAAAGCAGAGAAGACAGAGACCTGAACAAATAATCTCCCCCTACAGTTCCTGGGAATTAAACTGTCATGGCAAGAGGGCAAAAGAACAGCCGACAATCAACACCAGAGAAGTGTTTGTGCTCCGGTGAAACAAAACTTACAAACCACTTACTTATGTAACACCAGAGTCAATACCTAACAACTATTTAATCTAGTGAACGTCTTCTCTAGACCGCGTACAACACTTCTCTGCATCGGCGTGGAGTCAATGACCCTGTTAGATAATCTCACAAAAAAAAAAAAAAAACATTTTGACTTTGAAATAGTTTGGCTACAGCTAAAAATCATTACGTAACTATAAACCCATGCTTATGATATTGTAGCTCAGGGGATACATAGGGTGTGTGCTATTCTTCAGATCGAGTTTTCTTGCGAGTGGCAAAACATGAGTCCCTCCCTCTCCTGTTTGTCTCCTTTTCTTGAAGGACCAGGGTGAAGCAATGCTGAAAAGACGGGGACTTGGACGCAACCACCAACAGATGTGGAAAAATGCAAGGGTCAGCCCCCACTTCTCCCCCCATCACCGAATAAATTTCATATAGACTGGCAGGAGAGGGAGGGGGTGAGAAACAAAGGCGGGCGGGAAGGAAGCGCGCATACGTCTGCGCTGTCCCACTGACCTAGAAACGGCGCTAAGCGGTAAACACTCCTCCTGTCTTTGACGGTGCGCCATAAAATAGGTCAGTGGAACTGCATGGGAGGGAGGGCAGGAGAGGGAAAGAGAGTATTAGAGTGCACGCTAAAAATAGAGCGACAGACAGAGGTGAGGGAGGGAGGCCGCATAGGAATGATGGGGTGACGGGAGGTATTCGTTGGGTGGAAGTGAGAGGAATTTTACACAAACTGTGGCAGGGGGAATAAGAAAGAGGGGGAAAATATAAACTACCTTGAATACTCCATCTGCCCAAAAATCGGATTATGACAGCCCCAGTGATTTTTTCATGCAAGATTAATTCCCGTTCACTCTGGAAACCCTGCGCCGCCCAATGCAGAGCGTAACTACATGAACCGGTGGCAGATGAAAAAACCATGGCGAGAGACAGGGAGATGGCATTGACGTCAGAGCACACACCCATCTCTGCAGCCAAATTCACACAAAACCGTCTCTCTCTCTCTCAGGACTGCATGGGGAGGGGCTGCTGTTGTTGCGCGTAGCGTACGTGCTCTGAATTTCTCTTGTGGCGGAGCAGGGCTTGTGTAAATCATGCATATTACATAGCAGCAGAAGCTACAGGTCTCTGGTTGCGAATGCCTCAAATCTCCCCTTGTTCTCTCTCCTCTCTGTGTTTTGTTCCCTGACTGAAAACGAGAATAGACGCTGGGCAAGGTACGCTGTGTAATTGGCTCTTTGTGTGGAGGTTGATTTCCCATTAGAAAGGGATGATGATTCCCTGCAGCTACTGTAGAACACTGGGTCTCTGTGGTTTTCTCACTAAACGCAGTGAGGGAAGTAGTTCCCGGGCACTTGCCGCTCAAGGAGGAATGCCTCACCTCTGACCTGCTCTGAGGCAAGTGTGAGTAAAACGCAAGGCATCCTCTTCCCCTCCTCCATCTTTTAAGTGATCCAACACCACACACGTGGAAGGGGCCCCTGCAAGGAGCCTCCATTTTGCCCAAAGACAAAAAACGAGGAGGCTATAATCCAGGCATACCAGGTTAGTTAGTGAGACCTCCGTGACTGTGTGTTGTTTATCACTTCCTCCAGGAATATATGACTAAAAGCACTTCAACTTGTAGTCTGACGCATTGACAGGGAACTTACAGATAAATGCACTTTTCCTGGAAAAGGTTTTGACTTTATCTTGAAATGTACTCATTAGTACATATTAGCTATTTAATCATTTTAAACCTACTTGTTCAATTAGAAACATGTGATCTTTTTCACGTCTGAATTCCCACATCTTCACATCTTTACTAACAAGTCATTGGTTTTACCTGCTTACACTCAGCAGATTAAAAAAGATTAAAAAAAATATGTAACACATTGACTCACAGTCAGTCAAGTGAGAGAACTGGGCAAATAGCTAGAGTTACTAAACCCTGCATGGGTATGTGGACTTGGATTCCTCAGAGCGACAGACAGAGAGGACAAAGTAGTCCACGCCTTACCCCGAATACCCCATGCGTTTCATTACCCAGAAACCCGTCTGACCTACATTCAGGGAGCTGGCTGGGACAGAGCAATGCAGACGCCCCTGAAAACCAGACCAGCTGGCAGCGGGGTGGACTAAGGGCTCACCAGAACTATGCCTGCCCTTCGCCACACAGGAGTTTCCACACATTGCATCACATCCTGGATGTTCACTTGCTGTTCTAATTTCACAACAAAGGCCCTGGCAAAGACCTCGCTGGGATCTTGGGAGGCAACCTTTCTTTGTGTGCCCGAAACAGGAAACACTGTTACATCTGGTTTAGCCTCACTTCTGCTTTTTTTTCTTCTCCCATGTTTTCTCTAGAGCAGAAAAGACTGAGCAAGTTAAAAATAGCTTGCATACACTGAGCAGCTGTGTCACCTCACGGGTAGAAGCGTGGCAATAAAATACAATCTTTCTAAATATCTCCCCTCCGAAATAAGTGTGTGGTGTTACTGTGGGTATGGAGGGGTGGGAAGGAAGCACAGGGTGTGAACGGGAATCAATTACTGGCCTCGCTGTCCCAGGAGAGGGCTGCAGTTTATGGCTTCTCCCTGCTGTGCCTGGTTATGTCATAGTCTCCAACTCCCTGAAAGCGAGGCTCTGTGCTTTACTCAACACACCTCAGGACAAAAAAAAAAAAATGTCCATCCACTGACTCACACAACAGAAATCAGACATCGTGTGGTAATTTTCTACTTTTAACATGTATTACAGTGATGTAACCTGAAAGCGGTGATGATGGACACATGTGGGGGAACAGGGGATTTAATGGAGATATGAGCATGAAAATGTTCAGTTGATCCAGTTTTCCCCTACATTATCTACTACAAATATTAAAAAATAATAATAAAGGATATCTATTCTTAAAATATGATGCTGTTTGCCATCTTTTATGTATATTATATATTGGCTTCATTTATCTTAAATCAATTTTTTTTTTACTGATTTTGTTCAAATGTGTCCTAAATTAATACTTTCTAATTGAATTGGTATGTTAAAAGAAGCCGTGGTGCTTCCAACAGATGGAGAGACTCCTTTAAAAATATCTGCAATAATAGAAAACACCATACACGTACATACATAGCGCAGCAGACCACGTGCATGAGCTAAAATAAACCACGGTGTGTCTGCATTAACCAGACAACGCGGCTGCCGCTCTCATTCCCTGGAAAACCCCAGCATGGAGGAAATCACGTCGCCTTGACATTGAGCACACAATGTGGACGGTGGCCAGCCGCCCGTGTTCCACCGCTGCCTCGTGTTCCGAGGAGAAAACAAAGGAGGAGAACGCGACAGCGGCGGAGGAGCCGCTCCGCACATTTCCCTGTCATCCCACACAAAGCGGCCGCGAACGTCTCAAAGTCACGGGCGGAGGCGCGAGGTCTGCCGGTCACGGCTCAGCCCGGAGAGCCGCCATGTGAACAACACCCGAGAGCATCATGTCCTCATGTCCACACACACACACACGTTCAAGCACCCAGCACATTGTGTAGAGGACACAAAGAAAACACAACAGGGCTGAGAATGCAGCGGTTCGCCTCACACGTACCTCGGAGGAGAAGAAAGAAAAGATTCCCCGACACAAAGCTGTCTGGCTCCTGCTTCCTCGTCTGCTTGTTCCCCTCTGCCGCCTTTTCCACTCTTCTTCTTACAGGAAACCTCCCGAAAAGCAAAACGGAGGAAAAAAATGGAAGACAAACAAGTTTGCGCTCCTGTGTGTGCTGGGCTCCGTCAGTGGGTGGGCTGGCCGCGGTGTGAGTCTCTGCTGGCTCGGGCTGCCTGTGCGCTGTGTGCCGCCGGACTCTTTGCTCCAGTTCCCCGGCTCCCTTTCTAGAAATATGTGTTAGTAGGTCAGCGGTTGCATAACAGCTCTTATGCTGCCTAGTCACGTTTTTGTCCTCTGTCTCTCCTCGCGACGCCCTCTCTCGATCTACCTCTCTCTCTATCTATCTCCCTCTCTCTCTTCCTCTGTGTGTGTGTGTGCGTGCTTTCTCTCCACCTTCATCCCTGAGCTGAAGTTCACAACACGCACATTGATGCGTTTTGCACCGTGTTAGCGAGGCGTCCATTGATGGCATGTAACAGCCTGCCCTTGAACGGAGACTCGGTGTCAGCGCACCTATTTGTCTCTCATCGTGTATTTTTATCTCTGTGATCATTTACGTTTATTGATACAAAACCACAATTATTTATTTCTTTAATTCATTCATCCCCATAATGACCTTTGTGAATGCTTGTGTTCCTGTACTTGTATCTTGTGAGGACCATTTAAAGCATAGACCTTACACAGTGGGGACATTTTTAGAAAGTGAGGACATTTTTAGAAAGGGGACATTTTTGGAAAGTGAGGACATTTTGCCCGGTCCTCGCTTTTTCAATGGGCTGCTTGTGGGTTAAGACTCGGTTTAAAATGTTAGAATGAGGTTTAGGTTAGGGTTAGTCATTTAGTTTGGATGGTTTTGGTTAGGGTAAGGGGCTAGGGAATGTATTATGTCACTGAGTGTCCTCAGATGGAACTACAATGTGAATGTGTAACAATGCAGCTATGACATAATATATTCGCACAAAAACTGTCCTCATTTGTTTTAGGTCATGGCCTGCTACAGATCACTGTGCTCATCAGCAAAATGTCCACAGGCCTGGGGCATGTTAGCAGTGGTCATATTCTTTACAGGTACTTTTACCTTACACTTGATTTCAGATGAATGCGTTGCGCTTTTTACAGTTATTTCATGCACATAGTAAGTAGTTACAAGTTCCACCTTGAATAACTACAGTATACATTTTTTGTTTAATGTAGTTGTACATACGTTTTAATTGTACAATAATATGAGGACAAGGCAATCTGCTGGTTCACTTTTACTTTGGATGCTTAACCTGCTATTTGCTGATAACCCTTCTGTTAGCTTTAGTAGGATTGTTAATGCAGGACGGTTACTGGTAAGTCAAAACCAGAGGGTGTGCTGTGTGTATGCAAATATTAGAAAGCACCATAAAGGGATGGTTCACTGAAAAATGTAAATTCACTTATAATCTACTCAGCTCTATAACGATGGAGGGATGGGTGAAGTGTTTGAGTCCACAAAACACTTCTTGAGTCTCAGGGGTAAACAGCATTGCACCCGAATCAGATAAAATTGAAGTCAATGGTGACCCCTTCTCAGACGTAATAAAACAATACAACATAACATTCCTCCATACTGCTCCTGTGGTGTCGTCCAAATGTCTGCAAGCCCCGACAATCATATTCGACTTGAAACAGAGTTGTTTACACCAAGGTTTAAGCCTTAGTGTCCTCAGATGGCCTCCTCGGAACACCGCACACACTCTCTCCCAATGGCACCTGCTAGCATCGCCACTTCCGGTAGTGGACTTTTAAGCTTAAACTTGATCGAACATGAATGTCGGGGCTTGTGGACACTTGGTCGACACCACATGAGCAGTATGGAGGCATTCAAAAAAAAAATTATGTCTGAAGAAGAGGTCAGTTTGGTTGAAAAACAGTTTACCCCTGAGTCTCCTCAAGTGTTTTGTTGTCTCAAACACTTCACCCACGTCTCCATCGGCATAGTGTGGAGTAGGTAATGGGTGCATTTACGTTTTTTCGGTGAACCTTCCCTTTAAGGCAAATGTATAACTGGGGATATTTGGCTATATAAACAGTATAAACCCAGTGCTTCTAAATCCATCACGGCATAGAGATACAATTGGAGCTTGATGTTTTAATCGTCTTTAAATTGTAGCATATTGCTATTTCTTTCTAAAGTGCAAAATATCGCAAAGTACAAGCAACAACACATCTGCTCTTGTTCTTCATTATATTTACAACAGTTTTGTTTGATACTGTTGCATAGATATAATATTCGCATATTGTTTTTATTCCAGCAGATTTATACACTTGTGAATACACTGCGACATTATTATAAGCAGGTTATAAGACTATACCTCTTCCAGCCCTCGTGTGTGGAGAAAATTACATAAACATCCTAAACCCCTACCCTGACACTGTTACATATATTATAAAGTGTATGATATTATTAAAATGTTTTTGTTGGTGGAGAAACATTTAGGTGTAGACCCGGATCAGGGGGTGGATCCATAAACATTTTTATCACTAGATATTGCAACAAATTCTCAGATAGGAGGTGTATGAAAATTGTACCTTGATTTCCCAGGGAATAATTTATGGAAGCACGCCTTTCCAGTTTATTCTATTATGTTTATGCCTCATACACCTACTGTGAATTCATCCTGATGGCCTGCAGATTCTTTCTGTAGGATCAGAGTCACGTTTGCAGTTGCAGACAGCAGAGGATATGATTGTATAAACATATGCTATTTTTAAAATAAATATCAATTTCATTATGTATTCATTTTGCCATGGTCAGTGTTAAGATTTTGATCAATCGATTATTGTTGATATAAATCATTTCCATTTTGCCAAGAAACCTTGATGACAAATTGACAATCAAATCACTCTGATATAAAATAATATAATAATAAAACAACAGTACATCATTTACATTATCTTTCAGGATTTAGCCAGTTCATCTTCTTTGTTTTTGTTTATCAACACAGGAAAAGGAAGTGCATCATCTGCTCAGGATCTTTTTTCTATTTATTATCCCACAAAGCCTGTTGTCCTCAGATCCACCATACTTCATGTGCGGTTACGTCAGCCCTGTTTTGTATCAAGCACACATCCACCTCCAACCCATTCTCTCCCTGACATCCCTTCCCCCTCCTTGTCTCTATAAACACACACACACACACACACACACACACCCCCCCCCCCCCCCCCCCATCAGACTATGTTGGGGGAAACGGTGGCCTTGAACTTGTCTACCTCCTCCCCCCACCATATCTGTGCTGGAACCACCAACCCCCAACGCACCGCTCCATCGCCGCATGCAGCTGCCTCTGCATGCAGGCATTCCCTTGGCAACTGTGGTGGTGCCTGCCTAGCAACCGAAAGGCTCTCGCTCATTCCTATGTGGCATGGGGGGGTTGCAGACTGGGCTGGATGGAGGTTGATCACAGACAAAAGATCTTACAAACACTTTTTTGTTGTTGTTGTTGTTTTGGAGGCGGAGAGAAACGAGGCCATGGCCTGTAGAACGTGTCTCTGCAGCAGCACATGTCTGCTGTTACCTGTTCTACCACCAACTCACACATCACAATCTATCTGCATTGGTCACACGATTTTAATTCCCAGGCTCCGGCCTCCTGCATCACCGTGCATTGAGAAAGAAATGAGTTATATGAATGTGAAAGTGCTCTGCTTCAAACACAATGTAGCACTACAGAAATCACAATGGAGGAGATGACCTCTGTAGTAACACGGCTGTGAATGAATGACTGAATGAATGAGTCAGTGATCAGTGCAGATCAAGGCACTTGGCGCCACCTGGTGCTGATGCAAAAAATAGAGTCCCATAGATGAAACTATTCAAAGTGAATAACGAAATTCACTCGAATAAATCACGCCCATACTAAAATGCATTATTCAGTGTTTACTGCAGTTTTTCCACTGCTCTGAGAATCTATCTGCGGTACCATTCTGTCTCCAGATGTTAATGTAGTCTGAACCTGCACTCTTCACTCCGATGTGGGCCAATCACTCTCCACCGCAGCTACTTGGGGCCTATAAATAGCTTTCTACTGCTGACGTGGAAGATGCGTCATGCAGAGTAATCTCACTCCTCTCCCTTTCTCCCTGGCACTCTCAGTGCCGCTGCCCCCCCCCCCCCCCTTTTTTTAATGACCTTAGTCGAGGCCAAGGTGGCGTTAGCATTTAGCAGAATTTATTAACGAGAGGAAGGCCATACATGAAATTCTAAAGATATCACTTCAGCTGTCAAAGAAAACTGTGATACCATTCATGCTGTTGAGCAGTGCACCTCTCTCCCTGGAGCCATAACTCACATCGCCCCCTCTGCCCTGCTGCGCAGAGTCTGTGATGTAACACAAACTGCAGTTGAAACATGCTCAGAATGCATTTTACCTTTAGAACAAATACAACATTATTATTTTGGTATATTGAAATAATACAAAAATTCACTAGATTCTTGGACAAAATACTTTTATTTTCAAATACAGTTACAATGCTGAACAGTGATGATGACAGTAATTTCTATATGTACCTTGCAGTCATAAATGGGAAGCAGATATAGCGAAGAGCACAAAACTACAGTAAACTCCAAAGCGTCATATGTATCACATATTATAATGTATCATGTTTTACTCAACATAACTCTCTTTGAAAAGGTTGAACAATTGTTTGTTGGTGTTGACAGAAACTTTAACATGTTCACATGTGTGTGGAACATGATGAGACTGAGGATCGGTTTGCATGCTTAATATTTAACATTCGTTTTTCTGTCAAATCGCTGGAATTCAGCCTGATCCAATGAATCACACATGAATCCCCTTTAGTTCTTCAGTCGTCAAGCATTGTTTTAAAAGTTGTCTCTCCTGGTTGTGTTGTGCTGATCGTTGCAGAACAAACAGATCACTAAACTGAATTGTTACAGAGAAACAGGTGGGGATGTAAGCACACTCTGTCATTGTATCTTCAAGCAGTGGTGGGTTGTTCCAGATAGCTGATAGTTTGTCCTATGTGAGCTGGAACATGTCCGTTACCATTGATTTGCCTCCGATCTACCTCTGTTCGGGTTTTAAGTGACCTTGGAGATCAGCTGCTGAGAGAAGAGCCGTTTGAGCTGAGCCACTTCCTGAGACAAGCAGCTGATCTGCGACCTGAGACTGACGTCCTCAGTGGTATGCTTAGTGTCCCGGGAGTTCTGCAAAGAGGAGGAGTTATAATACCCAGAGGACAGAGACTGATGCTGCTGCCCGTGTCCACCACCAGCCTCCTCCCTCGACCACGGGGCCTGACTCGCTGCCCGACTGTCCCACGCTGCCTGCTGGTGGCTCCTCACCTGCATGTGTGGCCCCACCGTCACTACAGGGGGTTCGCTGTGTCTGTGATCAGAGGAAGGAGACATCTCCCCTACGTCACTGTTGACACCGGAACATTTGAAGCGGAGCTTGTGCGGGAGACTCCTTAACCCCTCATGGGAGTCTTGTTTGTTTACATACTGCCCCTCCACGGGACATATGTGGGAGTCATAGCCCGGCTGCTCCTCGGCCACCTGCCTCGGTGAAGGCTCGACACGTTCACTCAATGTGTCATCAAAGAACACGGGGCTGCCCATGTTTGAGCTACTTGAGGTGGAAACACCGGAATCCTCGGACACACAGTGACCTGACAGTGGCCCGCTTACCCTCGGCCCATAGATGGACGCCTGCTGCTGAGGCTGGGAGGGGATTAGGTGGGTGCTTGGACTTTGCTGTGTGTTGAGGTATGAGGGTCCGTCGTTGTGAGGTTGGTAGTAATGTGTTGTAGTGGGTGGTGGGTGTGCACAGAGGGGAACAGAGAGGGGCAGGATGCTCACATCAGATGGATCCTTGACCAGACCAAAGCGAAACTTCAGGGCCAACAGCTCTGCCCTCAGGCGAGCGTTCTCCTCCAGCAGACCCAGGATCCTCCTCTCCAGCACCATGTCATTGGCCCGCCGCCTCTCTCTGGACCTCTTGGCGGCCTCGTTGTTTTTTCTTCTCTTGTCCCAATAGCCGTCGTCTTTCTTCTCGCTGGGGATGAACTCCCGTTTGCGGCGTATGTTATTGCCGCCGTCTTCATCGCAGCTGCTGCCAGCCTTAGATTCAGCGCTCTCTTTGTGCTGGAGCAAAAAGGTGCGACCCAGGAGGCTTCGAGCTCGCTGGCTCGTGGAGGTCAGGATGGAAACGGCTTCATCGGTGAAGGACCCACACGCTTCACCCAGACGTCTGGACTCAAGTCCCTCCTCACCCCGAAGTGAGGGCACCAACAGGTCCTGGATGATGGCTCCCACGGGCTGACCCATTGTGTTCAAAAAACACCTCAGGAAGCTCCAGGGTCTGTCAGGAGCTCTCTGATGGCTGGATGTTCAGAGTGAAACACACGATAATGGCACCACCTAGTGTTGAAGAAACACAAATACATATGATGAGGATTTGTTTGTAGTGTTGTAAAACATTTTATTAACATATTGCATCTGTATTTACATTGAAAGACTAATAAAAAATGAATAATAAAACTAAATATTACACAGATATTTACGAGTATTTGAGAGGAATAAAGGGACTTTCATATATATTCATTATTTTGATGTTTTGATATCAAAACTGTCATTTCAACAGTTAATGTTCAATATAACATATTTAAATCAATGAATGTGCTGTGTAAAAACATTGAAAGAGTAATTTATAGAATATTTTTAAAGTTTAAGATTCAAAAAAGTTTCAAAAAAAGAGTGAAAGATTAGAAATGTTCGATTATCTTAAATCTCCTTTTTATAAATAGTTTAGGAGTCAGTGATCATAACGTTAACCCGGCATTTACACTTAACTCTACCGAGATTTTAATTCAACTCTACTTCATAAATAGATGACGGATCAGCTTGTTGGTAGTTTGTTGATGTTGATATAACATCAGTTCACTCACATATAGGATGATACGTCTTATACATCTAGACAATATTACACTTTCAATACTACACACAACATAGTGCAAAGATAAAAAAAAAATATGGACCCTCCTGATTAAAGCCGGTGTCAGTAAAGTGAAACTACAGAGGAGACGATACTTACAGTCAAACAGGAGCTGGGCTGTGTGATGAGAAGCTCGGGTCCTGTCACGGAGGAGACATGTGGAGCTCCACAGCTCGTCTGGATGTTTCTGCTCCTCGCAAAACTCAGCTCCGCATCACTGTGTCGCTTCTTCCCTCAGCTCATCGGTTCAGATGGGGTCGGATCCTCACCCTGGCTGACCCCTCCTCCTCCCTCCTCCTCCTCCCCCCTTCTCCCTCCTCCCTCCTCCCTCCTCCTCCTCTAACAGGACGCAGCCTCAGTGCGGAGATTTAACAGCAACAAACCTGAGCTGCTTTCACACTCATCCCATAAAAGCTATATATATTTATTTGTAGATATTATACTGTGGCAGTCAAAGTATGAACTAGAGCAAGATGGAAAATAAATAGCAAATCAAAGGCCTTGATAAAAATAAAATAAAAGGGGCCACATGAAAATATTTCTACAAATAAAATAACTTATTTAAATGTATACAATAAGCGCACACAGCTGTTGTCTACTGCTGACTCATACTGATGTTTACACCAGCTGTTACTCATTACATTAGGGTACTACAATAAACCATTAGACTCTATATTCATTCAAAACATTGCAAGACACAGAGAAAACACAAAGAAGAAACAGTCAAATTTGCCAAACAGTCAAATCAAGTCCAAAAGTGAAAACCTCATATATAAATATTCGAATAAATACAGTTCATAATTTTTTCTTTTTCAATCAAAAACAACTGGAGGTAAAATAGGTTCGATTTGAAACTTCAATTGCCAAAAATGAGTTAAACGTTCTCTTTTGTGTTTAAAGATGGACGACATGACAGCTGCCAGAAAGTGAAGGCAATGTAGCTCAATCACGCCCTAGTGGCTGCCGGCAGAAAAGGTCATAAACCCTCCTCCGTGTTAGCAGGTGGGACATGGGCCAAACTTAGAGTACACCTCAAATACATTTTAGGTAGTTCTTATCACATTCATGTGTGTTCAATGTGTTTCGCTAAGTATTGTTATTGTTTTATTTTATTATTTATCTTGTATTTAATTAATACATATATTTTGATTCTCCATGCCACTCTTTTTATTCATTTTAAATGCTTATTTTTTTGTATTGTCTCATGTTGTTTCTCACCCCGGACACGTTGCCAGTGTACCACGGGGCTGACCGACAAACCATCACTGTCACACAGTCAACCTATGCCAGGAAAAATCCTCAAGGCCACGAAAACATGTAAACACTTCACAGTAAGACCCTGCTAGAGCCAATCTATCAAGTAAATATTCATATAATTTACAAAATAAGCGAAAACATTGACCTGTTGGTGGTCAACGTCAGTAGGATTCATCCTCTGGGGATCATGAACAATGATGATTTAGATGTTTCATTTGGGACGAGGTGGTGGACACACAAACAGACCAAGAGTGTCATCCTGGGAATCCTGCCCATCACCTGCATGGGTCACCAGAACCCAGCCATATACGGTCCTGCATGTGACCACACGTCCTTCACCGAAGATTTTATTCATGCAGCTGTACCTGGAAGTGTTACTTTAGGTTTTCGTTTGGCCGATTGCAAGAGTTACACGTTACCTGGTAAACTTGTTCTGCATCAAACAGGGGAAGAAATCCTATAAAGCTCCAACGTGTTACACACGTGCACACACACGCGCGCAGGTCATACTGATCTTTTCGAAAATTGCACAATATGTTTGACTTAGTTTAACAGTTTGAACCGGGTCATGAATATTCAGAAATCTATCTATCATAAGAGGTTTAACATTTTAATTGGTAACATTCAACCTTTCTGCTCTAACTTACAGAACATCGAGTCTGTTTAAGTTGGGTATTTCAAGTAGAGAAGTAATATTTCTTGTGATTTAATAATGAGAGGCTCGTTGCTGATCCATTTCAAAACCTGCAACGCCCACAGGTTTGGATATTCTCTCTCATTTCATTTTTTTACATCACTACATTCGATTAGATCATACAGTTATCAAAGCAAGTGTGCACAGTCATCATAGTGGCCTGAGTTGTCCTCATCTGCTCTTTGCAGTTCAAGGTAACACAAATACACTGAAGTGTGTGTTTGTACATGCTGTCTTTGTATCCTGACATAAAAAAACATATGGTTGTGTATTTTGTTTCCCACACACAACCGTTGCCCGTGTCAAAGAACAAAAGCTTTTTCAGTGACTGTTGGCTTTAGTGTGTAGGAACAAAATGAACCAATCCCTGTGTAAAGGCACCTGAGAGTTAATCTATAAACTATATAACCACGTATTGTAAATGTAAAGGCAGCTGTCTGCAGAGGGTGAGCCGCTCGGCTGCCGGGAGATAGTGTGAATGGAAAAGAGAGTTGTTATGCAATAGACCAAGACAGAGAGCATGTGAGGACTACGCTGTGCTGGAAGTTCAGCTGGGGTGAGGCTGCTCAGAAAAAAGGAACATTGTTCCACGAGCGGTCCGCTGCACTGTGACACTTCCTCCCCGCACATGGAAACGTTCCAAACAGGACCTCTCTGTGTCATTTTCAGCATTTTTTTTCCAAACAAGACAACAATTAACTTCTCATTCTTTCCTCTCTGTATGTCCTCTCTGAACCGTTTACCAAGAACAATGACACTATTGCCCTGTTGCTTTGACCTTGACAGATCCATGCACAGACTCTTAGAGGAGGTCCGTGGAGAAGTTCTGAGAAGAGTGAACTGTATTGTCCTGAGGTTCAGCTGCATGAGCTGGCAATGAATTGAAAAATTATGATTTCAGTTCGTTCCTTTCATTTTATTAGTTGGTATTTATTTCTTTGTACTGACCGCTTATAGATCATTTAACATTTTTCACCTGTTTCCAGTACAAATAGACTTAGTCTTTGATTTCTCTATTGAGTGTCATTGTAATGACACAATATCTGATACTACTTGAGAAAAAATATTTTCCACAATTTGCCTATTAGCAGTAAATGCTATAAAGTTCATGCTCATGGAAATGGAAATAGTTTTGCAGAATTTTTTTGACATAAATCCAAATAAACAAAACTGATGACGTGACAATGTCCTTGTAAGTCAGTGAATCAAAGTTATTACAATTCATTCTGACGTAAATAAGAGAGTGAGTTGAGAACATTTCACCTGTCTTATGTTCAAATGAATGAGTCACAATAATTGTTTGTGGTGTAATGTTTTTGAGTGGTAGTCTTCATTAGTCTACCTTGAGATTTAATTTTGCGAATATAATTTTTTCTAAATCCTGGAAAAAAGCATAAATGTATAACTTCTAATGGGATCTACTAATGATCTACTTCCTGTTCTTTAATGATTGATAAATACAACTTAAAGAAAACAAAGTCTAGTATCCCAGGGGCAGCACAGAAACTCTGTCAAGGCGTTTGCCATGATTGGTTGAAGTCTAAGGTTCTCTGGTACAGTATGTGTGTGCATGAGGACTTTCTACACTGACCCACCTTTGAACAATATAACTCTTACCCTCAGTGACTCTAACCGTGTCCCCATGTATTGTGCTGAAGGTTGGTGCTGTAAAAGACCAACAATTGCTACATCACTGGACATGCTTCACTGCTGATGTGTTCACTCTGCACTATTATATAACTGAAATTTTGTGCAAAATATGAAAGAAGCCCTGTTTGTGTGTGTGTGTGTGTGTGCGCGCGTGTGTATGTGTGTGTTTAATGAAACATCAGTTGAATAAATGATGTTGTATCACATGAGGTTGTTATGTAGAAACAGCAAACACATTGACAGACACATGTAAACTAGAGAATTTTCCGTAGCTGCGACCCGATCCGTCTCCTGAAGAAAAAACAGGGCTATTCTGGTCATCTGCCATGTTTTTAACCCATTATCTTTTACTGCCATGAACATGCATTTAAAATGTTTACCTCCAAGAGAGCTACTACCGTCATGTTTATGTGATAAAAAATAGTTTTTAGGAGCTGGAAAACTACCGGTAATCCACTAAAGGGAGCTTTTGTTATATGATTCTGTAGGTAGTGTGTTGGTGGT
Source organism: Pleuronectes platessa (assembly GCF_947347685.1). Taxonomy (NCBI): domain Eukaryota; kingdom Metazoa; phylum Chordata; class Actinopteri; order Pleuronectiformes; family Pleuronectidae; genus Pleuronectes; species Pleuronectes platessa. Next base: position 23,152,459 of record NC_070628.1, on the reverse strand, counting down.
TTCTTCCTCTGACTCCAGACTACAGATGGACAGTTACCAAAAATAATAATAACTGCTAAAATGAATGCAACCATTGACTTTTTTTGTTTTTATCCCTTTAGCACTGTGAAGCTTTTTTTTTAAAATTTGTTTGTTTGCTTGTTTCTTTTTTTGTTTCTTTCTTTGTTTCTTCTTCTTTTCAAAATTTAACACGTAATATACACTTTCATTTCAATGTCTTCACCTTATTTCACAGATCTAAACGTGGTGTTAATGTGCCAGGAAGCACACATGCATCAACAAAGTCAGGGTTGAAGACAACAAGAGGATAGGACTGGATGTTAAAAACAAAGCAAATCATAGATTATTCTATATATAATGCCGATCAGGCCAGTTCACTTCCAACTATTTTGAAGACCAACCAGTATCTGCAGAGTTTGCAAATTCACATGATCAGTCTCTCATTATCCTTTATTTATCTTTATTGTTTTAGATGTATATATCGTATTACACCCTGGAGGATATCTACACCTCAGATTACAGCGAAGGTTAATGTCCAGAGCAGAATGTGTCAATGTGTTTCTGACTGTTAAGACTTGGTTTTAGACTTATTTTTGGAAAAAGGGTTTGTGTTGAAGCTATTGTTGTGGTATTTATGTTAGACGAGTTGTGATGCTCAAAGACAAACGTTAAAGTCAATTTACCATTTAGCAGGAGAACTATTCTGTCTGTTCAACATGTTGTTTAATCTCTTCTGAGGAGATTTATCAAGTCAGGGATAATAACTCAAAGACGTCAGTTTCCAAATTGAGTTTGAGATTTAGATTTAGTTTGGACTTTAGATTTTGAAAAAAGAAACTCAAGAGGAGCTGGAAAGACGTTGGCATTTACCAGGCAGACTCCAACAAAAGACGCTTTGATAATTGATTTAATGTTATTTTAAACAGTGTTTGTATTAAATCATAGACATTCCTATATCAGGTTAAGGTAAGGGTTTTTCATTTTGAATGCATGTTCTCAGAGGAGCTCTTAATGTCTGTATGTGTGTATGCTTCATTATAGCCCAAAATAACGAATGCACAGAGTAATTGACTGTCTCTGGCCGACAGTGGCCTTGTTTGACTTTGTGTCTGTGTGCGTGTGTGTGTGTGTGTGTGTGTGTGTGTGTGTGTGTGTGTGTGTGTAAACTCAAGTTCAAATCAGGAGAACCATCCCACCCGCCCCCTCTCCTCCCTTCCCTCCCTCCCTCTCTCCCTCCCTCCTTTTTCCGTTCCTCGATCCACTTGGACTCACAATCCCCCGTCAACAGTCTCAGTGCTGCAGCGGCTTTCACCACTCTAATCCTCATCCTGTTCTCGGACATCAGGCCAGGATGCCCATTATGTGAGGTTGTGCAATAGCAGACAAACAGTGCAGTCAATAGTTCTGCACATGAACACACAAAACCCGTCATCAATATACATTGAATTAGATGAGAGAAAGAGAGAGAGAGAGAGAGAAAAGAGAGAGAGACAGACAGAGCGCGTTGTGTTGGGCAAGTTGATCTGCATTTAGAAATACTTATCTCTCCTCACACATGGAGGGTTGCCAGTTTGGCTCCATATACGTGAATGTGTAACCGCCACAAAATTCAAATGAAGATAGATGTCTGCGTTTGGTATCCCTGCTGTTCTAAAGTAGAGGGGCTTAATAATGCAGAGAAAATCCATTTATAGATGCTCACTGGAGAGGCAGGGCTGCTGAAATATTAATGCTACAACATTCTCTTCACTCGCGGTTGTCTGAGACTGTGTTTCGCTGCGATGTTTGTCTGCCATGCTGAGGTGACCAGTGTTGCCATTCACAGGGTGTTGTGTTGTTTTAAAACCTGTTATAACTTCAGTTATTGTTTCAATACTGAGCCATATGTCCCACTAGTGCGGTGCCCGTTCTAAACCTGCCTGTTCTCTTTAATGCTCCTGAGCTACTTCCGATTTATTCCTTGTCATTAGTGAGGCCTCCTCAAACAGTTCTACAAGGTACTGACACTTTTTGTTGTTTGTGTGCTTGACGTTGTGTGCGTGAGTTTTTTTTTTATACAAAGTCTATAGTTCAGGGGGAGATAGAAAACCTTGTGTTCATCCTACCTGGTTTATCTGCAGTGAATGTTTTTCATCAAATGAAAGAGAATTTGCCTCATTACTGTCTACGCGCGTGGTTTATATATGAGTTTAAATGTATTACTTAAATTGTGTTATTCTTTTATACATTACATTTCGGCTATTTCACAGGTCTGGAGAGAAATCGAAAAACAACCTTCAGACCTAAGTTCACGAATTTTCAAAATAAAAGCTCTCTAGATTAGCTTGATATAAAGCAATGCAGCGACAAACGAATGTTGTCTTTTTACTTTGAATTTTTGAGGAGGTTATTGAATGCTGTTGCCATGACAGTGATCAGCACCAATGATACCTGTAAATGTCCCTGTTGTGGTAAAATAAAAACACAAATCATCAAAATCTTCACTTTTTGAACCAGTTGTCGGCCGTGCTGTAGTTTATCAGAGAGCGTAGAAGAAGACCTGTTCAACTCGGTCTGCAGACTGACCTCACACTGCCCCGCCCCCACTGACTGCTACAGAGCCCTGGTCGTATGTTTATTTCAAATTGTATTAATATTCAACTATCGCGTGTCCAAATCGCACCAAATTTGACACTGTACTGCCGCTTGCCATTAAGGAATTATGCAGAGTTCACCAGATATGCATTCCACATACAGACAGACAGCCAGACAGACTTTTGTGGAATAAGTTGGTAAATGCATTGATACTAATGTTAATTTTTTTTTTTATGTTTTCTCTTCAACGAGCACAGATCTAATTTGCTTCAGACCACACAGAGTTCAAAGAAAACTACACACAAGAAACGCGTTATCTGTGCGGCAACTAGTAAATGAGGAAATTACATAATTTAACAGCACGAGTTAAGGGGTTATGTTTTATCACATTTTGACTTCTCTGCAGCGTTTATTAAAGTTCTAAATGCTTGACATTGATGAACTGTGTCATTTTTATTGTGTTATTATTATTGTTTTCATTAGGAGAAGGAATGACCACTGTTTAATCTCTGCTAACTTTCCCTTTCAGCTTCTCGCAAACATGTGTCCTGAAATGCCCTCTCAATGGGGTGAAACACAAACACACACACACACACTCACACACGCACACACACACACACACACACACACACACACACACACACACACACACACACACATACACACACTGATTAAGCTGCATTTCTCCAAAGAGGAAAACAAGAGAGAGAGGGGGAATTTAATTACACATTCGTCCTCAAGTAAACCTTCTCCTCAGATCTTCAGCATTCAAGCTTTCCTCTGTGTTTCATCTGCTGATGAAATATGGAAGTGCTGATGGCAGGAAGAGGGAAGATTTCTCTCTAATATAGCAAATTAAGCGGTTTTCCAATAATGATTTTACATTATGCCAATGGGACTTACAGAAAATGAAACATACAACTCCACGGATCCACTGTCATTTGCTAAAAGAGTCCAAAACATGTAAACATATTGCATAAGTGCTATTGTTCATAGCACATCCTATTCAGACTTTAAGCCTCATTATTATAATGACATTTTTTAGCCTTTGACTTGTTAAAGTGCTGCTGCAATCTGGTCACAACACAATATTTTTCCAGGTAAACATTTCAAGTCATGCTGCAGGGTGTGTTCTGCTGCCTGTTAACAGTCGAGTCGTGCCCTGAATGCATAATTCCTGCGTAATATCCTCTTTAGAAGTATGGCATGATGTAACCGAGAAGAGGAAGAAACCAGAAAGTGGAAGAGTGGAAGAGGAGAGGGGATTTGTTTAGTTCAGTTGGAGTGTTTGTTCTTTTTCGGGGGCAGTGCAGGTCAGCACTGTGCCTCTGTCCCCGTGTCACCTCTGAATCCCAAATCATGTACTTTTGAACACTGTGCTAAAATAAACCCATTCTGCAGATGGAGCCTCATGACTCTCTCTGCTGTGGATTCATCCTCTGATGTGGAGCGCCTCGCCGTGCAACCGCAGGCTCAGTGGAAAACAGATAACTGATGACCAAGGAGTATATCTGTAGCATCAGAATTACCAGGATCAATTCATATCTGTGTGTGTGTGTGTGTGTTTGTGTGTAAGTGTGGCCCAGGTGATACTCATGATGAGGGGACATTAATCTGTTTACACAGAGCCCATGATGTAAATTATTGGACTCTAATGTGAAGACTTGTTTTAAGGTTAAAGTTAAATTAGTTAAAAGGTCAGGATTAGGAAAGTAGTAACCGGTTAAGTAAGTGTCCAGGAAATCAAAGTACGTCATTGATTCGAGACAAGACCGTGTGTGTTTGTGTGTGTGTGTCGGTGTGTGTGTGTGTTTGTGTATGTGTTTGTGTGTGTGTGTGTGTGTGTGTGTGTGTGTGTGTGTGTCTCATGTTGTCCTGGATGAGCAGGTTTAATTGCAGTGCCAAACAGAGATTATTCACTATGACTCTAAAGCAGTCCTAAAATACCAGTGGGCCAAGTATAGAATACAGCAAATTAAACCATTAAACCTTCTACAGCTCTAAATATATTACTGTACAAGCTGTTACAACGATCTAAACCTTTGCAACACATGCTCCATAAATAGCCTCTATATATATATATAAAGTGCATGTGCATGAACACGTGTTGGCAATGGTGAGCGTGTCGTCTCAAGTTTATGAGGAGCTCCATAATGTGATGACGGCCTCCATCATCTGACATAATCAGGATGAATCAGAAAAAACTGCATTACATAAACAGATTCTCATTCTAATCTCGTCCTCACCCAGTTTAGAAACACTACAGATATACCAGGGCCTTTTACAGAAGACTGCCACCTCAAGTCCAAAGGCTGACATTACACTTAGCAACTGCATATTTTTAGAGTCATTCAGTATACGATTTAAGGATTTTAGAATAGATTTGGATTCTGCTCGAAGGCAGTTTAAAGCATTACAGGCCTTTATTGGAACTATAACAAAGATAACAACATTTAAAACACTTTAAAGCACTATGAGAATAGAAAAAACATTGTACAACAATATAATACCTTCTGTTGATATAAAAGATTGTGTTAATAAATATGTTGCTCATTTTTAGATTATAATAGGCAACAGCTAAAGATGCATATTGTTTACAGATCTGAAAATGAGAAATATAAGCACACTTGTTTTTTTTAAATAAAAATTCCCTGAAACAGACAAAACACAAACTTAGATGACAGAAAAATACACAACCATACATGGACTGTACAATCATATACTTACATTTACAATCATTATTACCATAGTGGTGGTAGCCGAGTGAGCCGTGACTTCCTACAGGATACACTATGATAACCTATGTCACGTATATTATTTTGGTATATATGTTGTTAGTGTTTAAGTCTGCTGGTGTCTACGTGCCCATAGTGTGTACAGTGTTTGTCCACGTGGCTCTGGTGAGAACGGATGTCTTTGTGTTGGCGTTATTATTAGATTTATAGTTTCAGGGTTATCTGGAGGTGAAGCTGCATGTTGCAGCTGAATCCCCCTCACCTCACCCTCCCCTTCCAAAGATCACAGAGAACCTGTGGCAGCCTGCAGTTCTCATTAGAACTCGAAATATGTTTAGTTTGTCCAGTTTGGACGACTGTAAAAAACATGGTGTCCTTTTAGGATAAAGAAAACAACAGTGAAACATACTACTGAATACGTTAATAGGATTATTTCATATTCAATTCCTGCCATTAGATTCCTTTCACCTAAATCTTACACACTGGACCTTTAAAGTACGGGGAAGTCATTACACCAGTAAGGGACTCCAATGTCTTATTCTTGACTTGACTTGTCTGAGTAATAAATCTGACTTCAATCTGTGATATAACCTAGACTTAATAATAAATAAACCTGGGCTGATGGGACGAGGCTCCCATGGGGCGAGGTTTCCCCACAGAAACATTTGTGTGTATGTGACCATTGTCTAATGCACCTGATTAGCTGGTGGCATCCAGGTCGAACTATAGGAAATGTAGACCTCTCATGGCAATTTTGCTGCATAAATTATGACTCTTTTCATGAGTCTGAAGAAATTGTTGTGATGTAATGGTCCTTTTTGTAAGCACAGGATATCAATCGTTATTTTTTTTGAAAAAAGGGAATCTTAAATCTTTGACTTGTAACATTTGCACTTTGAACCAAATGAGTAATCAATTACAACATCAAACCCCTGTTTGTGTGTGTGTGTGTGTGTGTGTGTGTGTGTGTGTGCGTGTGTCTGGCGTGTGTGCGTGCGTGTGGGCTTCAAGTGTGTCTCTTCATGTGCAGAGCCAGGTGGTCGGAGCGGGAGAAGGCCCTCTGACACAGCAGACACTCGTAGGGTTTCTGGCCCGTGTGCTTGCGGTAGTGACGCGTCAGCTCATCAGAGCGGGCGAATTTCCAGTTGCATCCCTCCCATGAACATTGGTAGGGCTTTTCCCCTGATCAATACACACAAAAAAAAATGATAACCATCATACCAATGCGTTAAATCCTATCTTGTGTTCAAACACATTTTCTTGTGGGTGTTACCTGTGTGCGTGCGAAGGTGAGCCTTGAGGTGGGAGCTCTTGGTGTAGGTCTTGCTGCAGCCGGGGTATTCACAGCTGTGGATGGCGGGCCTCTTCTTCCCTGTTGCCCTCCGACCACGCTTCCCCTCCACCCCAGCAGGGGGCAGCTGGGCTCCCACCATCAGGGGTTGCTGGTGATGGGGCAGATGACCGCTGGCTTGGCTGTGGGTGTAGTCACAGTAAAGGTTGGCGTTGTGGCTGTAGCCGGGCATGTAGCTGTAGTGTTGAGGGTCAGTGGTCACAGCTTGAGAGGAGATGAACCTGCTTTCGGGGTAGGTCACCATGGACGGGTGCTGCTGGGGATAGTAGGGGTTATAGTCCCATGATGAGGCCTTATTGTGGTTTCCTCGGCCTCCTTGCAGGAAGCCAAACTGATCTACGTTAGCCAGACTGGGAGCGGAAGTCCGACCTGTTTGTGCCTCACTGTAATGGTGGTACAGCTCTGGATGGTGTGTTGTGGTTTGATCAGGGGACAGGAGCTCTGCCACGAAGCTGCCGCTTCTCACCTGCACACACTCCTGACCTGGCTGCTCCTTAAACGTGGCCACCTCTTGGTAGGCCGTGTGTGGGTCGAGCAGCCGCTGATCACAGTTCTCCAGAGAAGGGTTGAATTCAGGAGAGGGGTTGCTCCAGTCAGACAGCAGGAACTCAATGTCCCAAGATGCTCGGCTGTCGTCGTCTAGGAGCTCCTCTGTCATCTGCTTGGAGACCTGCAGCTGCTCCGAGATGCTGGGTCTGTTACTGAGAGAGTCCAGAGGCAGAGAGCCGCCCTCAGACTTCCACACCTAGAGGTTTGCAGAGAGGAACAGAAGATAGGTTCATATTTCTACAAATCTATCTTTAAACAATGCTTGCATATGTTCATAGCAAGGGATTGTTCCTGCTGCCCAAAGCAAATGAGAAGACATCCTTCCCCCACAGCTATTAGTACTTCTAGTACCACATTTCTAATTTGTTACTACTTTGTCCTAATTTACAATTTCTCCACAAAGGAAACACTGTCTGTAGAGACACAGATGGAGGATTTACGATTGTCTTGATTTGTCTACCTCAGATTGCTGAAGCCTTATATTTCAGATTCCTTTTTGCACATTACAACATCACCGTCACCACTTTAGGAAGGGGTTCCTTTGCAGCCAGTGTGTTGGCCACAGCAGGAACCACTGCTCACTTTTGTACAAAGCAATTTACAAGTGCATTCTAGCTCCACAGGAAGAAGAGCTAGATTTAATCAAAAGCTCGAATTACCCCCAAACAACAACTAAAACCAGTCCGGTTTAACCAGTCTAACACGTTAAAACACAGGGGTACATACAAGAGACATGCTTCTCACGAGGTGTAAGAGTTTTCAATTTCTTCTTTTATCAGCTCATATCACAAGTTCAACTTAACAGCTTAAGACAATCAAAAAGTAATTATTAACTCTAATTGAATCAATTATTTGTGAACTGGCCATCACGAGATAAAACTTCAATGTCACCAAGTAGAGAACATACCTTCAACACAAAGCCCAACAGTCCACTCATGAAACAACGTCTAACTTCACCAGATCAGAATGAAGCCACTTATTACACACTAATTTAAAAATCCCACGAAACTGACACAGACAGAAACATATCCTCCTTGGCTGAGGAAAGAAACATATTGTGTATTATATTTATTTGTATTCATTGTTTTGGCTCCTGCTCTCATCTCTTTAACCAAGTGAACAGTATGAACTAAGATGTTCCTGTGTGGCACCCGGACACACGAACTTCTTACTTACTTTCATGTTGTCGCTGCTGGAGTGAGCGAGGCTGGAGAAGGAGCTGATTGACGGGAGCACAGCCTGGGTAACTGCCATCAAGCACTTTGTTATGACAACAACTCTTTTTAATTTTTCCTTTCTGTTCTTTTTCTACTTGACCCTCAGCTAACAGAAAGTCAGAGCCTGCAGCCCAGGCCTCTCTTCCCCCTCACAGTCCAGTCCGAGCTAAAAGGCCTCACAAACTGTTTCCCCCTCTCTCCATCCCTCCCCTGATATCTCTCCCTCCTCGGCCTTGTCTATCTCTGTCAGCTGTGAGTCTTATTTCAAATCTCTGGTTTTCACGTAGGTTTTGACCGTTAAGGAGGTGGAGCGTAAAGCGTGGGCTTCACAGCTGGTTGCTTTTCTTTATGACTGAAGTTTGTTCATTTACATCACCAACAAACTCTTCTATCTCATCTCAACTCACTGTCTTCCTGTTCTGCGGTATTCAGAGCAAAAAGGCAAATCTGAAGAAAAAAAACCACGAGCAAAAACATTGGTGTTCATGGAGAAACACAGAGAGATATTGTGCTTATTAAACTTTTCTGAGGTAAACAAGATTCATCATTTGCTGAAATGTGGATGACTGAGTTGAGCACTAATATAAAAAATGAAAGTTCGATGATTTAAACACATTTAATAATGTGATTTAATCATAATAATAATTGATGTAGCACATTTGAAATAACCGTTGACTTAAAACAAAACTAAATATACCTAAACAGAGAATAAATAGAAAAAACAAAAGCATTAAAGCAAACATCATAAGTAATTGGGATTTCTAATATTGCACAATTATATGAGAATACATCAAATTAACTGTCACCACTGCAGACTGATGCAGTCCTCACTGTTTTTCATTCACAAGTAAACAGGTTGCTCAGGCCATTATCAGATGACTGCTCTATCTGAGACTGCATGCTTTGGCATAGGCTGCAAAGAGAGAGCATTGGTCCAAGTGAGCTGAAGTGTGTGGACACTTTATACCAACGTGATGTGAGAAAAATCAACACAAACATGAATGTGAATAAATGTAAAGTTCGTCCAGGCAGTGATCAGAGATGATTGTTCATTATTAAAGAGCTGATTAAAGACACAACACAAACAAACAAGTAGAGCTGCAGACATCTCTCATGAGCCAACACCAGCTTTTAATACGTTTCATGATTCTGGTTTACAGAATCATATATCGATCCATTCCTGCTGATAGTTTTGAATATGCTTCACACGCACATGCCATCACAGATCAAGTCCTGTCTTCCCGTTGCGGCTTCTGAGAAGACCTGTGTGTGAAAGATGATTATATTCTGGGTGCTGTTTATCTGTTGACGCGGGGCAGAGGCAGGCTGCTGTCTTCTCACAGATAATAGACCTCTGACTGCTGCTCCCCCTCGATGACTAACCTATCGCTGATAAACATGCTCTGTCACTGAGAGCAGCTTCTTGGAGCTGCTGCTGCTGCTGCTACTGGAAACCTTCACATAAGAGCTTTCTTATGTTCTAAAGCACAAATTCATCCAATGTCCCTTTTTTCTTTTGCAAGAGGAGAATTTCTGTGTTTTTAAAGAAAAAAGAAATCTGCGTTGTATGTAGTCTTATGCAATTTATTAGGAATTGTAAGTGGTCAAGGAAATACATAAAAAATGTTCATGATATAATAATGATAGACAATTTGTTTTTATATGTATGATGCAATATTTATAACATGGCAATTAATACATAATATGAATCATTTAAAAAACTGGGATAAAACAGGATAACAATTGAGGCTACTTTTACAGTTCAGGACTATTCCCAGTTTATTGTGTGCAGCTGTACAGTATATTAAACAACTACTTGTACCACCTCATTTCTATACAGCAGGGGTCTTCAACGTTTTTCAGGCCGGGGACCCCCAAACTGGTGGAGAGATGGAGCAGGGACCCCCTACTATATATATTGTCTAAAATTGTTGTTTTATATTAAACTGGGCCTAGTGCCATATATAAACATAGCTACCCTGTTATTGTGCATTCAATACTAAGCTATCCAAATATAATAGGGTTCATATATTCATGTTTTTAATTTAAACATGTGCTAGGTACAGGGTGGCCATGCCATTGCCATTTATAAACATAAATCTTGCATACAACACTGAGCTATTAAAGTAATTCACAGATTCATTTATTTATTTTAAAAATACATGTAGAAGAGACAGTGAATCCCCATCTGTGGATGGCACACATACTCCCACATTAGTGAGATGTCGTACCCTGATGGGTAGCACACAACTTATCTAACCTTGGACGGATGGAGGTTGCTGGGCAGAGGGTCAAATCAGCCTCTCAATATGTTAGATGCATGTTAATGTGTATTCAAAAAATTGGTTAGAAAATAAATCTCTAACATTTATTTTTGGTGTAGTGGTATGATTTTTTTCAATGACCCCTGTGGTGGAATTAGACCTTTGACAAATAAAATTAAAGGACGACATTACAGTTTAGATTAAACCCTTTATTTGTCTAGTTCATCTGATTGCATTAGACTAACACATTCCTGTGATGATAGTTCATTCTTGTCCACTTTCTTAGTATATGTGACAAACTATTATTTTTCATTATCAGGAGATTACTCCAACATAATAGATGTTATTTGATATCAATGATGTTACAAATACATCCATGGTAGTAACTGGTGAAGTGTCATATCAACTGTAATGTGAGATTAGACTTGTAGGCACCTATTGCATTGCATATAAACCTAAAATATTTTAATGCCTGGTTTTAATATTTTCATTTGTGTCATCTTTCTTATTTTAATTTGGTCTCGTTTTTATCTATGTCTTTTTATTCCAGTGTATTTTCTTAAGCACTTTGAATCATGGTAAGATACGTGCTATACAAATAAAGTTTTATTATAAATCCTTCTTGGGCGCCATCTAGTTGTCATATGGTATCACTGCGCCTCCATCTTTGCAAACAATATCAAGTGAATGTGAATATAAAATAAAAACACAGCCACGAAATCAGTTTGTATAATGTGCCATTAATATAGGCTATACATTTATAAAATGAATTATCTGAAGGTCTTATCATTATCATCGTTATCATTGTGTTGGCTGCACAGGTTGTTGGTTGTTGGTTGCCATAGCAGCAGCACTCAGGGGCACCGCAGAAGACGCAGGTGGTTGAGTTCCGGAGTTTGTCCCCAGATAACAACAAACAACACCACGTGTTTCAGTGAGTTCTTCCTGTGTTGTGTCCACTTGTAGATCTTATCTCACCAGGTTTATATTTATTTGATCGATATGACGTTGTGCTGCTATTGTTAGCCACAGAGCTGTTAGCTAGCTTCACCGAGAACAGCAGAGTGTTCATTCTTCAAACGACGTCCCCTCAGGGATTGTGGGTAATGTGTCTCTGTTGCAGATGGAGGCCTCCTCACACAGCAGAGGTGGGAGGGGCCTGTGGAACAAGCCCAGGGTCACCGCGTACAGCAAACAGACCCAGGACATGCTGAGATGTGAGATGATGATGATGATGATGATAATGCTAATGATGATGATGATGATGATGATGATGCACTTCATGCTCAGTATGAATGGGATGTACATAGATAGAGGAGCTCACCGTGTGTGTGTGTGTGTGTGTGTGTGTGTGTGTGTGTGTGTGTGTGTGTGTGTGTGTGTGTGTGTGTGTGTGTGTGTGTGTGTGTTTGTGTGTGTGTGTGTGTGTGTGTGTACGTTGAAGTGTTCACCACTCTACTGTGTTGTGTATTCCTCATCATGCTGTATTCCCTTTGCTCAGTGATGATGCTGGAGTCCAAACTCACCAACCTCCAGAGAAAGCACATCAATGAAAGTCTGAGGAGTAAGTTAAAAGCTTTAAAATGTTTTTTAACTCAAGTATGATAATCAAGTTTAGATATTTCATATTATCTTAAATATTTTAATCTGGTATAAGTGCTCATTACTGTGTTTCATACTTTATCTATATTGCAACAATCAGCATATGAGATAATGAAAACAACATAATCTCACGTGGTTTAAAGGTATAATAATAATAAAACTGCTACTACTACTACTACTAATAATAGGGACTCTAGAATGGTCAAGGCCTAATTGTCTCCTTAAATTCAATCAAGCTGCACCAAATTTAAGACACTCATAGATATAGACAGTTCCCTCAATGTTTTGGAATTTTTTTTCCAGCAAGAACCACTATTTATTCTCTGAAAAGAAAGATGAAAATGCTATAAAACATTATTTATTTATTTTTTACTCTGCCTCCACAGATGGAACATCTTTGCCACTGCCCCCTGACCCCAAATTGCTACCTTCTCCCACTCAGCCGAAAACCAGTAAATCTGTCCAGAGACGCCTGCCGAGCCGACCTCAGAGACGCAGTGCAGAAGCTTGCTGTTCTGGAAACAGCTACTCTAGAGAAAAGTTCTGCCCCACTGCTACCAGTACGTTTACTGGTTCTGCACATTTGTGTTTTGACAGGCCTATATTGCACTTGAACGAACTATATCTGTTTTAATTTCTGCATCCTGAGAAACATTCTTTCTTTTTTTTTCACTCTGAATCCAGGGGACTTAGAGAAAGAGAAGAGGAGGCTTCAGAATATAATGGCAACAGGAGAAGAAGAGCCCACATCTGCCCCATCCCCAAATGTTCCAACATGCTGGACCCCAGAAGTGGAGGAGAGAGACCAGTATCAGGAGGGTGAGAGTGATTCTGCTAAGTACTGAGTGCTCATGTAAACATTTCTAGTGTCATCATGTTTATGGTGTGATCCCTCATAAGACTGTCTGTTGAAATTTAATTCAGTCTAACTTAATAAATCCACAGCCCTTCCATCAGTCTAATATGAACCTGTGTTTGTGTAGTTCTGGATGAGATAGAGGAAAGACGACAGTTTCTGGCAGACATGGCCTCTCTTGGTCAGGAGAAGCAGTACATCCATATAATCAACACGGAAATATCACAGGTAAATATGCAATTTGCATTCAAGATTCTATTATATTAAAACGTCATGCAGTGCTGTATTTGGAAAAGTTCTTGTATCTTCGTAAATATTCAGAATCATATAAACAAATCTAGAAAGCTCTCAGAAAGTACACACCTCCGCCCAAGGTCCAACAGGCAAATTAAATTCAAGTTTCACACACTCATAGATATCAGCTCTTTAAATTGGCCGGATTTTCTCATTATGATCCCTGAATTATTCCCTGGGAGAATTGTCCAAATCTTTCAATGATAAAGAAAGTTTAAAATATTCTGGATCCCTGACTCATGCCAAGTCCTTCCACCATGTTTCATAGAAATATGTCAAATGTTTTTTGCGTCATCCTGCTAACCATCACACAAATGCCGATGAAAACCTCTTTGGAAGAGATTGATATCAGTTGCTGCAGGAATAAATCAGTAGCACTGCAGAAAGTTCAGATTCTGTCCGTAGTGAAAATATAATAAATTATCCCTGATATACAATCGCACTGAATCCTGTCTCTGTGTCACAATGAATCCAGAAAATCAGAGAGCTGGAAATACTGGATAAGTGTCGCCAACACATCCGCTTGGAACGAGCAGACAACGTGGACCAGGAGGCGACAGCAGAGAGGACCGACCTCTGACTCTTCACTCTTATTCTTAAAATTACTTTGAAATCAAATGCAAGCAATAAAACTGCAATATCTGTCAACACAAGCCCCTGAATCGAGTTGATTCTGAAAGGGATGAGTGATGGGTGATGACAAAGAGGTAACACCTCTGTACTGTGCTTCAGCTGAGGTTGGGGGATAAAGAGAAGGAAGAACTTGACTTGAAACAAACATTAGATTAACTTGTTTTATTTCTCTGCCTTCCAGTGTCAGTATTTCATATGATCCTGCTGCTGCCGCTTGGGGACAATGTATAGAGCTGCAGAATGACTTGGTTTCAGCTGTAGAGGAAGACAGGCTCAAAGCAGAGATAGTCATACTAGAGTTCAACCATTTAAAATGGAGGACAGACAGACAGACAATCTAAACGACAAAACAGGGACAGCAAGCAGCAAACAATACGGGCATTTACATGAGTTGCAACAATGAAGCTAATCAAATACATGGCACCTGTACAAAATGTCAGTATTCAAACTTGTCTTATCCACTTTTAAGGCAAAAACACAGAAATACACAGAAAGGCATCGTAAAATATAAATTAATGATTGCATATTCTGGTTTTCCACCCAAAAGGTTAAATCTGTTTTGTAGAGTTTTTAAAAGCCAAGTATCTGCCTTCTCTCATACATTATTGCATGTGTGACCTTCCATATTAATAAAACTGTCAGTTATATCATACTTTCTTTAAAGCTGTCCTCTACAACTCGCATTGTCCAAATCCGTCAGACTTTTTAATCCCAGTTTAGTTTCCCATCGCAAACATTCATTAAAGTGTGTCTCAATTCATCCATGTGTTGCATGATGTGCATTTACACACATGACAGCATCACTGAAGGAGCTTAAAACAAGGAAACTACAAACAACCATACTATAGCAGATAGAGGAGCTAAGGGATTACAAATGAAGATCAAGGATAGATGCAACATTTCCTTTCACTAGTACCACAGGCTGAAACCAGACACAACATAAAAGGATTTTTTTTATTTTAATTCAAAAGCATGGTCTTTCAGTTTGAAATCAAGACTTATTGATTTCACGTTCAGATTATGTGATGTTTTCCCTTAAAAAACACTCCGCTCTCACTCCAATAGCCCCTGCTTGTTCTCAGATTTGCTCTGCTTGTTCTCAAACTGTGAGCTTGCATTCAAATATCCTGTGCTCCAGCTTCACACTGCTTCTCTGTTGGTCACATTTTCCCATAACATACTGGAGGGGAAAAAGAAACAGGGCGGTGTCTCATATATTTTTTATAGTTGCTAGCAACAGTTTTCCCATAATGACTTTCATTTTGCCGCTCCATGTTCACCAAGGGGCTCCGCTGGACTCCTTCTCTCGGAGGCTGTCATCTTTTCCTCTTCAAGCACATCAACAGGGACCACCCGAATGGGACTCTCAAACAAGTAAAGCCAGCACATCCATAATGAGGGGCGGGATCATTTCATTTGTTCATTTTAACAACATCTCAAAGTAGATGTTTTAGGTGAAGCAGCAGGAGGAGAAGAGCTGGAAAGTGCAAGAGTGCAAGCATACTGTTTTAAGCAGAAGCAAAGCAAATCTCAGCACAGGGTAATTTGAGTGCAAGCACAAGGTATTGAGTTACAAAAGTTGAATGTGAAATGAATAAGGCCTGCTCCTAAACTGAAAGTCCACACTCTTGAATAAAGATTGGGAAAAAAATAAACAAAAGAGGAGACGTGTAATGAACATGAGCAATTAAGATGAGATTAAATACATTAAAAACTGATGAGTAACAGAGATAAAAACACATCCCACTGACTTCCTCCAAGGTCTCAGAGCTGCTGTGCAATGCAGGAAAAGTGAAGCGAGAACATACAAGTTATCCTCGTCATTTAGAAACTTCACTAGCTTGAAAGGTCAGAGAGCTGAAACTCGCTCGTGTCAGCTCTTAAAGCACTTGAGTTTTTCATACTGTCTGTTTTAACACAAAGGCAAAAGACAATCATCACTGGTCAGACGTTTTTGGAGAAGCATCAAGTAAGATGAGCAGGGGGTGAGTTCTGAGTTGCACTTAAATGTCATTAATAAAATAACACGGTTATTAAAGGACACGTCGTCTCTTCTTCTTGGCCTGATGTGAATCTCTTCTCACATCCTGTTTTATTTTCCTCATGTCCTCTTGGAGGGTAGGGTGAGGACTGTGTCCTCCGCTGTTCAGCTCTTCTCCTTGCGAGGGCTGTGGCTATTGCCTGGTTCTCCTTTATGGCTCAGCCGCTTCAGAACCTTAATGGGTTTGAACTTTGACCCTTTTTTCTTGTGGTGCGGCTGCTGCTCGCTTTCGGGTTCCTTGTGAAAGTCTGATGAGGACGAAAATAAGAAAATAAACCGGATTAAAACTCACTTAAGTAAGAGATGGGGAACAAAAAGGAGTGAGATGCAACTTGTACGTGTTTTATTCAGCGACCGCATTCGTCTGTATTATCTTTCATCTGCTACAAATGGAAAAAATGTATTCCTACCTTTCTTCTTCAGCATGGCCTCCATTAGTTTATCCTCCTCTTCATCCCTGTGACAGAGCAACTGTTAAATCACTGGTAGCTGCAAACATCAACATTCTGTAAATCCTGGGTCAGAATAACTAGCAGTTAGTAATCACCTCTGCCTGTCCTCGTCCATGTTGTTGACAATTTGGTTGCGCTGTTCAATGATGGTGACCAGCTCGGACATTAGCTCCTCGTCCCGGCTCTTGTCCTCCTCAGTCCAGTCTTTCTCTGAGGAACAAAGGGAAGTTGATGGATTATTTGTGGCCTACTAATGTGAATGCCCTGATCAAAGATAGGTTTTAGTGAACACATGTTGAAACATTTTCTTTTTAAGTTTTCTTTTGGTGCAGATATAAGAAAATAGTGGAGAAGTGTGTTATTTGCTATGCATCACTAATAACACACAGGTAATGAATCTAGTTATCCATGTAGCACTCTTCACATGACGAGGCCAAACATACCTGGTTTGTTGAGAAGACACCTCAGCTCATACTCCACATCAGCCTGCCTCTCCTCCAGATTCTGCTGCTTGGCCCTGCACACAACATACAAACTGTTAGAAACTCGTATCTTACAATATACTAGTTTCAACCTGCTTTCTGCAAGGTAAAGAATAACAGAAACAACGACAACATTTAATATTGTACAATGTAATAAGAAAATGACTACATTTTAAATTTCTCTACGTATTTCAATATCATTTATCCTTAGATATCCAGATTTGTGCCAAGCAAGAATCCAACTTGCCCGGCTCCAAGCTATTTCCTTTTGTCCGAACCACAGTGATTCGGACCTGTCAGGGTGACGGAGGAACTACAGGCAGCTATGGACTTGTCTTGTTCTACATGATCATATTTCCTACAGAAAAATGTCTGAACACAATTAATTAGAACCACTGAATCCCATCTTACTCATTAATCAAGAAGCTATTCTACATTTAAATGACTGATGGTGTGAAGTAATCAATATTGCATGTATTGCCATATTATGGGTCAGGTAAAAAAGGTTCAACATCGGCCTCTCTCTGCAGCCTGAAACTTACGTGTAGACCAGCTCTGCTTCTCGTCGGACTAAAAGGTGTTTCTCATGGATCAGAGTGAACCAGTCCACCAACAGGCACTCCTCATCCTCATCTGATATCACAACAAAGGAACAGATACACAATGTCTTATATTTCATTATTATTATTTAAAAGTTCAGCAATCTTGGCTTTTTATATTTTCAGTAATGTTTCAATATTAAATCTAAATGAGTCAAAGAGTCCTTAAAAGAGTTCTTAAAAGCGAGGTGATACCGTTGGGGTTGTCCCTCAGCTTCTTCTCCAGCTCCACTCCCCTCTGCTCCAGCTCATCCAGCTGTTTCTCCAGCTGCGTCATCTCTCCGTGGATGTCCTCCACTGGGATAAACTGATCACTCTGCACCTGGAGGGATGTTTGAATGAGACCGACCATTTACTTCTGTTTTTGATGCAGAACTTTCTATTTTATGCATTTTATTTCTACACTCAAATCTGAATATGTATGAATGAATGTTACACAAACAAGATTCTGTCTTTAGTTTTTGTACTTTGCGTTTGATGAGTGGGAAGCCGTGACCAGGGGCCGGGGGTCTTGCAGGACGAGAGCCTTTTGGTGCTTTGGTTTTAGATTTAGCAGGCGAGGGAGAAGCTTTCCTGTTGAAAGGGTTCTCTTTACAAATCCGCTAAAATGAGAGGAGAAACACGGGTGGATTTATATTAGGTGCAAAGTATTTTGAATAATATAGCTTTATTTGGAGGTGATCCTATTACCTTGCTGTGTGACGGTGTGGCTCCGGAGGCCAGTGGGCTGGGGGTCGTTGAGGGTCTTGGTGGAGGGGCTCCAGCCCCTTGTGTCCCCATACTGCGACTGGTCTGTGGGGTGGCTGGAGCTGAGCTGGCGTTTGAAATCATAGGACCAGGGTACGGGCTGGGGGAGGGATGAAGCAGGTGTTCGTTTGTGGAGGAGGAAGGCAAGTCCGAGGGGTCGCATGGTGAGCAAATGGAAGGCTCTGAGATACTCTTGGTGAAGGTGTGTTCCTGGTCCCTGCTGGCACTGCCACCCAAAGGTGGCTGGGAGGAGCTGTGGTCCGAGCCCGAGGACAGACTCTCTATGCTGAGAGCTGGAGAGGGAGAGCAAGAGGAAGGCTGAGAGTGAGGAAAAACTGAAGAGGGAAGAAGATTCAGTAAAAAAAAGAGAGCAAATAATGGAGAAATAAAAGAGGAATCAAAGTTGTAGATTGAGATGGAGACAGGATGGAGAAAAGAGCAAAGAACATTTAACATCAAGATTTGGGATAGAGGATATTTTTTCGTTTCATTATCTAACTGCAAATACAAGAGTCATTATTCCATGTCATCTGCTCTGAAATGCCACCGTTTTAAATCGCAGGGTCATTTTATACCTGCAAGTATTCCCATCTTTGCCAAGAACAAAATTATTTATGTGAGAGTTTGAATAAAATCTTTGATGAGTTTTACGTTTGCGGTTCTGATCAAACAGACCTTGGGTACCAGCAGCGGGCTGCGGCGCCCGTGGTGCTGGACGACGTTTCTTGCTCTTTGCACTCCCGGGGCTGGCAGAGCGCGATGAACTCCCTCCACCAGGGGGAGTGTCGGCACCTGTTGTGTCAGCCGCTGGAGAGATGCTGTACCACGGGTGACTCGCCACCACTATGGATGGAATCGCACCTCCTTCACCCCCCTCTAGTTCCTCTGCCTCGTTGTTTTCATCGTCATCATCGTCAAATGGGTTGGCGGGCGGAGGCGGTGTGCTGGGTCTGGAGCCGTCCCCTTTGAGAGAGGACAGAGAGCCTGCATTGGGAGGTGTTGCCAATCCGGCAGGGGGAGGGGGAGGGGCTTTCTTCTTCTTGGATTCTGATTGGACGAGGGCGAGCCAAGGTGGGTCTTTAGGTTTATGGGTGCCACTGGACAGGCTGGACAGTGAAGACACACAGATAGGGATGGAGGGGTCACAGAGGGGAAGACAACCAAACAGCTAAACAGAGGCATGGATGACAACTCATACATGCTGTAACAAGATTTAATTCAGAGAATCACTGGGCTGATATGAGTCATGTATGTGAAATGGTGGCAATGGACAGGAGGAGGCATTTTAAAGAAACTGATCTACCTTCCAGGAGACTGGGATCTCTCTCGAGGTTTGGGAGGAATTGGAGGCTTCAGATGTTCCCCTGTGATTTCAGATAAAAGGCGAGGATTAGTATAAATTTGTACATAACTTTAGAAAAGTTGCAACGAGCACACACCAACTGCAAGGCCGTCTGTCGTACGGGGGAGTCGAACCCGAGGGGCAGGACGAGGAGGAGGAGTGGGTTCAGTTACTCTGCGAGGCGCTGGAACCGGCCGACTGACACCCTCATTATTACTGACAGGCGTAGAAGGAACGTCTCCGTTGGTTATATATTTGACCGGTGTTTGAATCTCCTCCTCTTTCTCTCCCTCTTCCTCCTCTTCATCGCTCTCGTCAAAAGGGTTGGGGGGAGAAGAGGAACGTTGTGTCTCCTCTGTCGCTCCACTGTCTTCTATGTCTTTTGCTTCTTCCAAAACGTCTGTTGTATTTGTTGTAACAGGAGTGATAGTGGCTGGGACACTGGTAGGCATGTCAGTATCATTTGTTCGGCCTACTGGGGATGGAGTCTTAGCCTGGTCCCTCACAGAGGGCGAGGTGTGAGGAGTCGTGCTGCGACCAATCCTGGCAGACGGAAGCACCACTGGTTTCTTACTGATGTCTGGTCGGCCATTCTGGTTGGCTAAAGCTTGTCTTGTGAGGTGATGTGTGCAGACCAACGACCCAGCGTCGCTCACCAATTTGTAAGATCCAGGAAGGAGAGTGCTGTGACACTCTGTGCACCTGAGAAAACGACACAGGAAGAAAGTCAGATCTTTAACAGGTCACAAAGAGGGACAGTTATTGAAATACTGAAATACATTAGACCTCCAGAGTTGGGCTTTCACGATATCAGATTTTCACGACTATAATGGACAAAAGTAGCAATGATAACTATATTGACGTGATAGAAAGTACTATCGCGATTCTTTGATATAGATTATGACTCGTGTACATGGTATTATTAAAAGCTCATTATTACACCTGTATCAATAAATAATTGCCAATATCTGGATATCTCTAGACAGCTCTAGAGCATTTCACTCAGTCCATGTAACACACAGTTACTGTAGCTGTGGGATTCACCTGAAGCAGTTGCGATGGTAGAGCTTGCCGTCCACCAGAAACCTCTGCACCAGGTGGACGTGTTTCTGGCAGGCAGCGCAGGTGCTGCTCAGCGAGCTGCGCTGGACCGCTTCTCCACCCGTCTGCGAGGGCTGGCTCGGCTAGTGCAAGTTACAGGGACGTTGTTCGCAGAGGGGGACGGGGTGGAGACATCAGGGGAAGGGGGGGAAGATGGAGAGTAATGGGGGAGGGGGGAGGGGGAGATCAAACACGGAGTCAGGATTTGAGGATGTGGATTAGCGATCATCGTGTTAGGCTATCTACTTCTGCGTGGTTACTGCAACATCTACTGCTCGTTGTTTCACGTGCTTTGCTACTGCATTTCAGTTTTTCATTTTAACACACAATCTCTGATCAACTCAAAATTTGTTATCATGATGTATTTAAGTGTTTATTAGTAAATAAAATCCAAACAGCTGGGGTTAGTGATTCTGCGAGTCACACGTTGTGGATATAACTGATATTCAGGGATGATATATCTGTTTTTGGGGGGTTGAGTAAATAATGTAAAGGGGTTAGAAGCAGCATATTCAGAAACTTGGCACATAGTGTTAGGATATTGCAATGGTTAGTCTTTTATGTAAAATATAAGATATGTTGTTTTTTTAAAGACTGACCTAACAGTTTAGCTTTCACCTCCTAGCCCACCCCCCAACCCCCATCCTACTGCCTAGGTTCGGGATCAGAGAGTGGAGGGGGGATCAGATGTGAAGAGGAAGAAGAACAGGAAGAGGAGGGAGTGGAATGGATTTCCATCTGAACTGGGGTCGGGAGGGGTGGAGGCTGAGGTGGAGGAGGGGGGCAGTACATTGGAGTGTGAGGATGGAGGTAAGAAGTTGAAGGCATGCGAAAGAGAAGAGAGACAGGATACAGAGGCTATCTTTATAGAATTACTCTACCTCTGTCGCTTTGGTTACCCCCCGCTGTGCAACACAAAGCCCACAAGAGGAAGTAGTACTTATAAAATACGTATGTGGATATTGTACATTGTTGTACTGGGATGGGATTTGTATTGTCCAGATCTGATGAGTTAATACCCCCAGAATAGTACATGCAGAATTACAATTAGATATTCCAAGGCTTCACACACACAGCAGTATGCAACAAAACAATGTGAGGCTTCACTGTACTTCAGGACACTGTAAACAAAACATTACTTACAGCTTACCAACAGGCAGCTCCGTACTGTCATCATGCAGGGCTTACTGTGTAGAGTTAAGTGTGGCCCAAAGTCTAATAAGTCTTAGAAATTTAGAGAGAAGTCAACACATGCACAAGGGGAATAACTGGTCGTAACTTTGCCCTCTCCTCGTGCATAGTGTTGTTCTTACCTCAGACTCAACCACTTTGTCCTCCAAAGGGGTCAAAGGTCTTTTCTGGGCCGGCTCATTATAACCAACAGAACTTGGCCTCTTCATGCAAGGTGGGTTCGCTGCAAGAGAGGACGTAGAGGGAATCAGTTAAATGCGAAATACAGTAAAATCCTTTTTGTAAATTGTAATATCCCTGTCTTCATTTAATGAATACATCTGTAAAGAATGGGGATTGAATAACAGGATTCAAACCCAGATATCAAAAGTATTTTATGGAGTTCACATCGCTACAAATCCAATCCTGCTGAATTAAGCAACAAACCTTGAGATTTGTTGTTGAAGAAGTTGTAATACTGGGAGACATAGGTAATGATACTGAGCCGGTCAGGCACTTTCATGGACACCATGTCCTCTGGGTCCAACAGGGCGGGAATCCCCAGCTGTGTCTCGGCCACTTCAAATGCCTACAATATGGAGAAGACAGAGAAAAGGGGAAAGAAGGGAGTTAACAGGAGATGTAGATAGGGCAGGAGATAAGAAAGAGACTAAAACACTATAGGCCCAGGATGTACAGGGGGGGGTTTCCATTAACAGGAAGGTTGGTGGTTCTATGTGTGAGTGAGGTGTTAAAGAGAAAGTGCTGCACATAGACACATTGTATGAGTGTGAATGGCAAAATGTAAGCGCTGTGAGCAGTCATCAAGACTTGAAGAGAGTTATATGATTACAGACCAGTTACCATTTTTATCAGTGAGTCTACATTCATGCAAATCATTTAAATATAGTCAAAGTCAGGGATCTGATCATAGTGATATCTCTTCACTCTAACCAGGTGAATGAATAATGAATGATATGAAGTAATCACACAGGAAAAACAGTGACAGAGGGGTCTGTGCATTACCATGACTTTTTCATATAGAATGTCACATTGCTTCAAGCTGCATAAACAAAAGTCCATTTGCCTTCATTGTACTGGGGAGGCAGACACCTTAGCAGATGAAAGTGAAACTGTATGCATCGCTGCAGGTTTTGCTTTTATCATTATTCCTCTAAATGAGGCTATCAAATATAACAAGGTACAGTTACATTGCTGCTAAAGGTTTTCATCAAATTAAAACTTAAATCTAGGTATTTACAAAAGTCTGCTTAAATGTCTTGGTGTAAACATATAGAACCTGAGGGCAGAATAATCTTTGTTGCATGCATGTGTGCAACAGAGCAACATGCTCACCAAAGCCCACTAACCAGCAGATACTTGGTGCCCTAAATAGTCTAACTCTGCTGCCAAAACATTAGTCATTTGCTCGCTATGTTATTTGGGTTTGTTCTTTGAGGCTAACCATCACTCAGATAAAGAAATACCATTGAAGACCTGAGAGAGCGGGTTAGGTTACACAACACAATACTTATTGGAGTTACACAACAATGACGTAACTCAAAAAAGGTAACAAATGGTCAACATCTATCAAAACGTTTTGTACAAATAATCCCTGCTTTACAGATTTTCGAGACCTATTTACTGACCACAGACCAAAACAAAACCCACTGGTGCTCTGACTGAGGATGCCAATAGCTCACACATGAACCTACTTCAGTTCAAATCAAGATACTTAAAAAAGAAAATTAGGTAAGTGTTGTTGTTCGGATGACGACTCAATGATGATGATGATGAGTAATGCTCCTTCCGGAATGATGTTGTAATGCTCGTATCAGACTGACTAAACCCCGCCTTCATGCAGCTCAGGTAGTTAACAGTACATTGAATATGGAACTTTATTTCAGAGGGCAAAATATTTTAGTTAAATATAGTCAAAAATTTACAAAGGATCTCAGCAGAATGTGATTTTGCGGTTTTGACATAAAAATATTTGGTCAACCAAGAATTGAAGTTAGGATGCTTAAGTAGCTAGCCCCAGCCCATCCCTTCAAGTAATACCACTTTGTACCTCCATAGGCGATAGTGAGTTTCAGTCGGCCCCAAGTCCAAAATGAGAGGAGGCTATGAACCTGTGTCGCAGTCATCATCTCCTCGAGGGGTCGGTGAGATGCCCATGTTAGATTGTGAACTATTAAAATGGCTCTACGATCTGCCTTTACATAGAGATCATTAGAACCATGCTACAGTGTACATATATATATATATTAATTCAATCATTCAGTCCAACCTGACTCCGTAGCTCTCTTCGCTCTCTCTCTCTGTCTCTTACGCTGACACGCTGACACTTACACACCGACTCAGCTGAGGTCTCTAACCCACAACAGTTTAAACGTTGATTTGTTTGTAACCACCGCCAGATAATCAACAGAGATCAACACATGAGGAACGATACTTTTCTTAAATGAGCAGCTGCCCATATTGATTATAATATTCATGATATTCTTAATATACATAACATGTATACATATATACATAATAAACATGATAGGAGGGCTCAAGCCTCAGGATAGGCGAGGATCAGCGGATAATGGATGGACTTTTACTGCATAATGTAATTCAGTGCAAGTCATCACTACTGACACTAAGAGATCGACCTTTGACAGCAGTCTCACATGAACAGGGAGTATTCAGTGTACCATGATCTCCTGTATTAAAACGTCTATAAGAAAAGTAATCCAAGGAGAGAGTCAACTGTGAACAAATTCAAGGAGCTCACATCTGGCAATTACAGAATACAATCTGACCTAGAAGCTTGGCATGCTCTTTACATTACCCGTCGTGGATTACCTTCTAGGGCTTAGGCCTTATGGAGTCAGTACTTTACAGCCAGCATACCAGGAGTGTATTTCTGCTGCTACCACCAGTCGCCTCACTCTCCCTGAGAGCTGCTGTATAAAAAGAATGTAAACAGCCGCAGAGAGTTGCCAGAGCTCTAGTCATACTGAAATGAGGAGACTCCCAATTCATCCCTCAATATTCTGTTGGTTTACAGATGGTGTGGAAAAAGCCAACACGGAAAGTATTATTAAAAAAAAAACTTGGATTCAATCTACTTGCAAAATTACTTAGTGCAAATTCAGCCCTCTTACGCTTTAAATCTTCTCTATGTGGTCTCAACAGGCTTACGTCAAGGATTTGATTATTTTTCCCTTTTTTCTTTTTTGGAGGATGAATCCTCTGGTTTCATCCCTCTTTGGCCTCATCAGGATTAGGTGACACTTTTCTCCACAGGGTCGAATACACTGACGTCACACCCACCACGACTGAATGAAATCATTGAACGTAATAATTTTATGGATGAGTGCAGCACAGGCAGAAACAAATTCAACGCCTTAGGCTGAGTGACAGATAATAGCTGGGCCTCAGGTGATTAAACACGCCACAGTGACATTACCACCATCACATGATTATAGAGCATCGTTCGAAGCTCAAAACATACAGCTGTAAACTGACTCACCAGTCGGTTGTTGTCGTAGACGTTCTCTTTGGACAGCACACCAAAGTCTCTGGAATGACGAAAGGGAGTAGATGTTAAAATTCAAATGAACATTTGGTACAGATATACAGCTTGCAACACCTCAACTCGTGGTTTCTGCTCTGAGGCCAAGGACAGAATAGAGGATCATAAAGACGTGACTGACCATGTTGATCCAGGACAGTACTGCATTTAGCTGGCTGGCCTATTTCCTCTTATGCTATTAACCATCAAAACGCTATTATTGGCTTGACAGCGTGACAGGAAGAAATGGTGAGTGGTATGGCTTCCCAGCTCCTAGAAACAACTGGTCCCACATCAATGATTCTTGATATGAACAACTGCCAGGACAAAAGGAAAGAAGTGCTGGCGCGAACAGGAGTGATGGGGCTGATAATTACAAGGCTGGGCTTTGAAAATCCTGGAGCGATGGAACAAATGCCAGAGCTCTCCCCAGTAAACATCCTGCAGTAAAACTGGAAATGTCTAAGGTGTTTCTGGGATGAAACTGCAGTTTTGTGCGTAAGTAAATTCATGTTGATTTAAGTGTCTCGCAGTACGACAACAGTGGGGTGGAAAAGAAAAATATAAACATGGCGACCCCAGTGTGAGCTTGTGGAGTCCATGTGGAACTTTCAACAAGGCAAAACCCCTATGAATGAGCTCCGTGTTGGAGCGGCACAAAGTCACCTCTGTTCTCTATAATCTAGTTCCCATGGTCACAGACCCACTGAGCAGCAGATCTTATATCAAGATGATGTCAAAACAAGTCCACTGTGTCATGTCTGCCAACATAACCAGACGGAAGTACAGCAACCTAAAGAAAACACTGCCAAAACTGTCCCTGGAAGTTCAACACATTTTGAGACTCACAGGGCAGACAGTGCCAGCCGATGGCGGAGTGATGTGTGGGATCTGCACTGCAAACCTAATCCACTGTGACTCAAGAGTCTCGCTTCGAGGTGTATTTTCGGAGAGAGTACTTCTATTGAACAGAGAGTCTGTGTGAGTGTGCACTGTGTGACAGTCCTTTAATATCCACATGATCAAAACCTGAGTGAACCAGTATATCCGCTATATTTGGTTCAGTCAGGTGGTAAATTTGTGCTGGAGCAAAGAGGATTGAGATTCAGTGATGTTGTGACAGTCAAACATGAAGCCTATAAATACATAATAATCTATAGTTTCACTAGAGAAGTGGTCGAGACTAAACGAGCAGTGCTAAACCGCGAGATGATCAGGAGCTCTACATGAACACAACTGACTTTAAATGCCCTGTCCCATGTAGTTTGGTTAATGACTAGACATGAATGGTTTATCGAAGTCGGATCTAATCCCGCTCCAATTGGCTGAGAGACAGTAGAAAAATGAGATAAGGCCATTTGCCGAGCTAACGTCTCTCCTCTGGGCCCATGGGTGTGTTTTGATGACTCCGCTCGGTGCAGGGTGGCTCTCTGTTGGCCTGGCCCAGCATTAGAGTCAAATCCAGTTTGACAGGGCGAGGTCTCAGCCGCAGATTAGCCTGACGGACTGTCTGTCTGGATCAGAGCACTGAGGGCTGGACAGGGAGGCATGCCGGGACACAAATTGGAGAGGCAACGCTCGAAAGTTGGGTGTTGAGGATTTCTCCGTTGTTGTGCTTGGAGCTCTACTGCTGCGACGAGTACGTAGATATATTCCATTTGACTGACTTGTACTCAAGAGACTGCTCCACAGTGAATGTTTACTCTGCTCCCATCCAAGCATGATTCCAAACTGTTCACAAAAGTCTGTCCCACCTGTGAGGTGAACAGTGTGACCAAGACACTCATCGTCTACAACCATCACATCAGACCACGTTTCCCCTCCAGGACAGAGCAGGCACACAACAGGCCATGTACTGAGTGGTTTAACACAGTCCTCCTACAACAGCTAGGGGTCACCGAGTTGTTTCAGTCTGAATCAAACTACTAATCCTCATGCTGTCCACAGGCGGCTCTACCCACTGAGAAACACAGGGCCACACTACAGCCATGTTACGCTACAGGGAGCTGGTGCTTTTCTAGAGATATCCACATGAATGTCAGTCAGTGTGTGTATTCTATCACACTGCAAATACCGGAGATGTTTCTAATCAAATTAGTACAAAAAGGTCTACAGACATATTTCAACCAGGCACAACATGGCCCACCTTATCTGGGTGATGGAATTCCTGTGTCTGTCAGGACACAGCAAAGGCTGATCGAACTCACCTATGAACTCTAGATGAGCTATCAGCTGTAGGTCAATAAGTTAGTCTGTCATTTACAGTGTTTTGGTCTGTACCAGAACAATGGAGAGTCATCACTTCCTCGTCCCTAAAATGAGCCTTTTGAAAACACACTGACACTGCTGTTGTGCTCTGTGGTGGCTTCTGTACAGCGTGTGTGTGTGTGTGTGTGTGTGTGTGTGTAGGTGTAAAATGCAGAGAGGAGGGGCGTGTTGTTACAGACAGGGTACGACTTGTCAGCCTGGGTTAATTACAGCACACTGACCTCTCGCTCACTCTACAGTACTGATTCTAAATATCTCTACTGGTGATTATGTCTACGATTAAATTACATTATCATACGTTACACTGTCGATTAATTTAACAGTGATTGGAATTTTTCATATGTAAGCATTCGTACTTTAATATCAGATTAACATATTTAAAACTATAAACAACTGAAGTTTTAGGTGCTTTACATAATCTCAGACAAACACAGAATAATCTATAGCACAGATGAGATCCCTACTGAGTCAGTTGTGTTTTACTTATGTATTATTATTATTATTACCCTGAGTAGATGATCATAGTAATAATTTCTGTATTTTACTACAGAAAACCGTGTGAAGGCTGTCAACCTTTGACTGGGGCCAGTCCACAACCAGTTCCTTGCAGTGGTAAAACGCCTGTAAACTGATTATCAGGTTAGTGGGCATCGGTGATACATGGTCTGACTTCAGGCTACTTACATCAGATCTGGTCTGAAGCGGTGGATTATGGCACAGAATGCCAAACCGTCCCTGAAGGACGTGGACATGTCCTTTATTTCCACATCGTTGTAGTTGTCACACTGTATCCGACACCACTCCTGCAGAGCCTTCAGGGATCCCATCATGCTGTCACTGTAATCTTCTGCTCAAATAAAACCACGTCGTCCTCGTTTGTCTTGCCTCGGAGGAGACAGTGAAGACAGTGAAGACAGTGGGTTTGTCTCCGGTCATGAACGAGTCGTCGCCTGTGAAGAGGCGACACACATCCAGACAACACCCGATGTCTCACTACATTCATCCACAGCCAGTGAGTCACGTTAAACAGCTAGCCCCGCTCGCTAGCTACATGTTGGCTAACTTTGGCAACTACAACACGCATTATTCCTCCAGGTTTATCTCGTGGACCGGGTTCTCCACGCAGCGAATAACGTAACAGAGACTACACCGGGACCTTGAGCAGAACAACCGGGTTAAAACACGACTGGCGTCCTGAGTTCATGGCGGAGGCTCTGCCAGCAAAGTTCCTCACGTAGCCAAATTAGCTAACGTCAACCAGCCACGTTAGCCTGCTGCTAGCTGCTGGTGCAGGGCTGGTGGTACTGGGTGTGCTCCTCGGTCTCCGCTGAAGGAGCGATGGTGCAGGTCCACTGGACACTGGGTGATAGTTCCCTCCTGGTGGACACGCAGCTCGGGGGTTTGGTCTGGTGGTGCACTGGTTTCAGCGGCTGTTAAAACCCCGGATACAGAGTGCAATGTCCGGTGCGGTTCTCCTGACGTCCTCTCTGCGATAACAACATTAAAGCAGAGTGCTACACACAGTTGTGGCTGATGGAGGCAGCCCGGTGCCGGTGCTCAGCCACGCTACTAGCTGCATCCAGAGGGGCGCTGGCAGCGTCTCTGCCACTCAGTGTCAGGCTGCTGGTCGCCCTTGTGTCCAGCTGGGGGAGCAGCTGAGTCGATGAGTACGGGGAGCCAAGAGTGCCATCTGTCGTTCCTGATTGTTTTCCCACCGCTTTATTGATAAAAAGTGATGCTCTTTTCCCACTGGTTTTCCATAATTTCATGAGCTTTTCCTTGGTCTCTTTTTTAATCATCAATAAAAAATGTACAAGATAAGATAAGATCATTATTTATTAGTCCCACAATGGGGAGTGCTGCTTAAGTGGTACAGCACGGCCCCAATATAGACATCGGTAAAGTAGTAAGAGGTAAAGATGCAATGCTTATAAATGCAAGGTAGTACCAAAGTATATATGGAATATAGATAATATATACAGTGTAAATTGAATCGTACAGTGTGAAAATATGTACAGCGAAACGGATTGCACATCCACCATGATTTGGACAGGCAGAAATGAATATTGCACACTTAAAAGGTGAAGCCTGAGTCTATAGTGCAGGCCAAAAATTGGTGTGTGTGGTATACTGGGAGCAGATCGGGTTGTACGGGGCTACAGCTGCAGGAAGGAAGGAACTGCAAAACCCCTCCGTCAGACACTTTGGGAGGATCGGTCTGTCGTTGAAAGAGCTGCCCGGTGATGTGATGTAGTCATCAGGGGTTGGAACTCAGTGTGCATCA